>NC_033621.1:12673468-12931480 GCF_001540865.1 Ananas comosus
AAAAAATAAAATCCCATCGTATGTAAATTCAGTTATGCGTTTGGTCTATATTTAAACTGAACTTGAACCGAAATCCGAAACTAAAAACAAAACCAAAATTAGATAAAAACATACTATATATAAAATATAATTTTTATATATTTTTTAATAATTAATATATATTAATGATTTAATTTAATATGTATATATTAAATACTCAAATTTAGATTTATAAAATTATCTTGAAATACCTATTAGTATTTTTATTATTAAGTATTAATAAGAGATAAAGGGTAAAATGGTATTTTAAAAATTTGACTCCGTTTCAAATGGGACCTAACGGATCTAAACTAATAGAGGGCATTTATAATAATTTTTAACCTATTGGAGGGTATTTGTGATATTATCAATTTTAAAAAGGTATTGATGAAATTAATAGTTTCTAGAAGGGCATCTATGAAATTTTTTCTTTTACAGAAAAGGCTCTTCGTCTAGAATTTCAGTGGATTGAGTGAAGAGAGAAAAAAAGATTGAAATTTTTTTTTTTTTTTTTGTTTGTTATTTTAATGAGAAAAAATTCACCTTTGCACACCCACCACTAAAGGCACTAACCCCACTCCCAGTACTGCATCATCATCATCAATCACCGTGTTTGTTTGCCCCGTGACCACTCCCTACACCCTACGTTTTTCCCACTCCCACCCCCTTTTCTTTTCCCAATTTAACTTACACCACCACAGCGCGGCATCACGCACGCGTACCCACAAAAGCTCCCAGAGATATCCACCGTATCCAGCTTAGTTTGGCTTTAAAGTCTAACCAATACTAGTACAGTATTCCGTGCGATGTAAGGAGCAGATAATTAAAGAAAAAATGGAGAACAATAATAAAAAAAAAAAGAAAACAGTAAGTAAAGAAGCGACACTCAGGGATGAGATTTATCTTGTCGATAAAAAAAATATAACTCAATAATAAATAGTTCGAAAAATATTATTACGTGACAAATTTAAAAAGAATAATATATAAATATAGATAGATAGATGTAGACTATGCTTTATATATTTTTTAACTGAATTTATTTTTTTAAAATAAAAAAGTAATTTTTTCAAAATAATAAAAATGATAACGATAACCGTGTACACATAGTATTATTTTGTAATCAAAAGGAAAGAAAGAATACTTCAGGTAAATTCTTTTGTTATTAAATAATATGTATACTACTCTTTTATATATATATATATATAATATTAAGCTAGTGCATATGAATTATTCATAGATCAAATCTTTCTTGCCTATAATTGAATTATTAAAAGCCATATTTGGAATGCAATAACTTAAGTTAGGATGATCAAATTTATACTATATATATATGTTAAGAATAACACTCTACACGAATCTCAAAATAGAATTAAAAGCTATCCAATGCATAGTTTTGAATGTCCAATGGAGACAAATCTCACCAAATTATTCTTTTCCTTTTCTTTTAACTTTCCAAAAGTTGGGTACATATTTTGGTAAGCTAAATATGTGCATTCATTCACCATCTCCAAACTTCCCAAACAGTAACACTTGAAACGCACTACATCTCCCCCCTAAACAAGCGCAAATCCCTCATGAAACCTATCAACAATTTTTTTTAAAAATTTTTTTTTAATTTTTTATATATATCCAAAAGAGCCCAATATAAAATTAAATAAGAAACTCACATTTATTTTATCATATTATATAGTCTAAAACACAGAAATTTTTTTTATAAATATTTATTTTTTTATTTTTTCTTTCTGATTTTAAAAAAATTTATGTTTTATTTCTTAAAATTTTAAAAATATTTTCAGAGGAGTACGACGTTAATGAAGAGAATAAAATAACTAAATTATTATTATTTTTTCTGTAAATAAATTATAAAAAACGAAGGACTCATAAACCTCCTCCCCTTAATAAATAAAAGTGTCAAACCCCAAAATATAGTACACACCATCCTCCAACCCCCATTATTCATCATCATCATCTTCATCATCATCATCCATGGCCCTCCTCCTCCTCCTCCTCTTCACCAACATCTTCACCATCTCCTCCTCCTCCTCCTCCTCCTCTCACCATCACCATCACCACCAAACCCTACCACCATCTCCTCCATCCTCACCCACACCTTCCACCTCCGCTTCCACCTCCCCCTCCCTCCAAATCCTCCTCGCATGCAACGCCACCCGTTTCCCCTCCATCTGCGTCTCCTCCCTCTCCTCCTCCTCCTCCTCCTCCTCCACCGCTCCCGACATCATCTCCGCCGCCGTCTCCGCCGCCGCCGCCGCCCTCCCCGCCGCCGTCTCCGCCGCCAAAGACATCCTCGCCGCCTCCGCCGCCTCCGTCAACCGCTCCTCCGCCGCCCGGAACTGCCTCGAGCTCCTCTCCCTCTCCTCCCGCCGCCTCTCCTCCGTCTCGCTCCCGCCGTCGTCGTTGCCGGCGGCGCGGGCGATGGCGTCGGCGGCGCTGCTGTACCAGTACGACTGCTGGTCGGCCTACAAGTACGTGAACGACAGCCGGCAGGTGGACGCCGCCATGGCCTTCCTCGCCGACAACCTCACCGCCCTCACCAGCAACGCCGCCTCCATGCTCGCCGCCCTCCACCGCTTCGGCCCCGACCTCTCCCGCTGGGCCCCGCCCCAGACCGAGCGCGACGGGTACTTACATTCCCGTCTTCTCAAAATTCGAAACTTTAGTTGCTTCACATTTCTAGCTTTACTCGTATTTAGAAAAAAAAAAAAAAAGTTAATTTTACATAGATCTATGCAAATACATAATGAATAGTAAATATATTTCTGCCTCGTTTGGTTAGGGGTTAAGGGGTGAAATAATCCCTTAACCTTCATTTTATTTTCAAACACTTCTAAAAATATTAGTGGGGTTAGCTAATCCCACCTCAAATGGGTTATTTCGGATTAGCTAACCCCACCTAACCTCATCAAATCCCAACCAAATACTATTTTCTATTCATAATAATTCACTATCCTTCTTATCCCACCTACTCCAACCAAACACTATTTTTCACTATCCTGAACTAACTCCAACCCCCAACCAAATACGAAAATATTATAATCCCACCTTAACCCTAAACTTAACTCTATTCCTGAAATAACTAGTTTTTCCTTAATCCCGAACCAAACGGTAGCATAAAGTTTAACTTTCGTTTATTATTTCTTTAAAAATTTTAATTTTTAAATATGTCTGTGTCGTTAGAATTTGAATTTGATAGAAAAATTTAATTAATTATAGATTAAGTACTTAATTTTATTTAATTTTTTTATATTTTTAATCGTTTTATATTATACTGTTATGATTTTTAGAGGAATATATTTGTAATGATAAAATTGAAAATATAAATAATTCTTTAACGGTAATAAATTATAAGAACATATTTAAAAATATTATAACTTTTGTAAAGATAATATAAAGTTAAATTTTATGAAAATATATTTATTATTTATTATGTTTGCGGGAAACTGAGATAAAATTAATTTTAAAAAATTAAATAAAACGAATTGTTGGCTATTTTTTATTTAAAATTAAAAAAAATAATTGTTTTACAGAATTTGCTTAAACAATCGGTCATTTTGAGCGGACTGTCCAACCTTTGAAATTTTAAATTCTTTTTTTTTTAACGGATTTTTCAGTTTGTTTGATTTAAACCGGTCAAAAATATTTTGACTTCAAAATATGAACGCGACGTTTATTATTTTTATAAGTTTAGCTAGTATACTTTATTGAATTTTTGTAATCATAAATTTATTAAAGTAAAAAATTTGTTTAACTTTTAAAATTAAAATATCATTAATTGACTCAAATTAAATAAATTTAAAAATTAAATAATAAAATTAAAATTTTAGAAAGTTGAGTAGCAAATTGAAAATAATCAATACTTCAAATAAATTCTATATATTTCTATCTAGCCCAGTGGATCTTGGTCCAAACCGACTGTGACATGTTTTGTATTAAGATAAATTCCGAACTATCTCTTACTAAATTCGAATATTTGGACAACATAGTGTTAGAATTAATCTTTAAATTTTCTTTATTTAAAGACATTTTAAATTTATTTTCATTATCCATCATTTAATGGAATGGAATATTTAATATTTATCGTGCATGTGAACAGAAGTTAAGTTTTAATTAATTTTTATTATTTTCTTGGTAATAAAAGTTGTTGTACAGAGATAATTAATTATGATTTTACCACTTTACTTTCATTTGGTGTCTTTAAAATACTTTTACATGAACCCCGTGCATTCATATACTCAGTACGAGATGCTTCAATAATTGATAGAGCTGTGGTCCACAGATGTACGAATGTATTGAATTAATGTAGTTAGTAACTTTTGACCATCTAAATCAAATAATTTACAATATTAGATAGCAAAATTAGATTTTTTTTTTCCCCAAAGGGATATATAGTAATTTCTAAATAATCCTATATTTCAGTGCGGTCCAGAAGTGTGTTTTTATATTTTTATATTCAACAGGTACTGGCCTGGCGCAACTCACCAATTCCGAGTCAACTCGATCCAAGGAGGGGTGCCGACCGGGTTGAAGCCGAATGTCACGGTTTGCAAGGAAGGGGGTTGCGAGTTCGATTCGGTTCAGAAGGCAATTCAGGCCGCGCCGGACTTCGGGGCCGGGCGGTTCGTGGTGTACGCGAAGGAGGGGGTGTACGAGGAGACGGTGCGGGTGCCCTTCGAGAAGACGAAGGTCGTGCTCGTCGGGGACGGGATGGGCAAGACCGTCATTACGGGATCGCTCAACGTCGGCACCCCCGGCATCTGGACCTACAACACCGCCACCGTCGGTGAGCTTCGTTTCTGCTGCTTCTGCCTTTATTTTCAGCTGCAGTTATATTTCACAAATTGTTCAATAATTAAAAAGATTAATTTCATATAAATTCTTACAAATATAATAAATTACAAATATATTTATATAAAGTTTAATTTTTATATATTATTTCTACAAAAATTCTGATGTTTTTAAATGTGTTTCTATTCAAAATTAGTTAATTTTAAATAATATATTTAATCTTAGTTAGTTAATAAGATGAATTGATATTTTTACAACCTCTTTAATTAATGATTGGGATTTTTGGAAGAATATGTTTGTGATGATAAAAAAGTTATTTTACTTATAAAATAAATAATATTTTAGCGGTAACAAACTGTAGGAATATATTTGAAAAATTAAAATTTTTACAGAAACAATATATAAAAGTTGAACTTTATAGCCCTTGTTTGGTTGGGGGTTAAGGGGTGGTGTTAGCTAACCCCCATTTTATCTCCAAACACCCTAAAAAATAGGTGGGGTTAACTAACCCCACCTCAAATAAATTATTCCGGGTTAGCTAATCCCACCTAACCCCACCAAACTCCAACCAAATACTATTTTCTATTCATAATAACCCACTATCTTTCTTATCACACCTACTCCAACCAATCATTATCATTCTTTATCAATCATTATCTTTTTATCCCACCTACTCCAACCAAACACTATTTTTCATTATTCTAGACTAATTTCAACCCCAAATCAAACACAAAAAAATTTTAACCCCACTTTAACCTGAACTTAACCCTATTCCTGAAATAGCTATTTTTTTTTTAACCCCGAACTAAACGGAAGCTATAGAAATATATTTATAATTTACTATATTTTTAGGACCGCATATAAAATTAACCCTAATTAGAAAGTTTAAATTTCGACCCCAACCAGAAAGTACAAATAAGAAGCTGCCAAATATAATTGGGTACGTGGCGGGCATCTATTTGCTACTTTATTTTTTGCATTTTTACTAGCAAATAAGAAGCTGCCACGTGTCTACCAATACTGTTTGATGTATGCGTGTAACCACTTCTAGTTGTTGGGATTCGATAAATCCGACTTTGTTGCTTGTCGGATTCTGACTCGATCAGATACTTAGATTCGGGCCGGATTCAAATTTAGTGCCCAATAAAAATTTACAGCCTCGACCCCTAATTTTAAAATAGGGAAAACTTCAAAAACCCTCCTGTGGTTTCATTGTTTCTCACTTTAGTACCATGTGGTTTAGGAGGCGTTTGGATTGACGTATTTGTAGATTCAACGTAAGTCAAGTGTAGTGGTGTTTGAGTTTTTCTGAAGTGTGATTATTTTTTTGTTGTTTGTTTTGACGTAACTCATACCGCCTGAAAGTTAAATTCAATCACTTCTGTTGTTTGTTTTGATGTAACTTGGTGCTGGTAAAATTAGTTTTTTGAGATCCGTTGTTTGTTTTGATGTAAGTAAGTGGATCTCATTATCTCCTAAATATAGTAGTAAATTTACCATTATAAAATTTAATCTATTATATAATTAATTTTTTTATTATTATTTAAAGATAATTTTAATTTATTATAAATAAGCTAATTCTAACCCATTATAAAGGAAGTAGAATTTAGGTTTTACTGTTTAATAAATATTTTAGAGGAGGTTGAGTGTAGTGAAAATCGAGTTCGGCACTTTAGAGGAGAAAGTCGAGAGTAGGTGAAGTGGAGCTCTAACGTAACTTGAGTTATATTATATTTTTCACTTATATCAAAACAAATAACAGAAGTGATAGAACTTGAGTTCCATCACTCCACTTACACCAAAACAAACGGGCCCTTAAAGTGTATCAATTTGCCCTTCTGTGGTTTTGTTTTTATCTTTTCGGTAGTTTTTTCATTAATATTTCATTAAATTATATACAAAAAACTTCAGATACCCATTTAGATTTATCAAATATTCATTTTAGTACCCTTTAATTTTAACTTTATCACTGATTTAAGAAAAAAAAATAATAAAATTGATAAGAAAAAGAGAAAAAAGAAATCACAAGAGGGCAAATTGATACAGTTTAAACCACAGGGGGGCAAAGTGAGAAACTACAAAACCGCAGGGAGGGTTTTTGAAGTTTTTCCTTCAAAATATATTACTGAAGTTTGAATTTCTGATCTTAAAAATAATAATAGTTTAAATAATAATATTTAAAAATAATATTATAAAAAATTTGTACTAATGGGAATAAATGATGTTGTTTATAAATTATAAATGCCGTGAAAGGAAAAAATTAATAAATTGAAGAGGTGGTGAAAATGGTGAATATTTTCACCTATTTAGAATTAATGTGTTGTGACATAAATACTTGTTGGAGATACGGACATTGGATAAGTATAGCGTTACGCAGAGTAATTATTTTCTCCTATTAGCACTTGCCACGTGTTCATTTTTGTTGGACTCAATTATGTGTTGCAATAATTTTGGTGAAATTATTGCTTGGACCTACTTTGTCCACCGCGTGGAAGGGTTAAGTTTGAAAATTCAAACATAATATAATCCAATTTTATCACAATATTTTTATTTTTTTGAAAAATGAACTTTAAAATCAACTTGATAAGAGTATTCATTAAATTCAGAAATTTTAGGATCAAACTGTAACCATGTGGGCTTAAATTTGAAATCAATATCGCGACGGTGCATCGAACAAAAATTTATTTTAGGTAAACATATACATAACTTATCTAAACTTTAAACTATTTTGAGTCGGTTATTCATTTTCTTAAAAAAATTTAATTTTACGATCTAATCTTTTAATTTATTTGATTTAAATCAATCAATAGTATTTTGACTTTAAAATTTAAGTTGATTGTTTTTTTTTTTTGAGGGAAAACACGCCCTGAGCGATTTTATTTAATTAATCAATAAATACAGACCGACAAAATTCATCAATAGAAGATAAAAAAAAAAAGCTTTTTACTTGTGAGTTCCCAAGTAGCTAAGCGATTCAAGACTATAGCATATTTAGAAAATTTCGAATTCCATCCAAAGCTGAAGTATTTGAATCTCTTTGTAAAAGTCCATAGCTCCGTGATTCTTGTCCGAGCTTCAGGTGTTAGCGAATATGAGTGATAACTACTGAAGTGCAAAGTTTTGAAGATGGATATTGAATCTGAGAAGAAATAAAAAGTTTTTTTAGTTAGTTGATTGGTTACTTTAATAAATTTGTACTAACTAAATCTGAAAAAGTAAACCACATCTTCATTATTTAAAGTCAAAGTATGGTTAATTGATTCAAATTAAATTAAAATAAAATGATACATAGTTTACTTAGTTCTGTACGTTTTTATCTTCATTTTATTTTATTATAGTTAAACTTTTATAGTAGAATGAAATGTTTTTTGGTTAGGGGATAGGGATAGGGATAAGCCCTTATCTCTCTTTATACCCAAACGTTAATTTTTTAACTGAGAATAGTAGTTCTCGGTTATTTTCATCAACACCTCTATTTTTTATATAAAACTACCTAATATTTTTTTTTATCCCGGGAAACAATTCAATTTTCATCCAAACGCTATTTTTTTTATTTTTATATTTATACCTATTTCTGTAATAGTTAGTTCTTGCTTATACTCGAACCAAACGATACATCGGGGAACAGATACAAAGTGAATTGGGTGATTTATCAAACTGTTTTTAAGGAGAGGATGTGCTATTTAGTGATGACGTGTCGATTTGACCTTTTTGTCGTACTATGTGGTACAACTGGTCCAAGCAATAATAATACGCTCACATGGTTTGTAACGTAATGTTGGTCTCCAAAATTTCCTTTCATGCACATGCACCGCAAAAAAGGTACGACAAGGGTCAAACACGTGGGTCCCACATGAAGCTTCTCGAATTTTAAAGATAAAAAAAATATTCAAACTTTAATTTATTATAATTATAATTTATTATAATTAAGGCGTATAACCTAACTTATTTCGCTAGATACATTTGTGTGGTTGATGCGGCATCTAAGTTATTACCACATCAGTTTACTTAATTGGACTGTAAAACTTTTTATAATAATTTAACAAATTTTAGTTGAAGTTTTAGAGCTTGAATGCCTTAGTCAAAATAAAATAAAAAATCCGAATTAAATCTCACTTAATAGAAAGGTGAGTTGGAATGGGTTAACTTTTGTTGGATTTTAAATATTCTTTTTTACTTTTTTTTTTTTTTTTTTTTTTTGGCTCATGATTAAATTTGCATGTTGTTAATGTTTTGTTCTCGCCCTAAATATCCAAACTCCCTATTCAAATCATGTTGAAATTTTGAAACTTCAATTCAAACTAATTGGATTGGTTTGGTTTTGAATGTTATAATCCAGCTGAGTTGTAGCTTCTCATTTGTGCAAACCAATTGGGCTCTAACTTGGGCTTTTTTTTTGGTTTTTCATTTGTTTCTCACTATCTTTGGCCCACAGCCGTGCTCGGCGACGGATTCATGGCCCGCGACCTGACGATCGCCAACACCGCCGGCCCCGACAAGCACCAGGCGGTCGCCTTCCGGTCCGACAGCGACCTCTCCGTCATCGACAGCGTCGAGTTCCTCGGCCACCAGGACACCCTCTATGCTCACGGCCTCCGTCAGTTCTACACTAACTGCCGCATCTCCGGCACCGTCGACTTCATCTTCGGCAATTCTGCTGCTGTCTTCAGCAACTGCCTCATCATTGTCCTCCCGCGCCAGGTCAACCCCGAGCACGGCGAGTCCAACACCCTCACGGCCCACGGCCGCACCGACCCGGCCCAGTCGACGGGCTTCGTCTTTGACCATTGCGTGGCCAACGGCAGCGACGACTACCTCGCACTGTACCGAAAGAATCCGTCGGTGCACCGAGTTTACCTCGGGCGACCGTGGAAGGAGTATTCGAGGACCGTGTTTCTGAACTGTTATCTGCCGGAAATCATACGACCGGAGGGGTGGTTACCGTTCAACGGGGATTTCGCGCTGAAGACGCTGTACTACGGCGAGTACCAAAGCACGGGGCCGGGCGGGCAGGTCGGCGGGAGGGTGCCGTGGAGCAGCCAAGTTCCAGCCGAGCACGTCGCGGTGTACTCGGTGGACAACTTCATTCAGGGGGATCAATGGATTCCTACTTAAGATTAGATAAAAGGAGGAAGCATTTCTCTTTCTCTATGATCCTTGTATGAGAATAATAAGATTATAAGTATTCAGTTTCCTTTCTCTGAGTGACTAAATCAGCATAGCATTTAATCCGTAAGCTAAAAACAAGCAAAAGAATCACAGGAACTCAGCTTTGTTATTTGTCTCATGAAATCATGAGAACCAGTAGGGGACACAACAACTGTTCAAATAGTATCAACATGATTCCACAAGATTGACAGAGCAGGGGTTTACTGGAAACCCGGCAGAAAAATCTTATGTACCAACATTGGAATGCTGAGGAATTTATTAGCCAAAATTTGTCCGCCGTCGATACAATGAGACTGCTGAATCCAACGATACTCGACGCAGTATATGTATTAGAGAAGTATGAGATTTCAATTTTGTATTTACCGCGACTATCGAACTATCTATAAAACTATAGAGAGAGAGAGATAGAAGAAAGAGAAAGTAGTTACATTCATGAGCTAGGTAGACTAGCAGTCGGCGTCTTTGGCGCGGCGCTATTGTCGGTCCAATTTGCCTCCCCCCAGTGCCACAGCATGCTCTCCCAAAAGCAAAACTTCTCAAAGCATATGTTTAGTCTTGGATCGGTTATATTCTTCTTCTTCCAGTGCCCGTCGGTGTAGTTCGCCTTCTCCGCCTGCTGCCGGTCCCACTCCAACCCCGCTTTCTGCTTCGACTTCAGGAGGCAAAATTCCTGCAACCCCTCGGGCATCCGATCGTGCACCCTCCACCAACGGGCATGCGCTATGTCGCTCGCAAACTGCCTTAACTGCTCCACATTCCAATTGCAATCGTAGTCGCGAAAGCACAGCCACGGCTTTAGCCCTAAATAATGAAGTACGTAAAGAACCGGTGGGTCGGCCCCAAATAGCCAAGTTTTCTTGTCCTTCACACTCTCCTCGTCTCCCTCCCAGAAGTGCTTTAAGAAGTTCATGTGTTTTGGAATTCGGTGCCACCACGTAAAAATCTCATTCAAATAACCTTGATCTCCGCCGTTGTACGACTTAATTTCGTTAATATGATCCATCAACAAGTTGAATGTGCAATTCGAGGGTTCGATGACCATAACCCCCGAGTTGAAGAGAGTCGCATTATTTCCGGTGGCAGTGATCTCAGGCATTGCAAAGAGGAAATCGATGTTCCTTAATATGAGGAGGTCGGCGTCAATGAATATTATCTTGTCGTAATCAGTGAGCTGCCAGAGCCGGAACTTGCTATAGTTCCACTCGTTGTAGGCATCACGCTCGGCTTTAGGATTTCGGATCCTTTCAATGGTCCGCACTTTCCAGCCGGCAGCCTCGAGGCCGTGCCGGTGGTGGCCGCTAATCGACTGATCAACGAGAATCACGAGGTCCCGTGTGGACCCCGCCTGCCGGATACTCTGGGCGGCCGCGATTGCACCGCACACATACACGTGAGCTGAGTGAAGAATTGTTGCATACGCTTCTCGCTTTCTGTCCACCGAGTACAACCTTGCTGCATAAGTAACCAAAAATTTTAAAAAAAATTACTAGTGAATCTTCAAGCTCTCAGGAAGACTTAAAATGTGAAATAATCTAGGAAAGAAAAGATCAAAATATTAACAAAATAAACATATTTGTTTAAAATTCTGATCATGAAAGCCTATGAACATCTTAATCATGATTTGCGACTTGTACTCTGGCCATATTTGCGACTTCTGCTACGGGCATGGACATTTCCAACAAAGAAAGCACTATAGCCCCTAAGACATAAAGTTTCATTACTCGCGATAAATAGGATTGCTCCCGTCCTATCTTTCAACATAGTTTCTATGCTGTTTGAGGTACAAAATTAAAATCTAACAACTGACCTTTTGCTTTGAGTGGAATGGCGAGTTCACAAGACCCAACAGGCAGCCGGATCTTCTCCCGCAACGTCCTCAAATCAGGTTTGTACAACCAAGCATTTCCTTCCCTTTGAACTATGTGCTTGCATGCAAATAGATTCGGTATGGGAAAACAGTCTGTCACAAAAAGGACATGCACCTCCGCATTCCCTTTTGACGAGCCCACTGCCAGCTTCGCTGCAGAGAGCTGCAGATGAAGCCTCGCGACATCTCTTGACCAGCCATCCAATCTGTTACACGGAAGCTTAACGGCTACAAGATCGTATTGCCTCCCTACGGGGACCTCGGGATCGGGAAGGGACGGGCAAACGGGTATTTCGGTCTCTTCCTCCTCATCAATCCATTCCGGATATAGACTTTCCCAAGTAACGCTTCCCTTTGCGTGCTCGAGCCGTACCACCGAAAGTTCAGCTTGTGGTTGTATATCGTGCCAACTGTCGATCTCGGTGCTGTTGAAGTTTAGCAATGCGATTTTGAGATTTCCTTCCTTGATGTGTATATTTTGGAGGGTTTTGGATACATGATCCCATTGAACTTCCAATTTCGATACATATCGAGGGTCAGAAATGGCCCGATCCCATAGCCACCCGACATCTACAAACCTGCATTATAATAATCACTCATTAACGATATTTAAGGTTTCAGAAAGAAGTTACAACACATGTGAAAAAAAAAAAGAAGAAGGTATAGGCGTACCGAGAACCGGAATGCATTTGATGCTCATTATAGGCTGATGGAGAATATATGAACGTTAAGAAGGTGCCACATATGATAGTGAACAGAACAAGCTTTAAGGAGCGGAATTTGCAGCTTGAACTTTTTTCCGAAATAAGAACGTTGATCTTCTCGACTTCCTTCAAAACCGTGCTTCTCGGGGCCCTTCTTTTCGTCGTGTCATCGCTGAATCAGGTAAAAGCTCATGATTTTAGTTTAGTCATTCAGAGAGAGTAACTAATCAAAGAATCAAGTAAACCTATGTGAAGTAAGACCATAAAACAAATAAGTATCTTAGTATAAAGCACCAAATCTCTATTCTCGTAGTTTCCAATAACAGCTTCGCAACCCGACCTGTTTTACGCTATTTAGCCTAATCATTCTCAGGTGCAATTGTCCACAAAATCACTCTCCCCTAGCTAGACCCTAAACTTTTGAATTTGACACGTACAATAGACAAAAAAAAAAAAAATCCTCTCCATTTAATTCATCTACTTTATATAATACTTCTCTACCAAGCATTTGGTCTAAGTTCTCCAGCTAAGTGAATGAGTCTCATGTTCAAAATGTTGATGTCGACCATAATCCAATGACACAACCCGCAACAAAAGCAGATGGTTTCTTAGACAATTATTCTTAATACCAGGAGAATATCTTCAATATCTGAACCTCGGCACTGGGCAAATACTTCTTAATGTCATTCTCCTGAATAAGGGATCGAATTACATTATATAGTAAACATTCAAAGTAGGACGCTCGTTCAAATAAGCGATCACAAGAAGCAGAGACTAAGTAATCTATAGGAATAGTTCTAATATATCGGCAACAGACGAGATTATACAAAAAGCAGTTAATAAAAAATTCAAGATTATAGCAAGAAGGTAAGTGCACAATTTCAAGTTGTATTGAGATCAAATACTTGGTAAACAAGTTTTAGAGGAAAAGATAGATTAGCCCACGACATATTTGACTAGTCTGAAAAGGAAGAATACTTATTCAATGCGATCAAACTAACCCACTTCTGATTAACAGCTTCTGGCACAATCACAAGGAGTCAAAATCTTGACTTCCAAATCTAAAGCACCAAACACGGAAAAAAAAAAATAATGGAAAGGGAAGACAACTGCTACATCCCAACCATACCAAACTGCTCCAGCATTTCAATTGTAGCCTCTTGTCGCTTTCCAAAAACAAGAAACAACCACGAAAAAAAAAACATCTTCTGATCATCCAAATTACGGTCATAAACGCAGGATTAATGCAGTTTATGAAGTTACAGTGATAATTCACTGAATTTGATCGATTTAGCAGGCTCAATGAATCCATCTGTCAATATCAAAATTAGCTGTGTTAACGGAAACACCCGTGGAGAAGTGAAGGGCGAAATTTTGGTTTCGATTCCGATTAGGGGAGCTCGTGGGTCAGGTGTAGGAGATCAAGCTCTCGATTCTTTAAAAAAAAAAAAAAAAGTAACAAATTCAATGAAAATTGGAACAATCTAAGAAAGAAAAGCAGGACATATATTGCAGAACCAAAAAAGAAAAGGAGAATCCAAAATTCCAGTAAATCTAAAGAGATAATTCACTCAATCTCACACACAAAAACCACAAAAAAGAGAAAAAATCAGAAAAAATTTAAAAAGTAGCCACAATTGGTAATCACATAGACCAAAACAAGAGCACAAACTAATAATCCACCGTAAAATCTCTTCTCAGATATAAATAGAGAGAGAGAAACATAAAACCCACCAATAAAACATCATGTAAACTCTAGCTTCTGAACTATCACACACATACACACACATATATATAGAGAGAGAGAGAGATAGATATAAAAATAAAATAAAAATTAAAAAAATAAAAAAAAAATTAAGAAGAGGATTACGCAGTTCCAGGCAGGCGATGGCGGGCTTCCACAGAAGCAGGAGAGAAGGCAGTCTGCCCTTTCATGTCAAACTGATGATCGCCGGCAGCACACAAATGGCAAGCCTCATCTGAACCATCCATCAACAAACAACACCACACAAACCCATGATCATGTGAGCATCCACACACACACACACACATATATATATATATATATATATATATATATATATATATATATTTATACTAACAACATAAAACTAATTAATTGTTCAATTAATTAATCAGATAAGTAGACATTGTTTGACATTCGTGTCAAAGATGGAGTCCAAACAGGGTTTATAATTTATACCAAATACGCAAAGAAGGGGTCAAATAAGAACAGGTCAAAAAATTATAAAATCGAGCTAAAACTGGGGGGGAAAAATCCACAACCAAAATTGACCCAGTGGAGGGAACAATGCTCGAGCGATTCGCGGAAATTTTGCGAGAGATTAAGCACAAAAAATTGCGAAAAAAAATTGTGAAAAAAATCGGAGCTTACCCAGTTCGCAGAGGATGCGAATAAAAAGAGACCAAGAACAGCTGTGTGCGGAGATGAGGGAAATTTTGCAGTTTGGTCCCTCTGGAATCGAGAAATGTGGGTTCGGGTCCCTCTGATAGTGTTTGAGGGGAGAGGGAGGAGTCGGTGGGAGCGTATTATATATATTTGGTGGGGGAGGCTAAAGAGGCTAAAAAAGGTACGTATTTAATTTGATATGAAAAAATAAAATAAAATATACGGTGGGGGATTGGGTGATGGATGTATTAAATGTGGTAAAGTGAATCTTCAATATTGTTTTTTTTAAAAAAAAAAAAGAAAAAAAAAAAGCATAGGTCTCCAATTTTGTGTGATTAGTGGCCAAACCCTAGTAGGAGTGGTTAAGCTCTTTTTTTTTCTTTTCTTTTTTCTTTTTTTTTTAAAAAATTTCTTTTTAGTTTTTCACACGTTTTTTTTTATTTTTTTAATTTTTTATTTGAAGGATTAATAAAAGGGTCGGGGAATGAGATCCTCTCCGTGTGAGTCCTCTGCACTGATTTATTGATGTAGAGCCGTTCCCTACACGCACGAATTTTAAAGCATGATGATGCAGCGTGATGAGCGCGTTTATTAGGAAAAAAAAAACCTTGGAGAAGCTTTTGGTGTGGTACGACGTAATATTTAAAATATTCTAATTTTGGTATTTTAGTTTTTAATTTTTTATACACTGAATTTTTAATTTTTAATTTTTAATTTTGTTCGCCGTAATTGGATTCAAGCGCTTTATCATGACTAAAATAAAATGCTTGTTTTTTATACAGATATATTTATTTTTAACCACTACAAGCCATTATATTTACCTCCCATAAATGTGAAAAATAAAGATAGAAAACTAAAAAAAAAAGGTAAATAAAAAAAAAGTATAAAGAAACCATCTTATCACTTTGGTAACAAGGGATGGAGAAAACAAGCTGTGTTTGCTTGTGCAAAGTACAATAACCTGGAGAATAAAGGTACCCCAAAAAACAAAATAAAATAAAATAAAAATAAAAAAAAGAAAAAGTTGGAATGGTTCAAATGTAAGTTAATTATTCTGGAGTTGCTTCATTATGACCCTCTCTACAAATCATAATTTTTTTTTTAAAAAATAAATTGCTGAAGCTTCACCTGTTTCTGGTACTGGTTCATGTGCAGCTCAACATGTCCTCTAATGTAATGAAGCACCATTTGATGCTCCCAACTTATTCTTGCTTATCTTATTCTTGGACTTATTCCACTTTTCCAGCTATTATCTGATCTGGTCCCTTCCTTGAGGACTTAACCCTGTTTTTGGTGTGCAAATGGAAGGTTCTTGGTAGATCTACTGCACAGTATGAAAAGTAAAGGGTGTAAAAAATGTATGGAGTCCGCCTTAAACTTTAGCGTTTTGTTACTGACGTAGTTATTTTACTCGCCAAAGTCCGTGCAATACCTGCCTTTCTATTTGAAGATGGGTAAGTCTGTCTCGATCTTACGCTTAGTTTAAGTATTCTATTACTTAAAAAAAAAAATTACAGATACACTCTCTCTATTCTCTCTCTCGTTTTGTCTATCTTGCATTTACTTTTTGAGGGCACGGAGGTCTGGATTAGTAAGATTGAAACAGACTTGCCCATTTTCGAGTAGAAAAGTGGGTGCCGTGTGGAGCTTTGGCGAGCAAAATTGCTAAGTCTGTAATAGATTACTGTATACAGATGCCTAAACTTTTAATTCTAACAATTTAATTTTCTAAACGGATCCCTCTTCTTTCTTGAAGTTACTAACTATACAACTCTTTTAAAAACATATGAAAACAATAATAAAATTTAAATTGATGCTGAATTAACACAATTAGATGAGAAAAGAAAGATTTTATTGTACTTTTAAATCGTACAGAATTATATCAAAGGAATATAATCAAAATGGTAAGGAAAATCAGAAGTTTAAATGCGCGTTTACTACAACCCTAAAGTTGAGGGGAGTCTTTGTACCCTCTCTTTTTTTTTTCCACAAACAAGGATTGTGATCTTTTACGGCATGACAAATAATGAATACATACAATGGTTTATACTGTGACAATAAGTTATAAGGGACCACATGTATAAGAGATAAGCTCTAATGTGTATATATATAACCATAAATTCTACAAGGTGATGAGAAAGAAGACCCAATATAAGACAATGTGTGCTTGCTTAGGATTTGTCCTTTTATTTGTATAATAATAATTGAGGGTAAGTACAGGGGTGGAAATTAAGCTCTATTTTGAAAGAATTTATTCTACATAGATTACAAGGATGGAGACATTGCTCAAATTGAAAAAGTGTTACCTAGGAATAAAATTTGCTAAAGTGTTACCTAAGAATAAAATGTGGTCATAGGGATAGATGTTGATATATGTTGATTTGGGATATTTATTTTTGAATTAGGCCTAAAGGTGATGTAGCCTCCTTTTTTTTCCTCTTCTTTGTGGTTTTGTTATGTGCCTTTGTAATACTCCCAAGTTTTCTCATCAATTATTTATGAAAATTGCCTTATTTTGCAAAGTATAATTATGCACTAGCATAGTAATCTGTGCGATGCGACGGATAGATAATTAGAGAAAAAATAAAAAAAACATCGACATAAATAAGAAAACGGTGATAAAAAAAAGCGATAATGAGAGGTGAGATTCATTTTGCCAATGAACAAAGATAACAGTCGAAAAAAGAGAAAGAAAAAAGACTTTAACTGATTCGGAATGGAGCGCATACTCAACAATAAAGAAAAAATTGTCATGTGGCAATTTTAATAGGAGAAATAATGTATAGGTGTAAAAGATATAGATATAGATATATGCTAAGTCCTAATCACGATAGAATCAAGGAAATTGAGCATGTAATGATTCTCTCAAATAGCCAACTTGCTCAAGTGAGAAGATTAAGGAGAAGTTTAAAGAGTATCCAATACCATGATGTATAAGAATTACTATTTATCTTACTATCTTTAAAAAGTGATTAATTAGGTTTGAGTCTGAACGCTCCTTACTGTTTTAAAGTAATGTGAAATAGTCGTTCTTCGGACAAAACTTCAGTGGGCAGCTCTCCAGCGACGCTTCATTGGAGAGCTCCTGATCCACCGCCACGTGTTAGTTTTGTCTCAACTCAAGAATATGCTGAGTATTTTTTAAATCGTATGAAAAGGATTGTAATCCTTGAACTAAAAGAAAATTGATACATGATAGCTGATCGGGAGCTCCTCAACTTCCACCTAACTTTCTCCCTTGTTCTTTTCCACGTGAATTTGAATTAAAACCTTAAATTAATCAAAACTAGTGCTCTTAATTTATTTCTTTAACACATAACACGCATATTGAATTTTTTCCACTAGATAAAACACCTCCTTCTCTATTTTTAAAACCTACTTAATCATTTCTTAAAAATAAAAAATAAAAAGCTAATTTGCTCTAAAATAATTTTTTTTATTGATGACTCTAAAGAGAAACTAGCCCAATGAAGTTATGATTCAAATACTAATTACATGTTTGCTAAGATGATTCTTACCATTTAAAAATCAGGCCTATTTTGATAATAAGTCATAAAAATTTCATTTTGGTAACTTCTATTTTATGATCCAATTAAGCAAACTTCTAATTTTGGAGTTACCATCAACATAATTATATATATATCAATTCAACCAACTAATAAAACATTTACATTTAAAGATAACCAACTATAATCAGTGTAAAAGATGCACAACCACTCAATTTACAATTCATTAATTACTTTTCAATAATTTAATCTCAACTTTGGTCTCATCTAACAACTGTGACATGCTCAATTTAATGCCACGCGCATGTAAGACGTAGAATGGTATCCACAATAGTGAATGTCTCATCAATTTTACAATTTTTCTTTTTCCAAGTCAAAAAAATTAAAAAAAATTTATTATAAGTATTCGCGAGCAAATCGATTAAGATCAATACATCTGAAGTAAAATCAAATAGAATAATTCTACAAGGATCAAACTCATAATACTTATATTTTTATTTTCGATGGGAACATCTGAATCGACAGTAATTGATAAGATTAAATATAATTTAAAGTATTTGAAGATCGTATACACTAAATTTCTCGACGCATCTGAGTGGATTAAAAATATAAACATGAAAAAAGACGATCCTATAAAAATAAAAGATAATTAATGATATATGATGTTAAACAAGCAAGCATTTTATATCGATAATTAAAATAGTTAACTTTTAAATATTCTGATCTTTAATAAAAATATATATATATATATAATATCTAAATAAATAAAATTATATTTAATTGTATCGCTCGTCGATTGCAATGATTTGTATCAAAATAAAACAAAAATAGTAAGGCCATCTCATCATTTCGAGTATTCTCCAAAATGAAAGTTGCTAAGAAGGAAACAAATAAGAGATGGTGATTTTTTTGGCTATTTCTTTTTATAAAAAAAAGTATGTGATGGATATGATAAATAAGTAGTACTTTTTTAATTCACATGGACCAAAACCTAAAATACTTTTTACACAGGGGGTCCTACCAAATAGCTTTGAAAACTTTGTTGCCTAACTCCATATATATTATAAAAATTTAGGATTTGATCTGGTAATGACACGTGGCACCACGTCATGAGTTTTCACCAACCCAATCTCTTTATTTAATGAACGCCAAAGCCATTTGTTAGGACCTGTTTGTTTATGTGGATTTCGAAAATTAAATTCGTAATTTTGAAAAATAAATTAATATTGTCAAGAGTAAAAAGTTTAAATTATGATAAGATACAATGTATTTGCTATCATCATAATATTAAATTTAACTCTGAAAATATTAAATTTTCTTCAAAAAATATTCGTCGGTGTTAGTGTTTATTTCATTTAATGCATAGACTTTTGATTCTTTATCTAAATTTTGAATTTTTTCAATTTGTTTGATTTTTTACCTAATTAATAGCCTTTCTCTTATAAAATCTCAGCTCATCACTTAGTTTAATAAAAAAAAAAACGTAATCATATGAATTACGCATGCAAATTCCGAAGCTTGAGAGTCATCAAATTGTTCGAATATTAAATGTTTCAAAAAAATATTTTAAACAAAGAATAGTTGAATTGAAATGGATTATACTTCAGATAAGTTTTACAAAGGGTAATCATATGAATTACGCCACATATTAATAAAAGCGTAATCACGTGAATTATAGCACGTATTTTCATCATTCCAGGAAAAAATAATAAACGTCATACAAATTCTGAAGTTTGAGAGTCATCAAATTGTTCAAATTAAATTGTTTCAAAAGAAAATTTTGAAAAATAAAAGACCAAAAGAGAAACTAACACATTGACACATATATCCGAGTACGTCCCCTATGCTTTTGAAAGTACATATGGAGGTTTTTGTATTTGTAAGTTGTTTTTGATGATAGAACATTTAATTCGATCATTGTTTTCGTTAATTATGATCTACGTTATTAGAGTTATTAAAAAACTAAATTTTATAGTCTTTCGACATCATTTACTAAATAATCAAAGGCTCTCAAAAAAGATTGTTTTAATGGCTGATGTGGCACGTTTGTAAGTTTAATCAGTAGAACAATTCAAATTTTATGAAATTTTAATAGAAAATTCTACTTAACATCAACAGTTAGCGAGATCAACACTTTCAGTTTGAAATTTGATTCTTTTATCACTGTTTCTTGTAAGATTTTTATTTTCAGCCGTTCATTTTGAGGCTACTTGTTTACTAGACAGGCGAAATTAAAAAGTTATGAAATTTAATTTTTTTAATAGTTTAATCAGCGTAGATCATGTTTAACGGAACCGATCATCAAATCAGATGTCCTTTTTTTAAAAAAAATTTATAAGTACAGAGGTCTCTGTATTTTTTAAAATGTAGGAGCCTAATTCCATGTATTCTTCTTCTTTCTTCTTTTTTTTTTTTTTTTTTTTTTTTTTTTTTTTTTTTTTTTTTTTTGCGCATTAACGGGATCAAAAGCGTGCATGAATGGCTACGTTTTCTCCGGCCAAACAGTAGCTTTCGAGTGATCTAAAATTTTTTGACTCTTTTGTGATATTCTTTGTCCTAATCTAGGTCCCTCGAGGACCACAATGTAAATAGACTTTTGAAATGGACAAAAGAGTAAAAAAAAAAAAAATTAGAAGATGAAGAGGATGAAACGTAGGGGATCAACCACACAAGAGCTTGCACCGAAGCAAAGCAACAGTTCCCTCCTAACCTTCTTAGGGATAAATTTTTTTAAAAAATTTTTATATTTGTATAACTTAGAGTAAGAATACAAATGGATCTGAATTGGTGGAGCTCCCGCTCCGATCCGCTCCGAATGGAACGGCAAGTGAGAACAAAAAATATAAAAAAAATATAATCCGTCGTGAATCCTGCTCAAACCGCCAACTAAATGGAGCGGGAGGCGGGAGACTCTTTTTTTCCTTCAATCCGTCCCAATTCGTCAAAAATCAGTCAAAAATCCGCTCTCGTCCCGATCCGCCTCAAATGAGGCTGTAAGTGGAAGCCAAAAGTGAAATAAAAAGCAAATCGTCCAGAATCCGTCCTGCGACGGTAAGAAATGGAGCGGGAGGTGGGGGAGTCCTCCCGCTCTTGAATCCGTCCCGTTTGCATCCCTAATTTACAGTTTAATATAAGATATTAAATTAATATGAAATATCCATTTTGCCCCTAAATAACTCTAAGTGGCTAAAATATGGTACTATATTTAATATTATATATTATGCACTCTCTTTCCTATCAGGGCTTGGAGAAATGATATCAGAGTTCGATCTATGACAGGCTCCTAACTTTTATATATTTTTTTTCTGATTTAATTTAAGTCGATAATTTAGGTCCATCAAAATGTCTCAAGCCCAAACACAATAAACTAATATATAATTTGCAAAAAAATAATATTTATTTTGAGAGATAAAAAAATAATAATTTTAATGTTATATATCTGATGCTTTTTTTCTTGTCTGAGCTCAGTATTTTCACTCTGATGTTACGATGAATTATGTGAAATAATGGTTTATTTCTAAAAGGTTAACTACAGAATATGGTAATGTTTGATAATTAAATTTATAGGTTTGGAATTGAAAAAAGGTTGATTTTTAGAATAGTTTGCTTATCTTTTTGTGCCTACTTTCATGTTAAAATAAAAAAATAAAAATAATTTTTATGAAAAAAATATTTTTTTATTTTAAAAAATAATGTTCATTGATAAGGATAACAACGTGGCGGGGACGAAGAGCCCATTCAAATCCCCATCCCTTCGTTGTATCAGGGCCCACATCCCTGTTAATTATGATATATGATATTACTACAAATAGATAATAATTAAATATTATTTAACAAGCATCCTGTATAAAAAAATTATCTGGGTTAATCGAGTTCGGCTACTGTACTTTTATGAGTACCGGTTCTTTTGTATTCAAAAGTTTTCGACCGTTAGATCTACTTTTTTGATCATTTACATCCGTTTGATCATACTATTCAACCAACAACCCATTCAACCCTAGGGGACCACTACTATCCTAACCGGGGATCACTATCATCCTAACCGCACATCTCTTCATCTAACGATCGAAAATTTATAAGTATAAAAAGCTTTATACTTATAAGAGTATAGTAGTTCTAGCCTGGGTTAATCATACGTGACTAAATAAAAAGTATATTAAAGGTATTAAGATTAGCATTCTAAATTTACTATTAAATGAAGAACAATATAATAACATATTATTATTTATTATTCAAGATGTCTTAAAATTAATAAATTTTAATAGCATATATTATAAGGTGTATTTTAAACCACTTGATCACTACTAAATAAGTATATTAAATTTCAAATTTTAATTTATAAATGGTTCACGTGTCATAGATCATATTAAATAGCAAAGATCATCGAATCAGATGAGCTCTTTTCAAAAGCGACGCAGAATTATTAAAGATTAGATTTCTTTTTTCAAAAAAATATTATAGCTCAATTTGAACATACTAGTATAAAACTTAATAATAAAAAACAGAGTCCAACAAATCCTAAAACTATTTTATTTTATTTTTCTTTTGCATCTCGTCGAGGCCAAATAATAAGTAGTGTAGGGTATGCCATAAATAAGCATCTTGTATTCTTGTGGGACAAAGCATATATGTCACCACATATAACTTATTTGGAATATTAAATATGATGATCATCTCAATTGATTATTAGGGCCAATTTTCCAACTGCGTTTCAATTATTATATTCATTTTTTTTCTTTTTTATCAAATTATTTCTCTTTTATTTAGGCACTATTTGTTTTCAAAACATAAGAAAAAAAAATTCAGATCTCAAGTTTTAAATGTACTACGAACTTCAAATGTTTGGTTTGCTGTAAAAAAAAATGTCAAGTTTTTCTATATTTTTTTTTAAATAACTTCGCCCTAAGTGTATCTGAATTAACTTTTACGTTCATGTGCAGAATTAAAATTTTGTAATTCTAACTAAAATTTGTTCACTTATTAGTTCAATTTGCTTGTGATGTAACTAGTTAAGAGCGGCACGATGCAGCGAGTGTGAGAATTTTACGGTAATAATATTTGGTAGGGTTTTATTATTTTTATAAAAGGGCATGCGCAAGAACAATATTTTAAACATCAAGTCTATCAATGATTCGAAAATATTATTAGGTCAAAAGTTACTGGTTGAACCAGCGACACCAGCATGATATTATAAATATTTATTCATTACTTTTTATTTTACGATATATATATATATATATATAGAACTAGGCTGGAATATTATTAATAACACCAATGACTTGGTGGTATTAAATTTTCTATTCTTAGATTAAAAGATGTGCGGTTAGGATGATGTGGGCTCTCTAGGATTGAGTGGGTGGTTAGTTGAATAATACAATCGAACGGATAAATGATAAAAGAGGTAAATCTAACGGCAGAAAACTTGATAGCATCAAATGATTCGTGCTATCGATAGTATCCCAGCCGGACNATATATATATATATTATTCTAATATTATACTTATTATAAAATACTAATGTCTAGACTAAATAAGTAAATATATAAGTTTTAAGTTTTACTTTTTATAAGATTAATCTGTGCTAAGTTAATTTTAAGTCGTTGAATTTTTATATAATTTACATTAAAAAAAAAATTGACTGGTTCGATTAGAACTGGTCCAGTTCATCGGCTCAAACAGATTAGTACAATTTCTGGACTGATTCAATTCAAATGATAGAAACAAATTGCTTTACATATTCAGTTCGACTCGATTTTTAAATTATTAGGAAACGATAGTACCGCGTGGGCACGAGGGCACCGTCAAATCTTCTTTTCTTTTTTTTTTTTCTATTTTTTTCCTACTCTCACCTAATTTTCACTTCTTTCAAAATAAACAACAACAACTCATTAATTATCTCAGGAAGCAGTACTTGCATGGTACAAAGAACCAATCTTTTTTGTGTAAGCACACACTCTCTGTAGCTCCTCTCCATTTTGTTTTGGGCAATGAATTCATTTCCAGAACTGCTAATGTGGGGGCAATCTAAATATTATTGGGGAATCCTTAAATAGTATCCATCTCCACCTCTTGTTTAAATATTTTTTCCTTATCACATCAATGTATCAATCAGTTTAATGTTTTATCTTAGAGTCCATTGATGTGACCACCTCATAATTCAAAAAAGAACTTATGCAGCAGCTGCTCAACGACGCCTCGTTAAGCTACCGTTTGGTTCGGGGTTAAGGAAAAACTAGTTATTACAGAGATAGGATTAAGTTTAGGGTTAAGGTGGGGTTAAAATATTTTTGTGTTTGGTTGGGGTTGGAGTTAGTCCAGAATAGTAAAAAATAGTGTTTGGTTGGAGTAGGTGGAATAAGAAGGATAGTGGATTATTATAAATAAAAAATAGTGTTTGGTTGGAATTTGGTGGGATTAGGTGAGATTAGCTAACCCGGGATAACCCATTTTAGGCGGGATTAGCTAATCCCACCCGTTTATAGAAGTATTTGGGGATAAAATGGGGGTTAAGGGGTTATTCCACCCCTTAACACCCAACCAAACGGAGGCTAGGAAACTCTGGTCCAACGTTATATGTCATTTTTATCTCGATCCAAGAATTATAATTTTTCATTCTAGAATTTAAAAATTTGTACCCAATAAATTATTAAATGGAGGTAAAATTAACATATGAGAGCAGATCGAGAGTTTGAAAAAAAAAGTTAATTTCATATAGGTCTCTACAAATATAGTGAATTATAAATATATTTCTACAACTTTTTTAATATACGTATTTAGTATATTTTCAAATATATCCAAATGATTGTTACCGTTAAATCACTATTTGTTTTATAAGTGAAATAATCTTTTTGCCATTACAAATATGTCTCTCTAAAAATTAAAACGGTTAATTAAAGAAGGATACAAAAGTCAATTTACCTTTTAAATATTTAATCTATGGTTAATTAAATTTTTCTAACAGATTTTAACGGTAGGGACATATTTGAAAACAATAGGACTTTTGTGAGGAACAATATATGAAAGTTGAACTTTATAGGAATATATTTGTAATTCATTATGTTTGTAGGGACGTGTATATAACTAACCTTTGAAAAAAAAGAGAGATAAACTCTAAATAGAATTAAAATTTTATCAAATCTAAAATTTTTATTATTTTTTAATGAATAAAACCATAAAAATTAACTGCTAATAATTGATAAACTATCAAAGTTAATAAACTTAAGAAAAACTACTTAAAACGATGCAAACTAGAAGAATTAATAGTTAAAAAAAAAAAGGGAAAATTCAGTACAAGAGAGTAAAAGTGGAGGGATTTATTTTAATATGCACTATGGTTGAGGTGGTTTTCATATAATTTTTTATCAACCCAGATCTGAAATAATATCCCATGATTATATTCTCTCCTTTTTTATTTTAATAGATTATACTGTAATTAGGATCACCACTAATCCTTTATTACTAAAATATACGTGGCAAAATAATATTCCACCTTAAATTATGATCTGTTCTACTAAATAAACGTGGCAAAATAATATTCCACGTTAAATTATAATTTGTTCGTGGTCCCTTTACATGAACCGGACTCTGACTCTCATGTGCGCATAAGATTGTACAAAATTTGCTATTATATATCGACTCTGCATCTACAATCACAAGACATCAAGTAAAGTAAATATTTTTTGGAGGAAGCAAATGTTTTATAGATCCCGTGCGCAAGAAAATCCTAAGACGCTTTATCTGATAATTAATTTAGAGATTAAATGCATTTCAAATGCTGACTCAGTCTGATAATTAATTTTTTATGTTCCAACTTACTTCAAATATGTCTCTAGAGTTAAATTTTATTAGCAATAGCTATTATCTCTATAAAATTACTATTTTACCCTTTCAAATATACTCTTCTACCATCATCGACTTTTTTTATTTGCCCTTAAGTTAGGGGAACAAAAAATATTTTATTTTTTGGTCTTTTCAAATATATCTTTTTATCATCACCAACATTTCTTATTTATCTTTAAGATGAATTTTAATTTTTTTAACTCGGATAGATATTTAACTTACGTATAACCCAAGTTAACTTGGGTTAACTTAACGCGTGTTAACTGTAAGAATATTTTGGAATAACAAACGTATGAGGGATATATTAAAAAAAATAAAATAAAATAAAGACTAAATTACAGAAAACCCCCTTGTAATAACCCGTTTTTTCACTTTCCCTCCCTGACATTTAAAAATCTACACTTTGCCCCCCTGTAAAATAAAAAATATGCACTTCATCCCCTGCCGTTAAGGTTCCGTCAGGGTTCCGTTAAAAAATATTTTTTTATGCTGAAAATACCCCTCCGCCATCTCCCTGTTGCTTCGACTCCCTCCGGCTAGCCACCTCACCGCCGCCTCGCCGCCTCGCCGCCTAGCTGCCTCGCCGTCCTCCACTGCCTTGCCCTCACCCACATCCCCTTTGCCGTCCTCCGCCGCCTCGCCTTCGCCTTCTTTGCCCTTCTCTTACTGTCGCCCATCTTGGTTTTCTCCTACTGTCGCCGAAATCGAGGGCGGCGAGGGTGCAGGAGGAGAAGGGGAGCAGGTGGAGAAGGAAACGGAGAGAAATCGCGGCCGATTGGGATGGGAATCGCGGCCGAACGAAGGGGCGGCTGAGAAAGATGGGGAAGAAGACGACAATGGCGAGGGGCAAAATGGTCATTTTATACACCGTAACCCCCCTATGAACATTTTGCATTTTATAGGGGGGCAAAGCGTAGGTTTTTAAATGTCAGGGGGGGAAAGTGAAAAAACAGGTTATTACAGGGGGGTTTTCTGTAATTTAGCCTAAAATAAAATATTTTGGAAATTTTAAAGAGTTATATAAACAGTTATTTTATTTTTTTTTTAAGTGGGAGGGTACTGTTCAATGTAGACTAAGTCAAAAACACTACCTGGATCCTGCTGTGGTAGGTCTCATTCAATTGCTTCAGATTGGTTTTGACAGTTTTGGCAATTTCCACACATCCTTTGAAAGTTTCAGGCATGATTGTGACATAAGATTGTGGATTTGTAGAAATGTTATTA
Organism: Ananas comosus; assembly: GCF_001540865.1. Classification (NCBI taxonomy): domain Eukaryota; kingdom Viridiplantae; phylum Streptophyta; class Magnoliopsida; order Poales; family Bromeliaceae; genus Ananas; species Ananas comosus. The sequence continues at coordinate 12,701,008 of NC_033621.1, forward strand.
ATTGGTTACTTACACTGTACTCAAAAATATTATTACAGGTACCTGTTTTGCACATGTCGCAGTTTATAAGTAATCAACTTAAAAAGAAAATTTAAATACACAAGTTTGGACAAACAATTCGAATTCAAAGTTCAAATTGGATGAAAGACATCTAAGCCCACCTTATACAATCTTTTTATAACGGGCACCGACGAAAACTAAAAAACAAATAAAAAATAAGAAAGAAAGAAAAATAAAACATATAGATGTACTATGAAACCCAGCAAGCAAGAAAATTGAATAACTCGCGAGTGGATCATTGTATCTGGGGGTTATATGGGTGTGAATAAAATTTATCCATAAATTTTTGAATAGTAATCATTCTTATCCGTACCTGTTCGCGGATTGGTGGGCGGCTATACGTACGGAATACCCACGAAATACTAGTTTTAAAATTCTTTCTCTATGTTCTTATACATTAAAACACAAATAACATATATATTATTTTTAAAAGATCCAAGCATAACCTATTATTTAAAACATCATAGCATACAAATACAACAGATAATAAGAAAAAGAGTGACATTAGAGAAAATTAGTGATAGGGTTTTAATGACGGGCAAAACAAAATTAAGAAATTATATATACGGGTACCAGCGGGTTGCGCAAAATATTCACAATTTTACGAGTATCCGTTCATCTTATCTATAATTTTTTTGAGTAAAAAAAATTAGTATCCATATCCACAAATGTTTGGGTAAGGTCATCAAAAACCACTCTCCTGTAGTGATTTTAGGGTTACAGGATCCAAAGTTATTGTAGAACAAAAATCTGAATATCACCTTAAAAATTTGTCTCAAAAATATGAGATTTAATTTGATTTAAATTCAAATCCTTTTAAGAAACGTGGCTTCGAAGCTTCTTCCAACAGGCTTAAACTAAACGGAATGGATATAGATTTGAATTGATAATAACATGTTAGAAAAAATATCTAACACGCATGCTATGAATCGATCGATTTTCGATATTTTTCAAAATTAAGTCATTATCGTGTTGGTTGATAATAAATGGTTTGCATTAATTGATCATTAAGAAAGTAATTTTTGATGTGATGTTAGACTCCCTGAACCTTCTAAGAAATTTTTCAAAATTGTGTTAGGAATTGTATGAAATTAAATATAGGGTGACACATAAAAAGAACCCAAATATGTTGATGTATGTTAAAACTCATGTACACAATTGTTCTACTATTGTTTTTTCTATAACATATATATTTATACTTTTTTAAACAAGAGTTTCTAATATAGAACACATTATGAGCTTGGATAATCCATGGTTATAAATATAGCTAGAATAATATGAAAAGAAATTATTTTTTGTGATTGTAAATTGATTGTAAAATTAAACCGAGTTTAGCGACAAATTAATATTCTTTTCCCAAAGTCTATTTATAAAATTAAACTTGATAAATTAACCTCTTCTCTCGCTAGAAGCTCGTATTTGACTCGAAACTAAACCAGTTGTTAGAGCTCAGCTCAGTAATAATCGAGCGGAGCTTGAGCTTAATTAGCTTAGCTTAACTTAACGTGCTAATTAAGTATAATAATCCGTCATATCCATTTTTTATGTGAGTGGATGAGTATAACATTCTCGGACTATTTTTTATCTGATCGATCTTTCGGATAACATATTCTACGTATACATTTGACGACCAATTATGATTCTTGTTTGAAAAGAAAGAAAAAGAATGTTCATTATTAGTGTTGGAATAATTTGAAGCACACTAATTAACTAATGTCTTAAGAACAAAGCACACAGTAAGTGAAAGATAATGGCTAAACTTATAAATGAAATAAAATGTTTTTAATGCTTTGTCATCATAAATAGAGTTTAAACCTGTGAACACAAAAGTACTTCCATACATAAAATGGATAAACTAATTAATAACACAAACAAACAATAGGCTTTAATTAATATGCTATATATATGAGCATGTAATAAATGTGCCAGTTTTGATCATTGAAAATGGAACAGATATAACCAAGAGAAACGTGTGAAACTCTTATACGTCGAAAATGCAACTACACCAAATTTAGGGTGTAAATTTTCCGCTACACAAATCGATCAAAATGATTCGACAATTCCGAACACTATGCCTAACATTGACTAGATTCTCGCTTATCCATGGTCAGCGAAAAATGGAATTAATGTGACTGTTTATTTCTATTTGCTTATCATACGAAATAGTTTGTCGCGAAAATTTTCTAAAATTTTTGGACTGATCGAGAAACTGATATTGTGGTTGAGTGAACTAAAAAGATCGATCTAAAATGTGGAAAAAAATGAATCTGAAGTGAGCCAATGCTGAGTTGATCCAAACACAGAATTAAATTTGATTTTGATGTAAAGTGGTCCATGAACCCTGATGTGGGGAATGGCAAAACCTCTACTTGTTGCTTGTAGATGTGAACTGCTTCGACATTTATTGTTGTTATCAGGACAACTAGGAAGATGTGGACATGTTTAATTAGTTTAGAGAGAGAGAGAGAGAGAGAGATTTGAAGGGAAAGAAGAGAGAGAAATGGCTATAGAGGTAGTGCAAAGGATGTATGAGTGAGAAAGGGCTCCGCTCCATTTGTTAAATATAAAAATATATAAACATCGTTCTCTAATATTTTAAGCTTTTAAGAGTACAACGGTTGTTTCATATGGTATCAGAGCAGAACATTATTAATTTTCTCCCGCTTAAACTTTTAGAGTACAACGATTATTTCATACCATTAAAATGGTTTATTATACATAGAGAGTTAAAGGCCATTTTGAAGGTCACCTAATCAACTAACCTTAGACATGGTGAATGCATGTGAGGTACAATTTGATTCCTTGAGTACTATAGAGAGCGAGAGAGAGAGAGAAAGAGAGAGACTTTGAAGGGTGCACACGCAAAAATAAAGGAGTACTCTAACTTACATAAAAAAGCATTACGTATATTATTCACCAGTAACTTAAGCCTTTTAAAAAAAAAGTTGCTTCATATGTTATCGAAGTAGGAGATATATTGAGTTCTATATAGTTTGAATCTTATTTTAGACTTATCAAACTGTTGAATATAATATATTAAAACACTAGTTCTTTCACCGAATTGATGTCGAAAACTCAATCTCAGCCGCTGAGTTGCTTTATTTATGTTGTGGTTTTGAATCTTTTCTTTCACTATTTGTGGCACCATCTTATTGCGCGCTTTTTTTATTTAAGATATTTTATATGTGGCTTAAAATGATCCTTCCAATTTATTGTACATCAGCGAGAGAGAGACCCATATATTAAACTTATCTAAAAGTGGCTTTTGAGAGATAAGAGGGTTAAAAAAGAGAGGAAAAGGGGGTCAATTTAAATCAAAGACTAAGACATGTTATTAGGTTTATATATATAATTAGATTCCCCTTGAAAATTACATCATGGGATTAGGATTAGGATTAGGGATTAGTTACATCATATCAACCTAAAAGTTGGAGAAAAAGAAAAAAAGGGGAAACTTTTTCTACTTGTATTTGGAATTTTATCTAATTAGTCAAAGCTTTTACCAAAAGCCACCAACACTTTACCTAATTGTGTAACTTGTTTTGGACAATGTGAGACAAGTACCTCTTTGTATTGTATTGTATCCCGTTACGCGGTCGGTCCTTCATAGATTTCGATAGATTGTACTGTATAAATCAATCGTTAGCTGCACGTAATGCGTGTTGTAATATAACAAGGACATTTTGAAAAAACAAATTCAATGAGTTATTGCGAGTACCTAATGCGTTTGTACATCTGTTGCACCATTCTCTATTAGCTAGCTATAGCTCTGTTCGTCAAACATGTCAATCCTCGTGTCTGGACTCGAAATTTATTGATAGGCTTAAAACGTGAACTTAAATTAGGAACTCAACGGAATTGAAACTCATAATCTCGTGCTCTAATATTATGTTGAATAATAAAAAATAGCTATAGCTCCAGAAACCAAAAATATTATAAAACGATAATTTTAATATTTATATTCCATACAAAACCAACACGAGCAATTTGGGAAAAAAAAAACAGTGCAAGTTTTTTTTTTTTCTATGGATCTTGTACCCTGCATTATTGAACAACATTTGTCTCGATGTATAAAACGATCCAAACAGTGAGTGACACATAAAACTTTTGCATGTGATTGTGTCTAATTTTAGATGCCCTTGTGAATGCATGGCTCTTACTCAATTATTACTCCTTTATCATTTATACACATATTTATGAAATCCCCAATACATCATGTACAAGAGGCTCAGTGCTATAGATGACATAAAAATGTTTCCTTTTTTATAAACTTTATGCCAAATAAAGTTTGAGTAAACTTAAATTGTTTTTTTGAGAGATAGGTAGCACGCTACGCGCTTTGTTTATTTCATTTAGAAATAAACTTAGCTAGAAATATAAATCAACTAGGATTCGAGCTTGGGTCTCGGGTAATCCATGTATGACTCATTGTATAATGACACAATTATAGTTCTATTGGGACCCTTTAATATGTATGGTGGATAATTAAATAGTTTCTATTAATGGAGATGCTATGTTATGCACAAAGAGGTATATAGTGGAATAAATTTATAAGCAATAATTAACATTTATTATTATAATTAATCACAAGCATTTGCTTTTTTGTTGGTGTATGGTACTAATTCCATAACACGCTTTGCTCATGACTTTTATTAGCTTCTTTATCTGAAATCTTCTTCTTCTTCTTCTTCTTCTATTTTTCTTTCCCTCAAAGCCTCTCTTCTCATTGCATGAATTCTCATTCACACTTGCTTTTTTCACATCAACTTTAGTAATAAATTAATATTTATTATGTTCACATGGAATCTATTACATCTCGTCAAGTTTAGTCAATAAATAGTAATCAAATTTAATGAATTAAATTTGAATATATGCAATGTATATGTAAAATTTTTCAAAACAATTGTAACTCCTCTGAAGCATTCGCATATTGGGAATCAGATAAACCACGTATATAGTAATAACAAGAAAGATAAATAACAATGGTAGCGAGTAGAATGCACATAAAATACAGATTATTTGTATGCCATATTATCTGAAAGGGTGAATTAAAATATTCTTTTTAAGGAAGTAGAAGATCACTTTTCAAATGGCTTTGATGTAACCTTCATGATAGAAAAGAGAGTTACAATTCATGGTGGTGGGGCCATGCATGGTTTAAAATAACAGTTGATGCTCCCCCCATGTCCATGAACTAGTAATGCTGGAAATCCATGACATTACTTGCTAACCACCACCTTCACAAGATTGATTTCTTTTTTTTGTTTTCTTTTTATTATTGTTATAATAATATGTCTCATCACAAGATTAGCAGGTCAGGTTCCTAAAGCAAAGCTGTAAAGGGTTTGTTGCTTTTTGCCCACCTTATTCATGTATCAGCTTGAAAGGCCAGTACTCCATTATTGAAGGATTTAGGGGTGTGTTTGGTACGGCGGAGCTCGATTCCGTGTTCATCTAGGGCAAAGTCGTGAGATCGCGCCGTACGCAAACTCGCCGTCCTGTGAGACGGGTTTGTGCATGTGGGCCATGAAAGTCCCACGAAACTTGACCTCTGCGATTCCGTCTGAACGCTCGCGAACTCCAGTTATGGGAACTCGACGACTTCGACCCAGACTACGATCAAAACAGACACACCCTTAGCCCAAAATTATGCCGAATTTATCTAGTAAATGGATTGAATTGTATGACCTAAACTAAACTTCAGCTGGATCCGAGTCGAACTCGAACCTAGATTGATTTTGCACAGATTCTAAACTCGAGAACGGGCCCAAAAAAATTTGCTTCCAATTTCTAATTAGATTGGGCTTGGAATGTAATAACAGGGTTGAGCCCAATCCTCTTGTATCCTGACCCATGGGCTAATTTTGTAGATGTAAAAATAGCAGTAACTCTAGAACTTCTATTGCAGTAAAAAAGAAAAAAATATGACCATAAGCTTCAAAAGTAAAAACTCTAATTATAGTTTTTATTTTTGCTATACAATAAATTTATCAGAAAATAAAAGGCACAGCTAATATCTTTGCAAACCGGTCAAGTGGAACTTGATCCGAACTCTTTTACAATTCATAGATTAAATTCAAAATTGACCAAACTTCATGGTGGGTTGGAGTCGTGTTCATGGTGTTGTCAAAAATTTTATGCCATTTCCATTTATATCTCACTCCACTTTAATGAAGTAAACATATACAATCTTTAAATTAGTGAGGATCATTATGGGTTATGTTAAAGTGTGCAATGTATTAGGAAACTCTTTCATTTTTGTTTTGGAGTACATGGTGTACCAAATTATACTCCCAAATTAGTTGTAAAATAATTACAAGAATTAGTCAATGAGAAGTAGCCAAAATCATATTTTGCAAGAACCACTGGGGCCAACAGTGTTCCCATAAATGTCATGTTTATTAGGAGCATACAATGAAACCTTGATGAAATGCCACAACTTTACTGTGCTTATAAAACAACAATAGCAAATAAAAATGGAGCTCAAACCTTACATCACACAAAGTTCATGATGCAAAGTATTATTAAATTGCTGCTTATTAGTGAGCTATTTGCATTTTCATGCTGGTTTGCTTCATTTTGTCCAAATATTAGTAAGATTCATATATTTTTATTTTGAGATATTGGAGAAAACTAAAATTTATGATATCTTATTAATTTTCAGTACATTGGTATAAATCACTTCTTGTCAAAGTTATAATTGTTGTCAAAAAAAAGTTTATAATGTTAACAATACAAGTAGTTTTATGTATTCACTATATTTTAAATCTTCTCATAAACTGAAAAGCTTCTCAAGGGACAATCCTTTAGAAATAGATGAGAGCTTAATTTTGAAAATTCTAAATCATATGGTAGAAAGGTAACTTGCTATTATGGCAAAATTTATGAAAATTCTTACTTCACAATGCAAAGAGTTTTGGTGCCAGTCCATAACATCTTTTTGTGATTATTGACTCTCTCCGTGGAGAGATAACATGAAAAATAAACCTTCATGCTCTATGAAGGTCACATCTATTGTAATAAATGTCTTTCTTGTAGAAGGAAACCAATTGCTTTAATGGCACATGATATTATAATGACAACCCGAATACTAATTATTTTAAGTATAAAATAAGTTTGTGCCACTATGAAGAACTTGTTAAAATATAATTTTGATAAACACAACGTTTGAAAATTTTTTGTTTAGAAGGATATTTATAAAAATACTAAAACAACATTAAAAACAAGTGCACAAACTCTACCAAGGATGAAACATATTTTTGTTGGTGTCTATTCAATTTGGATGTTTAAGTTAAATTTGGACCATACCAAAATCTGAGAAATCTAAATACAAGTATATAAGTAGTTTACTGTACATTTTCTGAGTATTTTTTTTTTCAGTTATAATAGGGGTGATCATTTCCATCTTGTATTAGAGTTTTTTTTTTTTTTTTTTTTCTGTTATAATAGAGGAGACCATTTCCATCTTGTATCTCATCTCCAAAGTAGATGAGTAGTAGCATAATTCATCACCAACTTTACACCAATTTAAAAGACCTATTGTGGTTCACCAAGACATCATTGTGCAAGACAACCTAATTAGGGAGAGGCAGGATGCAACAATTGACTTACTAGCAATGATAACTTATTAAGTTCTCACGCTTGTTTGCCTCATACATGATTCGATCTCGCTTCGGACTCTCATAATTCCACCTGAAGTTTAAAAATCATAACTCTTCGAGTCCAACGTGCTTAACGAGATCAAATTGTGCTTTAACATCAATCGCTTCAAATGACCAGTAACACCGTCCAATGACGTTGATTTTCTACAAAGATCGGTAATCCGGTATTTTGACGCCGATCGCTCACAAAGATTAGTAACCTTCAGCTCTAATACCAATTGTTGGGAATCCGGTACTCACCTCGGTACGGGATTTTGAGAATCCACAACCCGCTCCAATACCAACTGCTGTGGATCCGGTATCGATTATTGAGATTCTACAACAGAAACGTTGAATCGGGTTTTTACCATAAATCCGCCTTCTCGGCAGAAACTGATACAATTATAAAAAAGAGAAAACAAGCAAATATGCGGGTAAAGTAAGATTTATTAAATAAAAAAATATTACACCTAACTTCTCTTCTGCATAGAGTAGCTACAACTCGCGCCCTCTTTTTGAATCTCTTCTACCATTCTCTCGTCTTCTATAAATCCACAACGAAAACAACTCTCCACGTGCACCCGTGCACTAGGTGCACCCAACCATGACTTTCTCTCTCCTAGTTCGGTTTTACCCAAGAAGGCATTCTCTCTCACCGTACTCTCTATCAAAAGCAGCCCATCAAGAGCTATTTATAAAGCTACACCAAAACTTCCTACTCCAATAAATATTTAAATCCTAATTGATTTATCTTCAATAGATTTAAATATTTATCCTAATCTAGTGAGATTCATACTCTAATTAATATTTAAACTTTAATTTATCCCCGACAGATTTAAATATTAATCCTAATCCAATTAAGATTCAACTACAAATCTAACCAAAGCCTCTAATAAACTTATAAGAGTCGGACTCGACTACTCGAGCCTAGATTGATTTTGCACAGATTGATTTTGTACAGATTTTACATTCGAGCACGGGCCCAAAATAATTTTACTTCCGATTTGTAATTAGATTGGTTGAGACCAATCCTCCTGTATCCTGACCCATGGGCTAATTTTGTAGATATAAAAAATAGCAGCAACTCTAGAACTTCTATTGCAGTAAAAAGTAAAAAAATATGATCCTAAGCTTCAAAAGTAAAAACTCTAATTATAGTTTTTATTTTTGCTATACAATAAATTTATCGGAAAAAGAGGCACAGCTAATATCTTTGCAAACCGGTCGAGTCGAACTTAATCCGAACTCTTAAAATTCATAGACTAAATTCAAAATTGACCAAACTTCATGGTGAGTTGGAGTCGTGTTCATGGTGTTGTCAAAAATTTTATGCCATTTCTATTTACATCTAACTCCACTTTAATGAAGTAAACATATATAATCTTTAAATTAATGAGGATTATTATGGGTTATGTTAAAGCTTGCGATGTATTAGGAAACTCTTTCATTTTTCTTTTGGAGTACATGGTGTACCAAATTATACTCCCAAATTAATTGTAAAATAATTAAAAGAATTAGTCATTGAGAAGTAGCCAAAATCATATTTTGCGAGAACCACTTGGGCCAACAGTGTTCCCATAATAAATGTCATGTTTATTAGGAGCATACAATGAAACCTTGATGAAATGTCACAACTTTACTATGCTTATAAAACAACAATAGCAAATAAAAATGGAGCTCAAACCTTACATCACACAAAATTCATGATGCAAAGCATTATTAAATTGCTGCTTGTTAGTGAGCTATTTATCAATACAATATTGGATTTTAGTGTATAATTGATTTTGCATTTTCATGCTGGCTTTGCTTCATTTTGTCCAATTATTAGTAAGATGCAAATGTTTTTACTTTGGGATATTGGAGAAAACTAAAATTTATGATATCTTATTAATATTTATTTTTCAATCATATAAATCACTTGCTTATCAAAATTATAATTGTTGTAAAAATATTTCGATCCATGACACACCTAACTCAGTAAGCTCTTTGATCTACTTCACTATATTCGTTTTTACTAATTTCTTGCGTTTTATCTGTATTATATCTTTGTTTTTCTTCCTCTGCTTGAGATTTGATTTTTAGTTGCAAACTTGAAATAAATGTAAAAAAGTTAATTACAGTATTGAGATTTGATTATTAGTTGGAGATAGTGTGCACAAGCTTGAAATAAAGAGCTTAATTAAACTTTGCTGTACTCTATCAATTTGCTTTCTTTTGTGATATCTCATCTACTAGTTTACGTAAGTTTTCTCCCCCATCCTTTTTCACTTGAATGTCAATTGTGTTTGCTGATACTATAATATGTCTTAATCTAATGCAAGCAAGTAGAAAAAGCTCTGGACTTTCACTAGCTAAATATCCTGCAGCACCTCCTTCAATTAGAAAAGCTGTTCCACAAGCCACGCAAAAAAGGAGCAGACAAGCACTGTACGGAAACGTGCGGCCTCGCCTAAGACCTAGAGCAATCCATCTGCTCTGCCATGCTGAAGAAGATGATCAAAGAAGGTGATCAAGAATTATAACATTCGAATCAAAAACTGGCGCTATTGAACAGGGGAAGGAGCAAGTAGAAATGCGATGCAAACATCCCACATTGATAACCATCAATAGAAGATAGTTCACAGAGTGACGACGAGAAATATTATCCAAATGAGGTCGGTAGGTAGTCCATCAATGGTCTGCTACATGCAACCGACATTATTACAAGTTACATAGTAACATCAACTTCGTAATAAGAGCTAGTCAGAAGAAGAAATGGTCCAAGAGCCTCCACTTCTCTTCCTCGGGGTTGAAGATCTTGTCCATGTTAACCACAGTTCGGATGGTCAGGCGTCGCAGTCCCTTTATTTGAAGACAGTTTGCAGCCTGGAAGAATTGGAAGGTAATGATCACCAAAAGAGAAGAAGAAAAAAAAAAATCACAGGAAGAACTAATTTATTAATATTGATGAGCAGGTCAAAGAAGATATAGCCAAATATGCAAAAATTGTAAGGAAAATGCCCACTCCATATATGAGTAACTTAAAATAACTCCATATATGAGTAACTTAAAATAAAGGGTAAACTTCAAATAACCCCCTTGTGGTTTCACACTTTCTCTCTTTAGTACCCTGTGGTTTAAAGTGTATCAAATTAGCCCCTGTGGTTTCACACTTTCTCACTTTAGTACCCTATGATTTAAAGTGTATCAAATTAGTACCATGTGGTTTCTTTTTCTCTTTTTATTATCCATTTAATTAAATTTTTTTCTTAAATCAGTTACAAAGTTAAAATTAAAGGGTACTGAAGTGAATATTCGATAAACGTAGGTAGGGTATCTGAAGTTTTTGGTATATAATTTAACGAAATATTAACGGAGGAAAAAAAAATAAGTAACAAAGTTAAAACAAAAGAGTGCTAAAGTAAATATTCGATAAACCTAGATAGGGTATATGAAATTTTTTCTATATAATTTAACGAAATATTAACAGAGGAGCCGACAAAAAGAGAAAAATGAAACCACAGGGTACTAAATTGATGCACTTTAAACCACAAGGTACCAAAGTGAGAAAGTGCGAAACCACAAGATACTAAATTGATACACTTTAAACCACAGAATATTAAAGTGAAAAAGTGCGAAACCACAAAGGTAGTATTTGAAGTTTTCCCTAAAATAAAAGGCAAGAAGAGAATCATTCATGCAGTTAGACAAGCCTTATGGAACTCACGAGACAAAAAAGTCTCAGCTTTGATATTTGTCCAAGTTATACATGCACGATAATGCATAGAGGACAATTTAAATGCTCTGTCATTATAAATGAAACAAGCATTAGATTTTGCATAATGGATATAAGGGCAAACTAGGTACCCCTGCCATAAGGAACACAAAGAGAGCCATCCAACTCAAGAATAGTGATGATGATAAAGATATGAACTGCTATAAAATGCCAAAAAAGGAGACGAGAACAGATAAAGCTAACACTGTGGCTTGCTCTACTTTTCTAGTTTATAGTTGATGATATCATGATTCTAGCATTTAGTGATGCAGATGATTAATTGCTTCCGTTGTACTTAAATTATCCCCATTGTAATGATGTACAATTCTATCATCTTTCGGATTAATGTTAACCCTTGTTATGATCCAATTCAATTATACTTTGTTACCTAATTTTTGTTGATTTCCAAATTTCACGATTTATTTCCTATTTTTTCTATTTAACTGCTTTTTTCTTATTGCTTATTGTTTAAAAATTATCTGATACATGACCACCAATACTAAGCGATATACTTATTAATGATACACGCATAGCTTCGTCAATATTACTTTTCGCTGCATGTCATTATTTGTAGTGTAATCACTTGTTAAAATGACTAAGGCATGGATATAGTTGGGATTTGGATACAACATCACATAAAGACTAAGATAGGATGAAACCTGAAAATAGTACAATCAGATGCAGAATGGTCTGAGGGACCAATTTAGTTTTACTTCTAATTCTTGACCAAATCTAAAGATGGTATGCCAGTTATAGATGAACTGAAATATGAACTGACAGCAAATTTCAGAAGACCGACAAGGAGTATTATACAATCTAATTGAAAGAGATTTATTCTCAAGAGTCGAGAAATGTTGGTTCTGTAATTAGCATAGCATTGAATACCGCTAATAAAGATCCGATGCAGGCTTTTTATTCGCATAACAGAAAAAATAGATTCTACATTCGCTAGACTCTAACAAATGTTACCTGGAGCTTACAAGAAAATCTGTATTCATAGTTATCCTTTTTGTTGGATGCGTTATTTTAGAAACTATGGACATGTATCCAAATCATTGAAATAAAAATCTGATATTAACTACATGTTAGTTATCTATAGCTCGGGTACAGCAGTTAAAGTGAAACCTTCAAGAAAAAAGAAAAGAAAACAAAAAAAATGGCAAGCACATACAAACCTACAAAACTCCCGAACTATGAAAGAGGTAAAATTTCTACAATTTCAATAGATATAAAGTTATAGTAATATATATGCATCTACGAAAGCATCCGCCAAAAGAGTCTAAAGTTCGAATCATATGAATGACAAAAACGTAAAACTGAACAACATTTTCTCTATTTTATCCTATAATAGTACTCTATCCAGCTTAACCGCATATCTTGCTTCTTCTTGCTAAATTAGGCATGTGATAATTGCATGAGTGTGGGAGGAAGCAATTTGACAAGTGAGCAACAAACTTCAAAGGACATGTACTAAGTATAGCACATCTTGCAATGAAAGATAATTAATGTTTAGCACATTGTACAACAAATGCGACAAAGCACCAATCATAGTAGTATCATCCTCTTCTGGATACTTATTATAGCACCCTTGTACAACAAATGCAACAAGTAACCAATCATAGTTGTATCATTCTCTACTGGATACGTTTTCTAGCACATTGCGCAACAAATGCGAGAAAGGCACTAATCGTAGTTATATCATCTTCTTCATGATACTTTTTCCCTTCTCTATCCTTCATTTCCAACTCCACATACTTCCCTCCTATGCCTTTCTAGAATTCTTGCAATGAAATTCAATACATATCTCCATAATTATCTCACGTCCCTCACTGTTCTTTTATCTCCTCATCCCTACTGGTTTCACATATTAATAAGTACTCTTAAATGTAGATATGTCGACCTATACTGCCAATAATAATGTCATAAATCTTATACTTCTAGTGCCTAGTAAAGAACTAATAACACAAGTTTGGTTATCAAGAGTAATTTTACAAAATAAAGGGCAACAGAAGAACAGTAACCATTACGTGGATGTTGATGGAAACGTCGAAAAGTACGGGAATCTTTAAAAATACACGCAAAAATTAGACAACATTAGCACAAACAAAAATACCGCTAATACAATAAAGAGGAAATATCAAGTTCTCACTATAACATGCATTAATCTATTAATAACTGAACCAAACATTTGGCCTCACATTTCGCATATGAACGTAAATCACCATTTTCGAACAGAAACTAGAGAGCAATAATTGAAGCAACTAAAATCGTGCAAACCCTAATCGTAACAAAACCAACGAAATCGGTAGCAACAAGATGCAAAAGCCCCAAAATTAGCACAATAAATATGCTGATGAAACTCAAGATACCAAAAAAAAAAAAAAAAATCTAATCACGTGTAAAAAGTGAAGCCGAGCAGCAAATTCGAACCAAAGGGGGCGCGAGATTCGAACCCGCATGAGCTTGTAGACGGTGGCCTGGCCAACCTCGACGAACTCGTCGTCCCACTACTTGAGCTCCTCGACGGCCGTGGAGGAGGAGGTGGAGTCGTCTCCGGCGCCGGCGCCGCCGCTACCGCCGGCGGCGGCGGATGGCTTGGCAGCGGCGTGCCTCTTGCAGTACTCGATCACCTTGGAGAGGATCTTGGCGTTGACGTTGACGTTGAAGACCAGGATCCCGTCCTCGACACAAGTGTCCTCGATCGCGTACTTGATCCTCTGCGACTCCACCGCCATCGCCTCGTCCACCTCGAAGATCCTCTTGTATCCTGACCCATGGGCTAATTTTGTAGATGTAAAAAATAGCAGCAACTCTAGAACTTCTATTGTAGTAAAACAGAAAAAAAGTATGACCGTAAGCTTCAAAAGTAAAAACTCTAATTATAGTTTTTATTTTTGCTATACAATAAATTTATCGGAAAATAAAAGGCACAGCTAATATCTTTGCAAACCGGTCAAGTGGAACTTGATCCGAACTCTTTTACAATTCATAGACTAAATTCAAAATTGACCAAACTTCACGGTGGGTTGGAGTCGTGTTCATGGTGTTGTCAAAAATTTTATGCCATTTCCATTTACATCTCACTCCACTTTAATGAAGTAAACATATATAATCTTTAAATTAATGAGGACTATTATTATATTATGGGATATGTTAAAGTGTGTAATGTATTAGAAAACTATTTCATTTTTCTTTTGGAGTACATGGTGTACCAAATTATATTTCCAAATTAATTGTAAAATAATTAAAAGAATTAGTCAAAGAGAAGTAGCCAAAATCATATTTTGCAAGAACCACTTGGGCCAACAATGTTCCCATAATAAATGTCATGTTTATTAGGAGCATACAATGAAACCTTGATGAAATGTCACAACTTTACTGTGCTTATAAAACAACAGTAGCAAATAAAAATGGAGCTCAAACCTTACATCACACAAAATTCATGATGCAAAGCATTATTAAATTGCTACTTATTAGTGAGCTATTTATCAACACAATATTGGATTTTAGTGGGTAATTGATTTTGCATTTTCATGCTGGGTGTGCTTCATTTTGTCCATATATTAGTAAGATACAAATGTTTTTTACTTTGGGATATTGGAGAAAACTAAAATTTATGATATCTTATTAATATTTATTTTTCAATCGTATAAACTCACTTGCTTATCAAAATTATAATTGTTGTAAAAAGTATTATAATGTTAATAATAGAGGTGGTTTTATGAATCCAATATAGTTTAAATTTTTTTATAAACTGAAAATGGAGAAGTTTTTTTTTGCCATTCACAAGTAATGATCCTCTTTAACTCTGAAGAGAGCTCATTTATAAAAATTCGAAGTCATACCGGACGAAGGTAAATTAACTGTTACGGTGGAATTCATGAAAACACTTGCTTCACAAGAAAGCGGGTTTTGGAGATAATAACATCTTATTGTGATTAGAGAATAATATGTAATGCAAGCTGACCACCTTAATGGCACATGATATTGTAATGGCAACTCGAATACTAATTATTTAAAATATAAGATTAGCTTTTGTTAAAATGTAATTTTAATGAAAACAATGTTTGAAAAGTTTTGTTTTGAATGATATTTATAAAAATAAGAGCACAAATTAAATATATTGGTATCTATTTAATTTGAATATTTAAGTAAAATTTGGAGCATATCAAAATTTTAGAAATCTNTTTGGTGATGAAATCATACTGCTACTTATTCTTTCAAAAGAAGAAATTATGAAAAAAATAAATTATTCAGCTTTATTATTTTTCTACATTTAAATTTATAAAAATAAGAGCACAAATTAAATATATTGGTATCTATTTAATTTGAATATTTAAGTAAAATTTGGAGCATATCAAAATTTTAGAAATCTTAATATCTCCTCTTATACTTGTAACTATTTATCTAAATTTAAATGTAGAAAAATAATAAAGCTGAATAATTTATTTTTTTCATAATTTCTTCTTTTGAAAGAATAAGTAGCAGTATGATTTCATCACCAAAGTAAATGAGTAGTAGTAGTATGATTTGATCACCAATCTAAAAGATTTCTGGAGCTCGCTTATTGCATATTTAGTCAAATTTATTACATTCTTTAAAAATGATCAAAATGTACCAAAGTGTTTCAAGGGAAAGGCAAAAAGGTACAAAGTATAGTTTATTCTGAAATTGCCCCTCAACTATATTACTTTTTTTTAAAATTGAGATTTCTTTAATTTTTAGTTCTTTAATGGACTCATTTTGGTTAAGTAAATAAAAATAAACTTTATTAAATTCATCAATTATCTTTTAGCAAAAAAACTATAAAAATTAATGCTGATAGCTAGTATAATTATTGGCCTTTGCAAATTTTTGATGTAACAAATATCGCAATAATGCTAACGAAAAAAATAGAAGATGAGAAGTAAGTTGAGGGGAGAATTTCGAATAACCTGCAGTTGAGGGTCTTACAATTTGCAAATTTAAGGAGCTATTTGGTTGCACGCGCGCAGTTGCAACTGCATTCAATTTTAAATAAATTTTTTTAAAAAATTCTATATATTTAATTATCCAATTGAAAGTGGAATCCAAAATCTATTAGTTGAAACCAAATACCTTATCCACCTCCACTAATAATTAAATGTGTCCACTTCTCTAAAGGCAAATGCTTGATTAACTCCTTTCACCTACTTAATTATGTGTGTTTTTTTATTCATCCTCATCTCTAATCAAATGCTCCACAACCTAAACTATTTGATATCTTGAATACACCACAGAGTCCTCAACCATGTTCTCTCCCCCCTCCAATTTTGCTTCTTCTTTTTTTCTCCTCTTCTTTCTCTTCTCGATTTCGCATGGCTTCGATACTCACCTGCACTTCTACTTCCACGAGATCGTAAGCGGCCCCAACAAAACTTCTTTTATCGTCGCAGGACCGAACCTGACATCTCACGAATTCGGAGACATTGTTGTGTTTGACAATGCCCTAAGGGTCGGGCCGGATCCGAACTCGAAGCTCATCGGTCGGGCTCAGGGCATGAGCGTGTTGGCTTCTTTGTCCGACCAATCAGTTTTGACACCGATAAACTTCGTGTTCACCGAGGGGGAATATAAGGGAAGCACATTAACCCTATTTGGAAGAGTACCGGCCAGTGGCACGGCGGAAAGGACGGTGGTCGGAGGCACCGGGCAGTTCCGGCTTGCTCGGGGCTACGCGATTAGCAGTGTGGTTAATGCTTCATCCATATTACTTATTGTTGAGTTTGATTTTTATGTGTTTCATTATTGAAAGTCCTACTACTAAACCATATTATGTAAGAAGGATGGTTAATCATGAAGTTTTCTTGCTCCTGCATATATACTTGCAATTCTCCTACATTAGTAACATGTTAAATAATTAGTTTTTATAAAAAGCAATATATAGATCAATTCATTCGTATCTTTTGTGTTGTGGATTAATTTTTCTATTCAATTTATCCATTGAAGTGTGAATAAATTTAAGATGCACATGCGAATACCCTACAGCTTAGATTAAAAAGGGCTAAATTACAGAAAACCCTCCCGTCAAAATCCAATTTTTTACAACCCGATTTTTCACTTTTCCTCCCTGTCATTTAAAAACCTATACTTTACCCCTTTGTAAAATAAAAAATATTCACTTCACCCCCTACCGTTAGTGGTTCGTTAGTGTTCTGTTATAAAATATTTTTTTATGCCAAAAATACTCTCCGCCATCTCTTATGTTGCTTCGCCCTCCTCCACCGTCTCGTCCTCGCCCACATCTCCGTCCGCGCCTAAAAACACCCCCTCGCCCTCCTCCGCCGCCTCGCCTTCGTCCTCGTTGTCCTTGCCCATCTCTCTATCCACGCCTACCTCGATTTCTTCCTTACTGTCGCCGAAATAGAGGGACGATGAGGGTACAGAAGGAGAAGGGGAACAGGTGGAGAAGAAAATGGAGAGGAACTGCGACCGATCGAGGCGCGAATTGCGGCCGATCGAGGCAGCGGACGAGGAAGATGAGGTAGGAGATGAAAATGGTGAGGGGCAAAATGGTCATTTTATCATTACAGTTCACACTGTACCCCTGTGAATATTTTAATTTTATAAGGAAGTAAAGTATAGATTTTTAAATAACAGAAAGGAAAGTGAAAAATCTAATTTTGACATAAAATTTTATATAATTTAGCCAACAAAAATAAAATTAATAACTCTGTTCATACAGCGCATCTGGGCCCGTTTTCGAAAACTTCTGTTGCAGACCTGGGATATGACAATTGTTAAATCTACAATCTATTTTAGGCTGTATAATTTTACATCATTTCCAATCTCCATGACCATTTTTTAATTCACTTTTTTTATTATTTTTAAATTTACTAAAACTTTAAAAAATAAGTTTAAAACCTGATTTTTCATTGTGGCCCCCAACCTTCCGATTCTTTAAAAAAAAGTTCCCAATTTTTATATTTTGTTTTAATTAACTCTGTATTTGGTATTAAAAGTGAGGTTAATTTAAAACAATCATCGTCATCGGGTGCTATAATAGTATTGATACGGCAAATATTTAATTGGTGTGACGATTTTCGTTAAGTTAATGGCATTTTAAACGGTAGACATTATTAATTAAAACAAAATTTAGTAAGTTTAGAACGTGATTGCAAGAAAAAAAGATCGGATACTGGAGCGAAAATAATTACGAAAAGTACTGAGGGCAATGTTGCAATTTACCCCAAAGGGAATTACAAAACTCAATAAATTCCCCAAAATTTTGCAAAAAAAAAAAAAGAAAAAGAAAATATCGTAAGCTGCTGCCGAAGCTGAAGCTAAGGCCATGGCCGCGTCGCTCAAATCCCCTTTCCCTGTAACTCGTCTTCTCCCTTGTTCTCTGAAGCCTCTCGCGCTCCCAAAACCTAAATTCCATGTCCGCGCCGCGAGAACCGAGTCCGGCGGGGTGGTAATCGGCTCTAGGGTTCCGTACTTCGAGGTTTTCACGAGTATCCATTTGCGATTTTCCCAGATTTTTTCTATAATTTTGCTAATTTTCTCATAAATTTGCGCATTCGATGTAGTTGTGGAGAAGCAAAAGTCAAAAGTTGCAAAAAAAGAGAAAAATTACTCACTTTCTCTTTATAATGGTCATATTTTGTTGTTGTTGTTGTTGTTATTCGAAGAATGGAGATAAATTAGAGACTTTTTGATTGATAAGACATGTAATGTCAACTTGAATTTAGTATAGGGACTTCAAATAAGATTATAATTTTTTAGGATTTATTTTTATATTTTTAGTATGAATCCATGCATGTATCCCTCACATTCGACTCATCTAATAATTTAGTTTCAGAATTCGAGATTATATCTCCTATTACGCAATAAATTATTTTTTTTTGTGAAATTTTAAACTTTTAGAACACGGTATTTTAATATTTTATATTTAATAAGTGTGTGATGTTCAATTTTTTTGATTCCTAGAAAAAATAATTAGTTTAGAAAAGTTCTTTTTTTGCAGATTTTATGGAAAAGTAGTGTCTCCGTTCTTTGGATTTTTTTATCCANTTTTGACATTGAGTAGCTTCCGGAGCCCCTGACTGGAAAAGTTTGGAAATTGGATGATTTTGAATCTTATCCTGCATTGTTGGTGAGCACAAATTTCTGTGTGTTTTTTCATTTATTATGATATTTTGATTCTCATTTAGTAATAATGTATGGGGACCCCTAAACTATATGCCTTTTTGAATGGCCCCCTCAACTTTATTGCAAATGTTTGGTTTTCTGGAAAATTTTCCAAGAAAATATTTTTTGTGCTCAGAAAAATATTTTCCATCTGTTTGATTCCTAGAAAAAATAATTAGTTTAGAAAAGTTCTTTTTTTGCAGATTTTATGGAAAAGTAGTGTCTCCGTTCTTTGGATTTTTTTATCCAAAAAACAATATTTATGGAAATCGATTTATTGTAGTCATTCATAATACTAATTAAAGCTCATCATCAAAGGTCTCTAAGTTATAATCATTTCAATTTCTAGTTGAAAGCATGAAGTATTTGCTTTTGTGGTATTTGGAACTTGCTTCTGAAGTTCTAAATTCTGTGTTGGTTTTGCAGGTGATGTTCATATGCAACCACTGTCCTTTTGTAAAGCATTTGAAAAAGGATATTGTGAAGCTCACTAAATTCTATATGGGAGTAGGAAGATCCATATTAAACTTAGAAATCCTCAAACCATGAACAAATCTGCTTAGTGATTTTTTGTTTCTTTTTCTTTTGAATGTGCTCCAGAAGGGATTGGCTGCTGTGGCAATTTCTTCAAACTCGACGATCACGCATCCACAGGTCGCGACTAAATCCAGTTTGTAGTTGGTATTTCACAACTTTCAGAACAGCTTTAGGCTACATTACTTTACTGCAAACTGTTGTCCGAATTTCGGGAAATTTTGATGAAGTTTATGATGCCATCTAGTGATTCTGCCTGAAGGATTAGTCAAATGTTAAGAGTTGGTTTGTTCCCAACATTGAGAACTTTCGGCGATTGTTTTCCTAACTGAGGAAGTGTAAACATTTGATTGTTCACATTTGTCCCTTTTCACTGTTTCATAACAGTAAGTTATAGTTGATAAAAGGATCATTAGTCTCTTTTCTTTTCTTCTTTTTGGGCTTGATCATTCATTCAGAAATTATTTTAAGTCGATTGCTTGCTCAATTACATCTTTGTTGACAAAAGTTTTTGATTCTGTAGGATGGCCCAGAATTTATGGCAAAAGAAGCAAAACTGTTTAACTACCCTTTCCCCTACCTGTTCGATGAGGTAGGACTAAACCAACGTACATCTTTCATCGAGCATTCGATGTGCTTAACTTTGTCTTGTTTCTACTATTATCTCATTCAGTAGGACTGTTATTTCGTATTCTGTTTAATCATATTGGCGCACTTTCTTGCTTGATATTATTATGCAGCATATGCTTGTTCTCAAAATACATCTAAATATAATCATTTCATTTAGAATTAAGACCGAACACCTTCCATTTCTATGGGGATGCCAAAGATCACGCATTCTTGTGCTGTTAAATAACAGTGAAGTTGATATCTTTTCCCTATTTAATGAATTGCACATGGAATCACCTGGTATCTTACACTCGGGGGAAAAAAGAATGTGTCTTTAACATGTGTGGTGGTTATTGTGTTTAGAAATATTTTTGATTGTTTATTAGTAAGTATTGCTTTGCAGTCTCAGGAGGTCGCACGGGCTTTTGGAGCTGTATGCACTCCAGAATTTTTCCTTTTCAAAAAGGTTATTTCTTACGGTACATCGCTCAATAGCGTGCCATCCGTCCCATCTCATTCTTTCAGTTAAGGGGGTGTTTGGATTGATGAAATTGCAATTTGGCAGTAAATCTCATTTATTAAGAGTATAAATATTAGTCTTGTCATTCATCACAAAGACACTAGAAATATACGATAAGTGGCTATGGGCTTAAATTCTCGAAAACAAATTCCCTTCGAATTGATCCAAAACCATCTTTTATGGAAAAACCCAAAATTGAGCCTGCAACTAGACAGTGAATCTCTCCAGTGTTATGCTTGTTAATGATAAGAACAATATTTTTTCTCTCACCATACTTGATTTCCAGCTGACTTATAATTACGCCAATCCAAACACTCCCTAAATGTTCCAATTCAATTTTAAATAAAGCATTGTTTAAATCAAGAATAGGTTGCTAATCACCGAGTGACGTCAGTTGAAGTATAACATGAGATGGATGGATCTCATTGGCCTGTGCATGGCTTGCTTGGTGCACCCGGTTAAGGCGATATTTTTTCAGCTTCTATACATTTCTCTTCATTTCTGTGACCAAAGTGGTGTGATTTATCTTAAGAAACTGCTTCATTGTTTCGATTAATAGGATGGGCGAAGACCGTTTGAGCTATTTTACCATGGTCAGTTTGATGACTCTCGACCGAGTAGCAATATCCCAGTTACTGGAAGGTTCTTCCCAAAACCCTAAGCTGCAGATGAAAAACATTGTACTGGTAAATTTCAATCTTTTTAATCTGCTTTAATCATTGTAGAGATTTGAGCCGCGCGATAGATTGCGTCCTCAGCGGTCAAAAATTGAACTTCATGCAGAAACCCAGGTGAGCTTTTTGTATCTTGTTCAATCATTTGCCGTGGGGTTTGGCTTCTTATTTTGCGGATTCTCTCCTCTGGTCTTTAGTGTTGGTTGCAGCATAAAATGGCACCCTGGAAACAGCCCCTAACTCGCGCCCTGTCAAATATTAGTCAAATATTAGCTTTCTTGCTTCGTCGAAGATGCGGAACATATTCTTTAGGCGAGTATTCTTTGCTTCTCTTATTGGTGGAAACATTGGTTGGTTTTCGATATATTGAACAGTTCATCTTATATTTTAGAGATTCCTAGTAACATGAACAGTTTTAGAGCCTAATACTAGTATTTGGGGTCAATTTTTTTTTTTTTTTTTTTTTTTTTTTTGTTGATTCAATTTTTGGTTAATGGGGAATCAACTTCATTGCTGTTAGATACGATTTCCAGTATACAACAAGAATCGAATTTGAAGGTCAGAATCAAAAGAAATTTCGCGGTTTTATCCTTCGTCATCAATTAAACTACCATTATCTACACATGCATTTACAGTAGGCTGCAATTTGCATTCTCATTAATGAACTTCGCAAATCTACTTTCGCCTGTTCATAATTTTCTCAGGAAACTACATTATTATTATATGGCTGAATTACAGAAAACCCCCCTATAATAACCCGCTTTTTCACTTTCCCCCCTGACATTTAAAAACCTACACTTTGCTCCTCTGTAAAATGAAAAATGTGCACTTCACTCCCTACTGTTAGGGTTCCGTTATAAAATAATTTTTTATGCCGAAAATACCCCTCCGCCATTGCTGCCGCCGCCTCCTCGCCCCGCATTATGCTCCCGTGGCCGTAATTCGCAGTGCCGGAGGTGAGCACGTCGCTCCGCGCGACAGGCCTCAGCGGCGCCGCGCCGGGTTTCGCCGGGCCTCAGTGGCGCCGCGCCGTGCCGTGCTCGTCGTGGAGGCTGCGGTGGGGATGATCGGGACGAAGCCCGTGCGGCGGTGCCCGGGTTTGGAAGCGGCGGCGCCGGCGGAGTTGTGAGCGGCCTTCCTGCTCGACCCGAAGAGAAACTCGCCGGAGTGAGTTTGGCGCCCCGCGAGGCCGGCGGAGGAGAGTGAGGAGAGAAGATGGGGAAGAAGACGACAATGGTGAGGGGCAAAATGGTCATTTTACACACCGTAACCTCCTTGTGAACATTTTTCATTTTACAGGGGGGCAAAGTATAGATTTTTAAATATCAGGGAGGGAAAGTGAAAAAGCGGGTTATTATAGGAAGGTTTTCTGTAATTTAGCCATATTATATATATGCTAACATTAAAAATGAGTTTGCTGATATATATATTTTTTCTTTTTCTTCATCTGTTGTTCCCCGCAGGTTTTCGATACCTGCAATCAAAGATATTCGCGTCCCATATCGGATTAAAGAGGAAATCGTCGCTGCGATGAAATTTTCGACGCTGTTGTCACTTAGTACATATAATGTTCACACAATGTTTATGATAGTTGTGTGCATATAATGTTTACACAATGCTTATGAAATTTACGACACTGTTGTGACTAGTGCATATAATTGTTCTACACAATGTTTATGATATTTGTGTGCAAATAATAATGTTTACACAATGTTTGTGAAATTTAGGACACTGTTGTCACTAGTGCATGTAATCACTTTTATTGATTAATCTAATAAAATTTTAAGTTTGATTGCTGAAGTGATTGGTCGAAGTGATTGGTTGGTTTACTTTTTTGATTGAACTTTTTTTTAATTTATAACTTTTATTTAAATATTTATATTAAGTTTAATTATTATATATATATTTTTTGTCGTTAGAAGTTTGATAGAGGGTAGCTATTTTTTTTTTGGGGCAATTTCACCACTACCCCTCTTAAATATCTAAATATCGTAAATACCCCTATAAAATTATTTCTTTATTAGTTGTTGTCAAAAGAACACCGCAACCAAGGTTAAATTAGTCATTTTATAACCTAATCTTAACATCCGTTAGAAAAAAGGGTATTTGTGATAATTTTCTACATTTGAAGGGGTATATATATATTTTTTGTCGTTAGAAGTTTGATAGAGGGTAGCTATTTTTTTTTTGGGGCAATTTCACCACTACCCCTTTTAAATATCTAAATATCGTAAATACCCCTATAAAATTGAAAATATCATATATACCCCTTCAAATGTAGAAAATTATCACAAATACCCTTTTTTCTAACGGACGTTAAGATTAGGTTATAAAATGACTAATTTACCCTCGGTTGGGGTGTTCTTTTGACAGCAACTAATAAAGAAATAATTTCATAAATACCCTTCAAATTTTAAAAATAATATTTTTAGTACTAATTATTGGTAGATAAAATATGTGGAAACATCATCTAACCGCACATCTCTTAATCCAATGGACACAAATCTACAACCACCAATAACTTGATACTTTTAAAAAAATATATAGGAGCTCAATTAATTAATTATATATATATATATATATAATTCAAAGCTAGGGCCATGCCAAAGTGGACTTATGGGTGAGCGGGTCTGCATACAATGTTACTTTTTTGTTGACAATAAATGTGCAATTAAAAAATTGTTGCTTGATTGGGTCATATGAAAAATACTAATATCAAAAAAAATTTATATCAAAATATTTTTTGTATGACTTATGTGAGTTATTTAAATAAAATTCAAAAAAATTAAATCTTGAAATTAATATTGAATATTACAGTGGACAATTGCATTACAACTATATATAATTTACAAGCGAAAAATTATAACAAGATTTAATTAATACACTTAATAGACTATAGATATTTAAGATTAATTACATGAAGAAGACTTTTTAAAGGAATGTTAATCTTAAGGGTATTTGTGAATATTTTTGTTTTATAGAGGGGTATTGCTGATATTTTGTAATTTATAGGGGTATTTATGAAATTTCTATCTCTTAGAAGGGTATTGATGAAATTATCCCTTTTTTTAAAAAAAAAAATTTGATACATTTAAAAATGGTCCATAGTTGAGGGCGTCTATGTAATTTTTCCGTTGCAAATTTTCTTTTACCGTTTAACGTATACAAAACATATAAAACCTCGATTCCCCATTTTGGGCCCTTCGTCTCCCTCCTCGCGACCTCGACCGCCTCCTCCCATGGCGAAGCCCGAGAACTCGAAGCTCCTCGCCACGGTGGTGGCGAAGCCCGCTTCTCCCGACCCCGACGTCGACCCCTCTAAGTGCTCGCTCGAGAAGTTTCGCCTCTACGAGACCCGCGCCGTACCCCGCCTCTTTCCCTTCACTCCTCCCCTCTCCCCTTCTTCTTCGATCTTAGAGCTCGATACTGATGCTTCTTCGTTTGCGCAGAGGTTTTACCTGGTCGGGAGCGATCGGGAGAAGCGCTTCTTCCGCGTGCTCAAGATCGACCGAAGCGAGCCCTACGAACTCAACCTCAGCGAGGATCCCGTCGTGTACACGCCCCAGGAAGTGAACAACCTCCTCCAGCGCATCAGCGAGGGCAATCGCTCCACCGGAGGGCTCAACTTCGTCGCCAAGGTCTACGGCATCGCAGGTTCCCCCTAATTTCTATTTCCCCCACCTTTTTGGCGATAAATTTGACGTATTTTGATCCAAATTATGCTTCTTCCCTTGTTTTTTTTTTTTTGATGAATTTGATGTATTTTGATCCAAGTTATGGTTTTTTAAGGGTGCATTAAGTTTTTGGAGTCGTACTATTTGATTCTTGTTACGAAGCGAAGGCAAATTGGGGCCATTTGTGGGCACGCGATCTATTGCATTGACGAGAGCCAGATGATAACTGTCCCCCATTCGTCCATACAATCTGATGTTGCGCATTCTAAGTCGGAGATAAGGTATTGTTCTTTTTCCACTTGTTTATTAGTTACTGATCGATGATATGTGACATTTAGCAGTGTCCTGGTTAGAACTTGTTGAAGCATCTTGGTATGACAATTTAAGAATTTGTGGTAAAGGAAACCTTTTTTGCTCACTCTCATGGCATCCAATTAGATTGCTGTGTATCCAAATTTTGTTTTTGTTGAAGATTGAAATATATGGGGCCAAAATTGGATTTTTCATTAGAGAGATTTTCACCATAAATAACTAAAAAACGATGTTTGGGTATTTTATATGCATCTAACTTGCCTAATTTGAGTGTGAACCATTCACCCTATAGTTTTCTTCAAGTATCAGAGTTTGTTCATATAATAGCAAACTTGATTTTCTGAATGATATTTCATGCGTCATATTTTTTTAAACTCCTATCTGGAACCACTTGCCTCTATAACAGGTACAAGAAGCTCTTGTCTAGTGTTGATCTCACAAAGGACTTCTACTACAGTTACACGTATCCGATCATGCAAAGCTTACAGAAAAATGTCCTTTCATCAGGAAAGGAGAAGATGCCTTATGATAATTTATTTGTCTGGAACGAGTTTCTCACACGGCCGATACGGTCAAGATGCAGTAATACGCTTTGGACTATTGCTTTGGTTCATGGACACTTCAAGCAGGTACTTTCTGTCTGTTATCAATAAAATTATATACTTCTTTGTCTTTGTTGTGGAGATCAGCATGACAATGATGACATCCAATTTTGTCTACCTTAACTTTTCAACATTGACAATAGTCTCCTGTTTTGTTCAGCTGCTAACTCGTTTTTGAAAGAAACAAGCTGGATGCCATAACTCTCAAGCGTTTCTTTTTAACTTAACTGTTGCTAAGATAAGATTTGAACTTATGCAACATCGATATCAGCATTTGTTAGCCAAAACTGAATGTTCTGTGTATAAGAAGGTTGAAATATTTCTTTTGCCCACCTTGTGCTGCTGATAATTAAGAAAAATATTGAAGCTCTATTGGATGGTGGTTTAGTACCTTTAATATATATTTCCTTAGTAGATATCTGGCATCTAGTCCATAACTAGAAGTTGAAAGCAGCACCTCTAATTATATATACAGTGGTGCCCAAACTCTCTCCACTTTTTCTTCTTCTTCTTCTTCTTCTTTTTAACACTTTTATGTCTTTGCCCTTCCTAAGCCTTATATGTTTGGACCCTGGATTTAGCATTTTTATTGCATAGAGTCAGTTGAGA
Source organism: Ananas comosus (assembly GCF_001540865.1). Taxonomy (NCBI): domain Eukaryota; kingdom Viridiplantae; phylum Streptophyta; class Magnoliopsida; order Poales; family Bromeliaceae; genus Ananas; species Ananas comosus. Next base: position 12,728,144 of record NC_033621.1, read on the forward strand.
TAACATCTAACGTTGTCCTCTTCTTTCTCATTTCAAATTTCAGGCTAAGTTATCAATATTTTGGCGAGAATTTACTGTTGCCCTAATTTCCAGACGGTCTCGTCATTTTGCTGGGACACGGTACATTTCAGACAATATTTACAGGCATCAAATGTGCAATTTAATTGATTAATTGAATGGTGATTATAATATATTCAATAATCCAGAAGGCGACAATACACAAGCATTTTTAGTTTTCGGTTCATTTCCTCCCTTAGTCATCAATGTCAGAAGCATTTTGTTTTCTGGTCATTTAGTATCTTCTTTGTGAGTTTGTCTTTGTATATAAAGTGGCACTCTTGCTTAATATTTTCTAATTAATGTAGAGTCATTGTTCTGCTTGAAATTAAACTTACAGTATAGCATAATTGATAATGATAAATCTTGACTTCAATTCTGTCCCAAGTATATCATGATTGTGTTGTTTCTTCTAGTTATGGTCATGATAAATATGGTTTCTACTGAGAAAATGCAATATTTCTGTTAGGCATGAGCTGAAATGCTTGCTGTCACAATTTGGCTTGGTGGTCTCAACTGAATAGCTTTGAAACCATGTAAATTATTTTCGTCTTTTGGGGTGTCTAAGTTATCCTGTTCGTTGTTATTCTTGTTGGTGTACTACTTTCCATCACGAGGTTTACAGTCAATATGCTATACGGAGCTTGAACGCTGTTTACTCATCAGAACTTTTATGCAACATATTGTGGTTGGAATTGAGTGTTGTTTTGGGTGTAGGGGGCAAATGAATGGTATGGGAGGAATTGCCTCTAAGTTGGACCCATGAAGCAAGAATATCAATCTTATCTGATTCTTTTTATCATTTGTATTTCCTAGTTCTTCCTATCATTTGTATTTCCTAGTTCTTCCTCTATAGTTGTTGCTCTCTGTTTTTCTTTGGCTGTTACCATTTTTACATTATACTGTAGGTACCTGAAAAGAGGAGTAAACGATCTAGGCAGAGTTGCAAATGATGTTGAAACTGAACAGCTAATCCTTGATGAAGAAGCTGGGCTAAGCAGGGGTAGAATGAGTTCAGTTGTGCAAATGCGAGGTTCAATTCCCCTTTTCTGGTCCCAGGAGGCTTCTAGATTTAGTCCTAAACCTGATATCATCTGTAAGTTTTTCGCTTACTTTTAAATCAATCTTGAATGCTGTAATACAATGAAAGATGGTGCACTTCTGCTATAAGACTTTGAATGACATTTTTCTTGTCCAAAAAATAGAATGCGGTCTAAATAGAACATTCTAGCAAGTGAAGCAACAAAGAAGTCTAAATTAGGGTATTCCATAATATTTCCTAGAGATGGAACATGGCCATGTTGTTTGTTCATTTTTTGGATTCATTTTGCATTATGTTAGGAGCCTAGAATTGGATAATTTTGTTACTTTTCTGAAAATTTATTGCAGTACAGAGATATGATCCTACATACCAAGCAACGAAGTTGCATTTTGAAGACCTGGTTCAGAGATACGGAAATCCAATCATTGTACTTAATCTAATCAAGGTCCACAACTTAACTTGATTTATGATGCTTTTGCATTACAAAGCTAATTCATGCATGCACACATGACGAAACTATGCCTACTCATAAAGACTGATACAAAGATCAAACAAAGTTCAAAGAAATGGAGAACCTGAAGAATAGTAGGTAGAGATTTAAGATAACCTCTAAAGTTGATCTACCAATAAGTCACAAGGTATTAACAGGTTTCTACATTTTGTTTCGTAATTTATTCAGAAGTAATTTATTGAGGTTGTACTCTTTTCCCGTTTATCACACATATACCATCTTCACACCCAAATCAATGGAAAAGGAGGGCTGACATGATAGACAATTATAAAACCTTTCGTGTCCATATTATTCAACAAGGCAGTGTGCAATTTGTTCAACTTTGCATATGTGCATAATCCATGCAGACTGTTGAGAAAAGGCCACGAGAAATGATGCTGCGCCGTGAATTTGCTAATGCAGTCGGATATCTTAATCAGATTCTCCCAGAAGAAAAACAATTGAAGTTCATTCACTGGGATTTCCATAAATTTGCTAAAAGGTTTTTATCTATTTTTGTGTATATTTTCTTACTTTGATGAATTGACTTTCCTCTGCTGACCGCTCGACTTTTTTCTATATAGCAAGTCGGCCAATGTACTGGCTGTTTTAGGAGGAGTGGCTAGTCAAGCGCTCGACTTGACTGGTTTCTATTGCAGTGGAAAACCCAAAAATGAGAAAAACAGATCAAATCAGCTTAGTCGAACAAGCACTGGAAGGTACTGTGTTGTATGTATTGAATGTAGGTCAATAGACTGCATTTTCTGTTGCATTGCTCATGCAATTTTATGAAATGGGTATGTTCATCTCAGTACCACCACCAACCCCCTAAAACCTTGATATTTTCACTTCATAAGATATTGCCTTCATGAATGCTTCCTGATGTCTCTTAATATGCATGATGTAACATCCTGAAACTCGTTAATCAATTATGTATTTCTATGGTGACATTATGTTGAGTGGTTAATGATCCGTATTGCTTATTCTTCATTGAAATCACAGCTAGCATTTGTTCCTAAACATCCGATCTACTTTTCTTCTGCAGAGAAGCTAGTTCTGGGGATCTATCCAGGTTGTCTAGTAATATAGAAATTTTTAAGCCCACATCTGCACAGGAAAGACGGAAGGAGTTGAATCAACAGCGGTCAGTGGAAAATGAGGCTCGTTTCCAAAGCGGGGTTCTCCGCACAAACTGCATTGACTGCTTGGACCGTACAAATGTCGCCCAGTATGCTTACGGCCTTGCAGCCTTAGGTCGCCAACTCCATGCAATGGGGCTGTCAGATGTGCCCAAAGTTGATTCGAACAGCAGCATTGCGGAAGCTCTCATGGAAATGTATCAGAGCATGGGGGACGCACTCGCTCAGCAATATGGAGGCTCCGCTGCACATAATACGGTGCTGATTTTCTGGAATAAAATATACGTATGATGCAATGTATATGATATGCTCTGATAATTGGCAAATTCAACATTTCCTTACTACAAATGTACTCTTTATTTATGTTTTAATAAAGTCTGAAAATTGAAACCAAACATATTAACATATGATATACCATAAAATAGCATTATGAGTACTCTTGATCAAATAGGCTTTATTTGTTCTTTTTTTTTTTTTTCAGTTGACAAATGAATGTTGTTGGGCCTCTAGGTTTTCCCTGAGAGGCAAGGAAAATGGAAGGCTACTACTCAATCTCGTGAATTTCTGAAATCCATCAAGCGATATTACAGCAATGCCTACACAGATGGTGAAAAACAAGATGCTATAAACTTGTAAATTTTCTCATAAAACTTTCTTCTATCCTTATGATGTAGTTTGATATTTGGCTAGCGTGTTACTTTTGACTGTTTTTTGGCTCCCTTTCTTGTTATGGTGATCTTTCTAGATTTTTGGGTTATTTCCAACCACAAGACGGAAAACCAGCTCTTTGGGAATTGGACACAGATTACTATCTTCACGTTAATGGTCTTGGTGATGAGATGGCTCTTGATAACTACAATGACAAAAGGTCAGTCCACAGTTACCGTGAGCTATATTTTTCCTGTGAACTCAGATTATATATACATTCTAATGTTTTACTAGAACAAAGAACTTACTTTTTTTAAAGATTTTCTTTTTGTGATTACTCGGTATCTTGACAGTTCATCACTTGGCACACCACCCAATGAAGCTCCTGGGATTACTCTTGCACCAATTCCTGCTTGTAAAGAGGACTTCTCAAGGATGAAATTCACATCATTTGATAAACTAATCGAGAGGACATGCAGTCTAATAAGGAACGTGAGGATTTACAGCGAGTCTGATGCCAGATTGAGTGGCAGCATTGGAAATCCTGGAATGGCACCAGATGCAGCGTAATTTTTCCTTATCTCTGCAATTACTTTTATCTATGGATAATGACAAATGGCAACATTTGCATCATGACCAAAGGAATGCCTATGAACTTTAATGTCATATGGAAAGAATGCGTCTTTCAAATTGGAAACTGTCTTCTTTAATTTTTCTGTATGCTAGGTTCCTTTTATAAAGTATATATTGGAAATCTGTCTTTGAATATTATAATAGCTTTTGGTACAAGTTTTTATTACATGTGATGCTGCTAAACTGGTTCTAAAAGTCCCATTCAACAATTTAGAAACAATTTTCCTGTGCGAGGGCTCATTTTTATTAATTTTGCTGCAGTGAAATTCAGCTTAAAACCCCTAATTGGTTGTTTGGTCAAAGAAAGTATGAAGAAAGTGCTCCTGCTGCAAAAGTTCCATTGCCTGAAAATGTAAATGGGGGGCTCAACAGAGAGTCAAGTGCCTCTGGCTATGGTGATTTGAACTGGCTTTCATATGCTGGTGATTCAAGTGAGGAGGATATTTTTAGAAGGTAATCATAAAAAGCCGTCTGAGGTTTTGGGGCAATCTTAGTTGTAGGTTGATTTGGTACGTCTTCTATGTACTATGTGGTAATGGTATTACTACGATCGGTGACTAATTTTAGAATATGCTCATCTTGATGGAATATCGGTAGCTTATAATACAATTATAGATAATAATAGACCAAGGAAAAAGCCTTCTTACAATGTATTTTCAATATAAAATCTCTTCTAATGTTTGTGTGGATCCAACAAATAAGAAACAAAACGAGGAATATATTTACTTGCCTCACACCTTTGTGTTTCCAGGTATCTTGCGACTGCATCTCTTGATGAAACCGATGATTGGTATGGTGGAACATTAATTTATGATCAAGATGAAAACAGTGAAGTTTACAAGCACTATGCCGAACTTTGTCAGGTGATTAGTCATTATTGTTTCAGAATTGAAATTAGTCCTAACTATTTAACTTTTTATGTAGTTAGAATTCTCAACGAAGTTATATAATTCATCATTAAGAGTTATGTTTCATGTAGAATTATAAAAAAGTTACAATTCTACATCCCAGGCATTTCTTGCCTACTCACTATACTTTTTATTCACTTTTTTAGCGAACTAAAATATCTCCGTGATAAATATCTAAATGCAGGGCCCAGTCATGGATCCGTTTGAGCACGACTCCGAGAAAGAGAAGCACTACGCTGAAGCACTGTACGTGGGGCTGGATAGTGCAGATTACGATGCGCGCGTGGAGGCGGAGATGGAGGCCGCCCTCAAGGAATACGAGATCATCGGATCGGACCTCGGGATCGTCCCCTCATGCAAGGCCCTCGCCGAGGACCCAACACGGCTGACGAGATGGATCATCGGTGAAGAGAAGGTGCAGTTGTATGGGAAGTGAACCCCAGCAAATAAAAATGTATCAGCCATTTTCTTACTTTCCGTGTATGTCATATTGATTCGTTTTAATAGCTATGTTTTATCCGATATAATTCTTCGATACTATCGGATAAAGCCCAGTTACCGAGATGGATCGTCGGCGGATAGAAGGTGCAATTACATAAAGAAGTAAACCTTGGAAAAATGTGGTAGTCATGTCTCATTCTCCATGTATATGATGTGGATTTGGGTTAATAGCTATGTATCAATTTGTACCTGAATGTTAACAGTTCATGTAGAAATTAATGTAAAGAAAAATGATTTACAAATAGCATGAAAGGCTAAAGTAATGGAAACTATTTACTGGCTCCTTTTGCAATTTCTTATTGATTATTTTTGTCTATTTTAAGTACAATTTTGTTGATGAATTATACTACTATTCTTTTTTTGTAAATTGCATTATAAAAGGTAGTAGAATGTATGTATGGGTATTAGCATTACTCGTATACATGGATTAGATGCCTAATGTTTGTATTATTTTAATCAGAACTCTTTTCTAAAAAAAATGTTAATTTAAATCAAAATTATCATGTAGCTTTTTGATTTAAATTATTAAAAATCTTAGTGCGACGTAATATCAAAAGTTTGAAGGTTAAGGACCAAAGTGAAAAAACTCTAAAAACATGGTAACCCAGCTGGTCCACAGATAACTCCGTGGACCAGGTCCACGCAAATACCCTTCAACAAAGCCTTGTCGATTTGAATCTTCGTGTTTCCCCTTCCCCTACCCTACTATACTCCTCTCCCTCCTCGGCGCCGCCTCTTCCACCCATGTCTCGGTACTCTCTCTCTCCTCTCTCTCTCTCTCTCTCTCTCTCTCTCTCTCTCTCTCTCTCTCTCTACCCCTCTTTTGCTCTCTCTCTAACCTCGTCACCTTCGCAGGCGCTTGCGGTCCTTCAAGCGGTGGATGCGCTCGCACGGGATCGAGTGCTCCGACGCCCTAGAGCTCGCGGAAGAAGCCCCGGGGCGCGGCGTCTTCGTCGCCGCCCTGTGCGGCCTCAAGGAGGGCGACCTCGTCGCCACCATACCCAAGAGCGCGTGCCTCACGACCCGCACCTCGGGGGCGCGCCCCCTGATCGAGGGCGCGGCGCTCGGCGGGTGCCTCGCCCTCGCCGTCGCCCTCATGTACGAGCGCAGCCTCGGCCCCGGCTCCCCCTGGTACGGGTACCTGCGCCTCCTCCCCGACCGCGAGTGCGTGCCCCTCGTGTGGAGCGCAAGCGAGGTTGAGGAACTCCTCGCCGGGACGGAGCTCGACAAGGTGAAAAGTTTTGTTTTTGATTACTAATCTCCCATTTTGAACCAATTCGATGCATTAAATGAGAATGTTGGGAGAAATATGATAAGAGTGGGTGAAAAAATGGTTCCTTTTTTATTATAGTGATGATTGGTGATATACTAGGATATAGTGGAGTTGCTAGTTCATTAAGTCCCATGGTATAGTACGTTTGTACTTTACTATCCTGCAATTCAGAGTGTAGCATTTTGCGCATGTGGTTTCTATTCTAGTTTTATGGAAGGACCCGCCGTTGAGAAGGGTATATATCACCAATTTTGCATTTTGAACCAGTTCGGTCTTTTAAATGAGAATATTGAGAGAAGAATAATGCTATATATCCTTCAAGAGTAGATTGGAATAGAATTTGGACCGAATCAATTGATTTTTTAGAAAAATGCTGCTCTTATAGGCTGTTGATGTACTGCTCTGCTTATGTGTTGTCATGTGCGGATTAACTTGTGCAGAGTAGATCAAAACATGAGTGGGCAATAGCAGTTACCCCTAATGGGTACTCAAATCACTTCCTCAGAAGTATTCAATTTACAAATTTTAGTTTTTCTGCTTGCCTAATAGTTTCAGTGTCTTATCTCATGTTTCTGTAGCCTTTCTGATGCCAATCCTAGTTTCTGTTTTTCTTTTTGCTGGTAAATATTTAGGCAGACGGTGAAGGAAGACAAGGCATGTCTCTATGAGGATTGGAAAGAATCCATAGAGCCCCTTATTCACACAGGACCTTTGAAACTTGACCCACACTATTTTGGCCTTGAGCAATACTTCTCAGCCAAGACTCTTATTTCGTCAAGATCCTTCGAAATTGACAGTTACCATGGCTCTGGAATGGTGCCTTTAGCTGACCTGTAAGTAACTATTGTTTTCTGATGAACACATTCAGTCGTTGTACATGCACAAAATCACCTGACCTTCCAATAAAATATGAAATTTTTTCCCATATAGTTTATTGATGAAAGATTATTAGAGTGAAACACACATTGTATGACCTAACAGTTCCTGTAAATTAAGTGCTGCCTCTTCAACTACTATTGATTATCTAGTGTTCTATTTTTCTTTTCCTTTTTCTAACCTTTATGATGTCTTTTGCTTGTTATTGTAATATATTACAGCTTCAATCACAAAACAGGTGCTGAAAATGTACACTTTACCAATGCTGCATTGCCTTCTGACTCAGATGATGAAAGTGCTGATAACATTAGTGATGCATCTAGTAGCAGCAGACCTTCCATGGAAGTCAATTCTAACTCTCCAGGTTATTGTCTAAACCATCTTCATCCCTATTGAGGTTCTCTTTGGCTTGGCCGTAGAGTATAGCTTCTTGGAGAAGCATTGTCATCCTTGCAATCAAAGTCCTGAGCAGCTTTCTGCTGCAGCAGAAGCAGGATCATCAGACATTAGCTTTTGCTTTTGAGTTCCAAAAGCTCATTTCTGGTTTTTACCATAGTAAAAGTTGTGTACTCTTTTTTTTTTCCTTAAACAACCTAGTTGCTTCTATTCGAAGTAGAGAAGTTGTTTTATAAGCCAGGCCAAGTAGGTACTATAAGTGGGCTTTATCAAAGTAGATGAATCAAATTTACGGAAAAGCATGTTTTATTTCTTTAAAGCAGGTGGCAAGGATGAGGCTTTAGAAATGATCGTTGTAAGAGAAGTTGATGCAGGGGCAGAGGTCAGTATTCAGTTGCAACTATATATTTGGACAGACTAAATGTTCCAATTTATTGTTTGTAAATTTGATCAGATCATAGCAGTTTGTCATTTTATCTTCTGAACAAACGTAACAAGTTTGGATTAGTGAGTTCTAGGCCTGCTGATATTGCTCTAGATTTTCCTGAACTTTGATACCGAGATAGCTTATCTCTTTCATTCGACCACAGTGAGTCTTGTAGGTCTAAGCTTTCTTCTACCTTTGTAAATATACTATGAATAGATTATTTAAAGGACCCAAAGTTCTTTCCATAGCATACATATATATATATATATATATATATATGCTATGGAAAGAACTTATGAGTACGAGGGCATTCGTACTCATAAGAGTATAGTAGCCGGACTCTATATATATATATATTACGGTTGTCGATTTTGTCCAGTGAGAATTTATAGATATCTTTCAAATGAGAAAAGATAGTGTGAGCCAACTAATACTTAAGAGACTGTATGTAATGTCCACCATCGTTCTAGTTTGAATTATTTATTTTCATCGTTAGTTTCTACATAATGACATTTTGTTTCACCGTGGTTCTCCAAAATATGTTACTTTCCTGGTAACCATCTTGTGTGGAAACTGGAGGCATTTTAGAAGTTTAATATATTATGTCTTTGCAGAAAATTTACGACAATGTTTATGATTTGCACTGGCAAACTAGAGGCTAATAACTTTGATATTTACATAACCGTGAGATTGATAGTTTGTTAAGAACTGATGTACTTTATGGTTATAATCCTCAACACTATCCTTTTCTTCACTTATCTCTCGCTACTTTCATCAGCTGTGTTCATTAAATTAATTGAGCTCAGGGAACTCTGTACTTGATCTTTCAATTTCGAACTTCAAGAAATCCATTGACCATTTCACTTATATAACTCTATTATTTATTTATTTTTTGAATAATTAGGTTTTTAATACTTATGGCCTAGTGGGAAATGCTGCTCTGCTTCATAGATATGGATTTACCGAACTTGACAATCCATTTGACATCATTAATATCGATCTAGCCCTAGTAACCAAATGGTCCTCATACAAATTTTCCAATCGACGCACTCGATCAAGGCTCTCAACATGGAGAAAGTTAAACTATTCAGGCTGCACCAGTCAGGATTCCGAGTACTTTGAGATTTCTTACAACGGAGAGCCACAACTCGAGCTTCTTGTCCTTCTCTACATAATCACTTTGGTAGAAAGTACTTTTGAGAAGCTTAAAATGATGATGGATACATTGGAAAGCACATATGACTGCTTTAGTAGTGTCGTTGAGTTGATTAAGATCACCAGAAGCAATGGCTGCAAAGATTTGAAGATAATTAATGGGCAGAAAGAGCCAGAGGACTTGAAGAAGCTATTGCTCACAGAGAGTGTTTGCTGTGCGCTTTTAGCGCTTGCTGACTCAAGAGAGAGTCTCTACGGATCTAATTCTCTAGAGGATGATTTAAAGAAGTTGAGCAACTGTTGCTGCATTAGTGAGAGGAAATTGTACCACTCATTGGTGTTGCGGGTGAGTGAGAGGAAGATACTAAGGAGATTAAGGGCCTATGCTACTAGGTCGTCAAAGAAAAGAAAGTTATAGTACGGTATCGAAGTACAAAAGGGTCAAAAAATTAAAAAAAGAAAAGGAGTTGATATTGTTATCTGTTGCCATTTTCTGATTATTTTCTTCCAGCATTGCTCTCTTTTTGCCTGGGGTTTTCAAACAACTTCTCTACATTGAGTAGCAGTTTTATCAAGCACCTGGCTTCTAAAACATGGATTTGAAGCCTATGTTTCTGCTGCAGCAAAAGCTGTTGCGGAGATTCTGATGGGAATTGTTACTAGTGCAGATTCTCATGGTAAATGTTATTAGTGCTGCTTTGGATAATTTTAATCAAATGGCATTTTATCTGAAGCTCTGGAAAAGAAAATAATCCGTGAATCAGATGTCCAGTTCTTCATTCCTTTTGAATTTGCAAGCAGTCATGCTGTCGATTCTGCAGTTGATAACATTACAGGGTCATTGGATTTTTTTCTTTTTTTTTTTTTGTTCGTCAAAACATATGACAGCAATTATTTTTTTGGCACTTTATAATATTTTGTAATAATATTTGGCATTCTCTTGAGAAATTTGGGAAGAGTATGTGAAATTACCATTGGTTCAGTTTAACCAAATTATTTGTCAATTCATGGATTATTGACAGGAAATGCAGAAAATACTAATTATTTGTACACTCCATTCATTTATATGGCTCAATTCATTTTCCATTATTTGTCAATCAGAACATATTATGTTTGTTAAATCATTTGCTGAATTCTGAGTTGCTGACCTTCCAGCAATTTATTCATTTTGATCCTTAATCCATGCTATAATTTTACGGAAAAAGTCAATATGTATAAAACACCAAAAGTGTTTAACCCTTTTACTATTTCTGAGAATTTATCAACAGCTTCTAGCATGAAGGTTAATGTTGGTGAATCAAATCATAAAATAAGGTAGCTTTTAGCTGATGAAACTTTATGCAGGCTCTCACTTATAATGCCTCATAATAATATGATTCACACCACTAAAGAGAAACCAACTAGCTAATCATGAAGTGTTTGATTATACTTTTGAAACTCAAAACCTTTGCATTTTCTACTCTTTAAATTTTTAGCCCCAATATCCATAACTACACTTTTTCAAAAAGGAGATAAAAGGATGCTTAGGATAAGATATTCTAGATATTTGCATGTGTGTGCCATGCTTGTTTATTAGCATGAACTTTTTTATGTATACTTTGGCTGTTTATAATTGAGCTCACTATACCTTTTTTTTTTTAATCTATAGTTGTTTGTGAAACAAATCTATTCTTAATTCTCATGGAAGAATGAACCTAATATTTTGGGGCATGCATCTATTTCTTCATAGTTGGGCAGTTTTTGAGGCTAGAACGTGAAGTTGATTAATACTTTTTAGGCCTGTTTGATCTTGTTGTAGGATATAGTATTATTTGATGAAGTGTTATTTGATAAGTGTTATTCGAATAAGGATTATATTCAGATATTCTTAATAGTTTTTCTTTGCATTAGAATTGAAAACACCAAATTAAACCTCCAATTTTTGAGGTTCAGAATCTCATTTTTGTTTTCTTACTGCCACAATCTCTCTCTCTCTCTCTCTCTCTCTCTCTCTGGTCAAGAAACTGAAACTAACTTGGTCTTCTCTATCAAACATTAGTGCAAAATAGGATCTTCTCACTAGTTGTGCATGATCATTTGCAACTTGTAAAGGTTTCCACATTGCAAGTGATCACTACATTCTCTCCAAATTGTGGAGGAGACTTTTAAAGTTAGTAAAAGGTGTTGGATTGAGAAAACCTCCTCCCTAGTGGCAGTGCTCCTAACAAGTCAATGTTCACGGTCCCAATATTTTAGTCTATTAATCTAATTTTCAATTCCATTTCTTTTTTCCTTTCACTCATACAAACCTCAATAAAATTTGTTATGTAAACTAATTTTTCGAATTCATTCTCATATATCTCCAAATTTTGTTCTCATAATCTCTCTTGAGTGATTCAGATTGATTCATGGTTTAAATATACTTCATGAAAGAGCCTTGTGATGTAGTGTATTCATGTATCAGGTGTCATGTAGTTGGTTAACATCGTTTAGATGTCTTGATGTTGCTCTTCATTTGGATGAAAGATGATCAATAAACTAAATCTAAGCTCACATTCTACTTAATGGGTCTCTCCTCGAACTTAGACCCAAATCCAACCCAAGCACGATTTATTAAATTGTATAGAACAACCGTTGTTCTCCAAAAGCTTAAGCTGATAGAGAAATATGTTTGAACTCAAAAGATTTTGATAAGCTCATGACATGAACTTGAATTAAATTAGAAGAAAAAAATCAAAACTGCCAAGAGTCCAGCATAATTCGAACTCAGAACCTCATATTCTGATACTTTGTTAAATTATATAAAACAATAATCATTATTTTTCAAAAACTTAAACTAGTAGAGAATGATATTTTTATAGTTAGCACTACCGCAATAATTCGTTTATATTAGATAAAAAATTCAGCCCAAACTCAAACTCCAGTTTAGCCGATGAAAAGCTCAATATTAAAATTTTTTTTTTTTTTTGAGAGATAGGTACGTAGTACGCTACTCGCTTCGTTTATTTCATTTAGAAATAAACTTGGCTGGAAATGTGAATCAATTAAGATTCGAACTTGGGACCTCGGGTACCAATTACCAAGCCCTTTACCACTTGCTCTAGGGACAGTCGGTGCTCTGTACTGAAAACTGGAATAGCAATCTTAGGGCATTGAGTGATCCACCAATGCAATGCAAAGATGCATTATTATTACACTAACAAATAAGAGAGTTTGTTTTTGTTTTTGTTTTGGTTTTTGTTAAGTTTATGCAAACAAAAAATCTTTGCAATTTTATGGCAGAGCAAGCCATGAGCCCATGATTGGTGTTGAGAAAGAAGCCTGCACTGAAAAGAGACATGGAGAGAGGAGGGCAGAAACTGCGGCAAGAGAGAGAATGTGGGAAGGGAGACCCTCCCAAGTCAAGGATAGACATGAAATGCTGCCCATCATGCTGTCCCAAATAGTGCTTCTGATAAGGACCTCAGCACGAGCCAAAAGTGCTCATCCCCACCGTGTTCCTTTTGGATTGTAGATTGAAATGATACCTCCTTCCTCCCTCCTTTTCCCTGCTCTTTCTTTAGTAAGATCTTTTTACTTTTTTTTGCTCCTAACTGGAGCTTCCGTCCAACGTATCAAGGTTTCGTTTGAAATTGTGGGAAGATTACATTACCTGCGGTAAGAAAGAACGGTGGAAAAATACTCTGTTTGTTTCCGTACGTAATATTGCGTTCCGTATATCACGATTAGTCGATTACAATATATTTTCTACGGTTCCATCGAAGAACGCAGAAGCATATCCCTATATATTTTTTTCTCAACTCCATTTTATCTAATAGCGTTATATAGAACTCAATACCAAACTAAGCATTTAAGCCTAAGTATAGCTACTTAAAATATTGGGTTAAGTACATATAGTTTCTCGTAAACATATCGAATAGCAGGTATATTTCTAGAAAGTTCAGCTTTTCATATTTATTTAAGCAAAAATTCTAACGTTTTCAAATATACTTCTACTGTTCAGATTCGTTAGAAAAATATAGTTAGCCATAGATAAAATATTTAATCTTGATTAGTGAATGAGGTAAATTGACCCTTTTACCCCTCTGATATTATTTGTCGTCGGAAAAAGAAAGAAGATGATCGTTGAGGATTTTTGGAAGAATATTTCTGTATAATTCTAACAGTTGAGATTTTTTGAGAAATATATTTGTGATGACAAAATATCATTTTACTTATCTTCTGTTAAAAAATAAACGGTGCTCTATAGGTAACAAACTAGAAGAGCAAATATGAATGAATATCACTGGACTTATGCAAGAATAAATATGAAAAGTTGAATTCTGTAGAAATATATTTGCTATACGATATATTTACAGGGTGCTGTATGAAACTAATCCTAACATGTTAATCAAAATATCAATCTGATAGTAGTTATGTGAAAGATTGATTTGATAGGAAATAGCCTAGAATTTTTTAATAATAATCACTTTGATAGCAGTTTTGTCAATGTACTTCTTGGGTGGATGTAGCAAATGCTTTCTCATGCTTCGCCAAAACTCTGATTAATTGTTGCTTCTCGAAGTAGAAAAACTGTAGTTAGATGTAGTAACGTTAATGGGTCGGCTTCGGGGAGGTTTTTGCAACATTTAAAGTCGAACCCGATAAAAGGCTGAAATCTGGAATCGTACCCAAGTCCTACTGGTAGGAAAATTCAAATTCGAAGCTGAACCCGAAAAGAATACCAAAAGTCCCTACCCAAAACCAGAAAATCAATCCTGACCATTTAATATACTAAATATAAATATTAAATAAATCATCCATTAAAATAAATATCTAAAAAATTATCTTTTTATATATATTAAAAACAAGTTTTCATATAGTTTTGAGATCGTCTTTGGATTCGGTTTCGGTATAGACAAAAACTATAACTTAATCCGAATTCATCAATTTTTGTTGTTTTCATAGAAATTATCGAAATTCGGGTATCTGTACCTATTGACATCCTTGTTGGAACCTGGTGGTTGATATATGCCCTTACTTTGGTATGAGGGGTTTGAAGTGGTACAATTCACTCCAATCATTTTGCTAGACATACAATCCAAGATGGTTCATTCTGTCTTGCTATGCTAATGATATGTCATTTTCTTTTCTTTATTGAAGTACATATCTAATGGTTGCAACTTAATTTAAAAGGCACTAGTTAGGTTATAAGGATTTAACACATACACTTGGATGGATCAAAATAAATTTCATAATTAAAAATAAAAATAAAAACCCTGAAAATAGTGAGAAAATTAAATAGATAATTACTAAATTTGATTTTTTTAAAAAAAAAAAAAAGAAACTCTTCTGAAAGTTGATTTACTATAACAACTTAAGCCTTGAGCTCTAAACACCAAAATAAAAAAGGCATTTTTTTGAAATAGTTTCATACAGTTCCCTATAAACATATCGAATAGCAGATATGTTTCTAAAAAATTCAAATTGTTAGATTTATCAGTTCAAAAGCCCAGTGATATTTATATTTGCCTCTTTTATTTGTTACAGTTAGCTCATTATTTATTTTTAAACAGAAATTAAATGAAATGTCATTTTACCATCACAAATATGTCCCTCCAAAAGTCCATACTGTTAGAATTATACAGAAATATCCTCCCGAAAAATTTCAATTGTTATCTTCTTCCTCTATAAAAACTAACTCAATCCACCATTGTTGCAATATCTTTTCTACCTCTTCCCTCACTCCTTTTCTCCTTACCTATCTATTACTGATTCCCTAGCGCTCGACATGGATAAAACAAAATGCGTCGTGGATGAATGGGGACGGAGAAACCCTAGATACGGGTTTGAAACTAGCACGAAGGAGAGGGAGGGAGATGAAGAGGAAAACGAAGAAGAGTTTCCGTTGCTAGGGTTTTGATAGAACTAGAATTTTGATTGAGAAAAGAAAGTATAATATCAGAGAGGTAAAAAGTTCAATTTACCTCAATCACTAACCAAGATTAAGTATTTTACCTATGATTAACTATATTTTAGGGGGTGTATTTGAAACCGTTAGCATTTTTCGAGGAATAAATCTGACAACTTGAACTTTGTAGGGATATTTTTGCTATTCGATATACTCACAGTAAGCTTAATGAAACTATCCCTTTTTTTTTGGTTTACAGACAATATATGGACTGGCATACATAATCTTCAACTAGCCATTTGAGCTCTATCCAATCCCTACAATTTTCTCAAATTTAATGAAGTAAAATTTTTCCTTTGCTTTTTTGTTAAATAGGATGTAGCACACATAGTGAAATCAACCAATTTGAAATTTTCAATTAGTTTTCTAGACTATTCAACATTCAAACCTGATGATCTCCACTAAATGATTTTAATATCATTGCCACTATTTTGCCTTATCTATCATGTTAAATATATCTCGAAATTTGGTTATCAGGTTCAATTTCCTACCTATGAATCGCCGAAAGCTTCCCAGTGCAAACAAATTCTGAAAAATGATTTGTGAAAGGAAACATGGATGTATGTGTTGGGTAGCGAATGGCTCGGGCCCACGGTACGGATTGGATCTGATAATGAAAAAATCCGTTAAGGAACTTCTTTCTTCTTTTTTTCCTAGAGACGATACAGCTTATTGCACTTTCACAAATTATGCTTCCCTTTTCATATAGTGAAGTTCCCTCTTTCTTCACCCGTAATTTTTTTCCTGCAAAAAATTTTTCACGTAAATCCTTGTGTTCATTTCTCTTTTACTGTTTTCATGGTTTGCGAACATTGCAATCGTCATTTTTCGTTTCTATTTGTGTGCTCGTCGTGACGTATCAGAAAACAAAAGGAGAAATATGAGGGGAAAAGAAGTAGAGAAATCTTAGTCCTTTGTATACGGCAAAAGTATGTATGTTTGGAGTCTGGTTGTTAAGAAACAAAAGCAGGCTGAATCTCTGAGCCCTGAAGAGGATCAAAATACTCTTCCTACCATGATTGTTGTATGGTGGTTGAACATTGAACCCCACCCATGTGTGATCATGACTCACCTTTGCATTTTAATTTCATCATCATAGTGATATCTTATCACCTTTATCACCCACTCAATGAGGGTTTCTTTTAATTTGAGATGACTTTTGTAGTCTTTTCTATCTCTGCAATTTAATCAGAAGAAAAAATAACCGACGTTGATTAGAAACTGTGAATAAAAGATTGATCAAACGAAGAACAGTTTTTGTACTCTTCGCACGTCAGATTACGTGCATGATGAAGATCAGATAAATCATACTACAAATTCAAATATGAAAATCGAACTCAGAATGTCCTGGAACTGAGAGACTTGAAACTAACCATGATACAAGATAAAGGTAAATTAATCTGATAGGAAATGATTTACATGTAGTTTTCGCAGAAACAATGGCTATCATACCTGGTTTGAACTCAACTACTCCCACTGGTCCATAAGGTAAGGCTACTAATTGATAGCTCCTATTCAGCCTTTTGGATTTGTCTCTAACAAATCTTAGAAGCCACTCACTGAGGGATTCATTGGTGCCTTTTTTGCTTTATCCACTAATGCTACATAGAGATTTTTTTTTTCTCTTTTTTATTTCCAATGAGTGGAGTGCAAAAATTTAGAACTTAGATTAGAATTGTAGGTATATATCCAATAGCATATACAGTTAAATTATCTGCCCATAATTGATGTCAGAATAAAGAGATATCTCAGCATGCAAATTGTTAGTGTCATGACCAGTAAAAAGATGGGCTTCTTTTTATTGTAAACAGCTTCTACATAAAGCAGAGATTCTACACATTACAAGGATCGATGTTCCTCTCAAAAATAAAATATTGCAAGTATAAGAATTAATCTACAGTAATGATGACAACAATTGCCACCATCAGCTGCAAAATTAAGTTATAAGTGGTCCATGAAATCTGGATATGTTTAGGTGAGAGGAGATTAAGATAACAAAGTACAGATCACTTGGAACATATCTAATCATAGAGTAGATATAATAACTTGTTAGGAATATATGTAGGCATCATTTGATCATGTGCTCTGATTGTGCCTTCCTTTTTGTAAAGCCAAAAGAGTAAGCATGGATTAGTCCAACTTGTCGGATTAATTATTATCGATAATATTTGCTTATAAAGTAAGCAAGTTTTGTTAATCAGCAAGGAGGCAAATGAGCTTTTCTTTTTATTGAGAATAAGGTAGCAGGGAAATGTGCTTCTAAAATAGCTTCTTGAGTGGATAGTAAGTCTACATATTCAGATAGTTTTTTTTTTTTTTTTTTTTTTTTTTTTTTTTTTTTTTTTTTTTTGAGAGAGAGAGATAGGTAGCGCGCTACCTGCTTCGTTTATTTCATTTAGAAATAAACTTAGATGGAAATGTGAATCAGCTAGAATTCGAACTTGAGACCTCGGGTATCAACCACCAAACCCTTTGCTACTTACTCTAGGGACGATCGGTATATTCAGATAGTATTTGGACAAGGTAAGATGTTAAACATGTAGAGTTCCCCTGTAACTCTAGAACAACCCTAACCTATAAATTCAAGGCATGAAGCTCCCAAAATGTCTGTAGAAAATAACAAAATAATCTTTGTTTATGACTTAGGGTCTGTTTTGCTTCACTTTTGGATGCCTATTTTATGCAAAGCGAGCCATATCAAGTATGTGATGAAGTTTTACGCGAGTAATTTTCATGACACCATCTTTGCGCAGGAATGGAATTCATGCCGGATAATCAAACTCAAAAGCAGAACTATGCTGACCAGTATTATGCACTTTAACTTATTAACGGTTGTGCCAGTCACGCCGACAAGACTAAATAGTTTCTTCTTATCTGTTTGGCCTAATTTCTCAAACAACGAATTTATAAAAGAAAAGTAGTAAAAAAAAAAAGGAAAGAAAAGTATTTAAAAAAAAAAGGAAAGAAAGAATAACTTACTGAGTGTTTCTTATCCAAAGTGGAAAAGCACCAAACAGAGTTAACCTTGATTGAGAAAACAGGATTTGGATAACAAAAAAAGAAAAGAAAAAAAAAAAAGGAGAGAAAAAGAAAGATGGAAATAACTAAGTCTCTCTCTCTCTCTCTCTCTCTCTCTCTCTCTCTCTCTCTCCACAGAGCAAGGCCTGCTTTTGCACCTCAAGAGCTGCCACACTCCCCACATCTACCATTCCCCACCCAAAAAAGAAAAAAAGAGGGAAAAAAAAAGGGAAAAAAAAGGGTTTTCTCAACAGCCACCAGAGTCCCCACAAAAGCTCCTCTCCTTTTCATCTACCCTTCCTTTATTCCCCCCTACAATATTTTTTTTTTTTCCTCCCACACCCCTATAATGAACTCTCTACTATATACACTCCCCCTCTTCAAAGGAGTCCTCTCTACTCACTTAACCATCCCCTCCTCTCTATCCTCCTCCATTCCCTACCTCAAACACTCCTCTTGAACAAGCACAAGCAACCACCATGAAAAGTGCTTCTCTGGAGCTGGAGCTCCCCCTGAAAGAGGAAGCAGATGGGTTGGCAGAGAAGAAGCAGAAGCACCTGGAGCTGAGGCTTGGCATATCTTCTTCAGATGGGATTGAGGGTGGTGGTGAATTGACAAGGTTTATGGGCCACCAGGATGTGGGCTTGGCCCAGCAGAGGGTTGTCAGTATTGGGCTGGGCCATGGAGGGTCTAAGAGGTGCTTCTCCCAGACTGGGAGTGGGTTTGTGCACCCTTGGAGCCTGGCTGCCAGGCAGCAGAAAGCTGCTCTGGAACAAGCCCAGAGAAGCCCCAGCAGCACTTCTCACATCCCAAGGTTTGGTTACTCTCTCTCTCTCTCTCTCTCCTTGTGATTCTATAAGATATTCTGGTTTGTTATGCAAGTACAAAGTATCTGTTTGGTTCCGCTTCTATTTCTGGGCTCCAAAAACTCAATTTCTATATTTAAAGTTTCTACTTCTGGTATATTAAGATATTCGTTTAGAAGAGTTTAGCAACAAAAGTTGTTGGGCACTATCGGATCGTTGACTATAACCATTAATTTCGAAACCTCAAGCTATTATAAATACACAACTAATTCACTTAAAATGTAAAGACACAGCGTCCACCGATCTCAACTGTGACACGTCCCGACCAGTCTCATGCCACTTCGAACATGATTCAGCCCAACTCGGCCACCCATCATTTCGAAAATGACTCAGTCCAACCTGATCTCCGGCCAAAGGACATGATGTTGGCTTTTTAAGCCAACAAACACTTCTTCGAACAACTTTACTTGATAATACTTGCGGAAAAAGTCTAGCCAGGCCAACCAAGCTCTAAATTAGGTGATGGAGATCTTGAGCATGACTTTTTTTTTCTTTTTTTTAAATTTTTTTTTGTGTGTGTGTGTGTGTGTGGAGTAGTTTATTGCTATTTCAGAAACATGGTTACACTTCTTCATTTGCCATAAAGTTTAGGAACCACAATAAGATACTTCTTTAATAGCTCATGAACTTATAATGATTGGTTCAAATAGAAGATTTTCAATGCTTGAACGTAATTTCTACTTGTCAAGTCCTTTTCTTTTCTTTTTGACTAATACTTGAAAACAAACTTATTTTGTCTGAAATTGGCTTTTGGGCAAGTGTAGAATTCTAAAGAGAGCATGTGTAACAATCCGACCACTAGTACTAATAACTCTTCAGGTCTAAAACCGACCCGTCCCTAGCGCAAGTGGCAAAGGGCTTGGTGGTTGGTATTCGAGACCCCAAGTTCGAATCCTAATTGATTCATATTTCTAGCTAAGTTTATTTCTAAATGAAATAAACAAAGCGGGTAGCATGCTACCTATCTCTCAAAAAAAAGAAAAAAAAACTCTTCAGGTCCAAACAATGACTCAAAATGCTTACGCCAAGTAATTACTATTAGAGTTTTTTGTCTTTATATTTTCATAAATAATTTTGTTTTTATCCGATATGAGATCATTGGGGTGTCACAGTATTTGTATGATAGTGATATTGTGGTCATCTTAAAGGACTATAGTTACTGTTGTGTGGGCCCTAGGGTAGGGAAAATTCTCCCTCCTTTTTTTGGTAGAATATGGTGTTATGCATGTTTTATCTTTATGTCACTATTAATTTAGAATTTAGAAAGCGATATTTGTGCTTGTAATACAAGAAAAGGCTGTTCAATGATAAATTAAAATGTCAGTGCTAAATTATATGAAACAACCATTGTTCCCTAGAAAGCTTAAGCTTCCAAAAAACGGTGTTTTGAATATTTTTATATTCAACATTTTTCCTCACGTCTAGAGTCGAGACTTTTTAATAGATACAAGATGTGAACTTAAATTAAATAAGAGAAAATTAAATCATGATAGGAGCCTGGCGGGACTCAAACTCAGGAACTCCTCCACTAATATCATGAGATTAGGTAAAGACCTAAAGGTCCTCTCTAGGATTTTTATTGAATATATAGTGAACACAATTACAAAAAATACTTTATAGTGTGTGTTGTGTACAACTAGACCCTATATAAATAAAGTACAAGCACTAATCACATAAATACATAAATGATTAACAATTTGATCGTATTGTTAAATTCTAAAATTAAGGTTCTATATATAGATTGTCGTCTAGAAAAAAAGGTTTACATGATAAAATGAGATACCTCTTAACTGTTGCAATTGAAAAACAGTGGAGGTTTAGAGAAAGGATGTTTATGTATGATGCCTTCTTAATTACTCTTCATGTTAAAATTACTAGTTAATGGTATATATCTTGGGCTCATAAAGTTAAAATCAAGGATTTAAGTGCCCATTAGCACGGGTTGTGTCTACCGTGCCGTATTGTACCCAAAAAATATCGGTATGATACAGATCCCATGCCGATGCCATAGCTCATAACCCTTTATTTTTTAAATTAATAAGTAATTTTTCCAATATAGTTCGAAAGATTTGATAAAAATACATAATAAACAATTAGAATATTTTATTGCTGAAGAAAATAAATATTTCATGCTACTATATATCGGTACACATGAATTTTTTATGACCGGCACGTATCGGCACGGCCCGGCACGCACCGTACCGTACTGTATCGGCAAGTTTCCTATACGATCTCGTGCCACGGCACTTAAATCCTTAGTTAAACTTACCCCTTAAATGGGGAAGGCACACCCTGACTTACTACTTTATGACCAATTTTGCCTTAGGTGATCCCTACCTGGCTAAAAGAGTAAATTCCTTTACTTGGGATTTCATCGAATAATTGCGGTTTGTATTTTGTTCTTAGAGAAGTAGTAGTTTCTAATGAAATGCTCTATATGGCTTGCACATTAACTCCAATCAATCCAGCAGTTCGAAATAAGCAACTTAATTAAGACTCCGACCGAACTTTACGAAAGTGAAGTTGGAAGTAGATTCTCTTTCTTTCGTTTCGAGTTATTTCCGCGAATTCTTCTCTTTGCCATACATTACCTTTCTAAGTACTCCTCATAAACGTTTTTAGGGCAATGCATCCGCCTCCTCCGGTTGTCGGTTGGCCTCCGGTCGGCACTTTCCGAAAGAACTTGGGATCTTCTAACCTTTCAAAGCCCACAAGTGCAGAAAAGGACGAAGAAGCGGCAAAGAGTACTGAGTTAGAGAACATTGGCCAGAAACCTGAGACAAAGTCGACGATGTTTGTAAAGGTGAATATGGAAGGGTATGCAGTTGGTAGGAAGATCAACTTGAAGGCGTACGACAGCTACAACTCCCTTTCGTGCGCTCTCCAGAAAATGTTCCATAACTTCTTGTCCAGTAAGTCTGTCGAGAACCATATCGAATATATAAAGATTGTCTTTCGCGATGTTTTCGTGCTTTGTTAGTTTGAGCTAACAAAAATGATATCTCTTTTCCCCCTTATATATTCAGCTGATTGTGTGAATAACTCGAAACAAGACGAAAAAGCTGAGACCATTCCTGCTAACTATATTCTCCTCTACGAAGACAACGAAGGAGATCGAATGCTAGTGGGCGACGTTCCTTGGGAGTACGCATTTCAAATCTTGCTCAGTTTCCATAAAATCCATAAAAGAGATTAATTAGCTCGATTTCAAACAAAATTTTTAACGCAAAAAAGTTTTCTGCAGGTTGTTCATCACTTCAGTGAAGAGGCTGTACATCACACTAGATCCCAAAGTGCGTAAATGCGGTAAGCGATTTGATTTTAACTTCTTACACAGGGTCATATCTCTATGTGCATATGAATTTGTAAGTTCGAACTGAAAAATACATAAATATGTGCACAATCTCTTTTCAGGTTGATTAAGAATCAGTGAGAGGAACATCTAAGCGGCTCAGCATTATGCGACGAAGCGATTGAAGAGAGGGAAGATACTTCCATATAAATAGTAGATAGAGTTTGAGTTGTGTTACTATAAGTATTTTTGATCTTGTGATGTATGGTTTTGTTAATTAAGGACACATAACAAATGACTCTAATGTGAGAGTTTTGCTTATAATATCATCATAATCATCATCATCATACTGTAGCTTATACTGTTAATCCTATAAATCATCCCAGCAATGAGTGATGTTTGTATGCAAAGTTCATGTCTAATGGCAAAAACGATGCAGATTAAATGCATTATACTTATTCTTCTGTTATATGTCAATATGTTTTTATTCAAATTTAACAATTGTCAACATTACCATTATCTTTGATTTTTCATGCTTAATGGATATTTTTGAGGTCTAAAACAGTAAATTTGTTGAAACCATTAATTATTTCTGCCGCGGGCAAGAGCCTGATGAGCATGTTACGATGAGCGTACAAATAGAAACGAACACGGTGAACGTAAAGTAGGCAAACAACAAACAGAAAAATAAAATAAACTCAAAGATTTACATGGAAAACTCTTTGCAGGAAAAAAAAAACTACGAGCAAAGAAGAAGAGAGTTTTGCTATGAAAAAAAAAAATACAATGTTCTGAAGATTACAAACGCTACATCGTATTTAGAGCAAAAGAGAAAAAGAAGATTTCTTAACGGGTTTTTCATTATCGGATTAGATCCGTACCGCAGAAGGCAGAGCCCTCCGCACCCCTCAGCGGTTCATTTTCTCAAAAATTTTGTCGCACCGTAAAATTGTCAATGAATCGGGAGCCCAAAAATCGAAGTCGATAATCAAATTTCCAGGCACCCCTAACACAGCAAACCCAACAAAACTTGGGTGTTGGATCAACTTTTGGGCTCTCACCTCATTTTTGATCCAAATAAAGTCTTATGGTTTGGTCTTTATAAAAATTTATAAGGACAATTGTTTATATACTCATAGAAAGTTTCCAACTTTATTATTTAGCTCTCTTAAAAGACTAATATTAAAAATATCCTTTTAATGTTTCAAATTATTTCAAATATATTTCTAAGAGTTAAATTTTATTACTGAAATCTTAGGAACAATCGTTATTTCTATAAAATTACTATTTTGCCCTTTCAAATATACCCTTCTACTGTCCCTAACTTTTTTCATTTACTCTTAAGTTAGAGAGAAAAGTTTGACTTCTTTTTAACTCTGATAGAAATTTAATATGGGTTTAATGCGAAGTGACTTAAAGGGTATTAACAGCGGGATTATTTTTGAATTACGAAGAAATATACAAGAGTTATATTTGAAGCAAATAATAAAGTAGAAATATATAAAATATTTCAGAAGTTTTGAAGAGTATTTTATATATGGGTTATTTGCATACACGTTCATGCAAACATAGTGAATTGCGGAAATATCCCTGCAAAACGGAAACTCAATAAGTTGTCCCTGCAAAAGTCCTAATTTATGCAGATATGTCCCTCTGATTAACATATATTAGAGAACTATTTATTTTTTAACAGTTTTCTTATGAAATGACAATTTTGCCCTCACAAATATATCCCTCCAAAAGCATCATCTTCCCCTTCTCTTTCTCTTCCTCTTCCTTTTCGGGCCGCCGAAGCGGATGGCTGCGACGGCGTGGGTCGAGCTCGCTGGCGACGAAGAAGAAGGAAGATAAAGAATGAGAGGAAGAAAAAAAGGGAAGAGGAAGAAGGAGAGGAAGAAGGAGAGGAAGAGGGAAGAGAAAGATGAAGAGGGAAAGGGTTCGTAGCCGCGCGCCGCCGCCGCATCTCCTCCCTTGCCGCCGACGAAGAAGAGGGAAGAGGAAGAGGAAGAGGAAAAGAAAGAAGGAGAGGAAGAAGAAGAGGGAGAGGGAGAGGGTTCGCCGCCGCCGTCGCATCTTCTCCCTCGCCGGCGATGAAGAAGAGGGAAAAGGAAGAGGGAGAGGAAGAAGAAGGAAGAAAAGGGAAGAGGGAGAGGAAGAAGGAGGAAAAGAAAGAGAGAGGGTTCGCCGTTGCCGCCGTCGCTGCCGCCGCCACCCTCGCCGGCGACGAAGAAGAGGGAAGAAGAAGAGGAGGAAGAAGAAGAAGGATAGAATCGTGAATTCACGTTATAATTAACCTTGGTTAAGTACTTTAACCGTGGTTAACGAAAATTTTCTAATAGTCCTTAACGGTAGGGACATATCTACATAACTTTAGACTTTTGCAGGGATAATTTATGGAGTTTCTGTTTTGCAAAAATATTTCTGCAATTCACTATATTTGTAGGGACGTGTATGCAAATAACCCTTTTTATATATATAGGTGAGGGAGCTATTTGAGAACGGCTTTACAGTTGAGGGATACATTTTTTACCAAATTAATGCTTTAGGAAATGGATGTACATAAATGCGACCCTTCGTTGCCTTTATGTTTACATAAATTATAAAATTTTAAAAATTAATGATAATAATAATAATTTTAAAATATACAACTTTGAAATGTTATATATTATATCTAATGATCTATATTAAGATACTAAAGCATCGCTCTGTGTACTTTGAAATTCAACCATAAGATCTCAAAATTAAAATTTATCCCATAATTGGATTCGTTGTTTAACATTGGTTTCTTATGAATCAAAGTATTTCATGCATATATAGATAATATATTTTCTAAGTTTTATATGTAAACCTTTTAGATGTTGCTATTTATATTTATCACATTAAATTTTTATTCAAAAACTTTATAATTAAAGTTTGAGTGTGGTGTAAAGATGTATGTATGACTAAGTCATCTGGTGCGTCTAAGTAACACGTGTACATATGGAGACAAACGGAGCGGTTTTAGGGCGGTTTCGGGGCGGGAGCGGTCTCCCACCTCCCTCTCACTGATTCCGAACGAATTAATTTTAATTTTATTTTTGACCCCCACTTATCACTTTATTAAGAACCCGCTTCATTTATTTCAGAGTTGATTCGGATCTGGTTACATTTCTTTTTATAATTTGGTTTTCGTTTACTGTCCTATTCGGAGCATATCAGAGTGAGGGCTCAACCAATTCGGATCCATTTGCATCCCTGTCACCTATATGTGTAAAAGAGGCAGTTTTTAACTTTATTTAACTCATTGCTTCTGCTTTTTTGCTTTTACTTTAATTCTTTACTTTCTTTGCGTCTGCTTTTTTCAAAAGAATACAAAAAAAAAATTATTCTCTGAAAAAAAATATTTTTTATCAACATTTTCGTTTTCGGATGAAATTATTTGAAAACAAATATGCTATATTTTATAAATTTTTTTTTAAAAATTCTAAAAAATACTTTTTCTATAAATTAAATGAATAGAAAGTAAAGAATTAAAGTAAAACTATTTTCTCATATATTTTCTGAGAAACCAATTATGACACCCTAAATGAATCAAACTTACTATCAAAAGGTGATCAGATTCAAAGTTACAAGCCATGTATATATAGAGATATACTTACTAGCAACTTGTGAGAGTACTAATACCTTTTTTGTATTTACCACCACACAACAAGAGAGAGAGAGAGAGAGATGGAAAGAGTAGAGAAGATGGAGATGGTGGAGGATGATGGTCGCATAAGAACAGGTTTGTGTACACATACTTCACATAATATATATGATTCTTGTTGCTAAAATTTATGAGGAAACTATATGTTTGAAAGGAAAATATTATACTTGTAGTAGTAGTACTATTCAATCTCATATATCTATGAAAGATACCCTTTTGTTACCTTCATGTATACCTCTCTCTTTATTAAAGTTTGTTGGGTATTTTGAAGATTTTTTTTTTTTAATGTATTTATACATTTCATTCATGCTTTGTTAGGATCATAACCATGGATGTGTGCTCTCAGATCAGACATTCTCTGATCATGATATAATAATTATTATTTGTTCTTACTTTCATTTTAAAACTGGATGTATGTGTCTATGACAAGTCCTTGTTAGACTTATGAGAAATAGCTGTTGTTTTTTAAATGCTTAAGCTATCAGAGTGATGTTTTTAATATTTATATTCAATAGTTCCTCTCACGTCTAAGTTTGAGACTTTTTTAATCTGCTCTAATATCGTATAAATATACTAAATAACTGTTTTTCTCTAAAAGCTTAAGCTTTTAGGAAACGATGCTTTTAATTTGATAAGATTGATTATTTCAGTGATATGGTACATATTGGAGTTGGTTCAAAATTCCCTCAGTTCCAAAAGATGCTGAGCTCAATGACCCAAATGTATATATGTGCCATATATTTAACTTTTTTTTTTTTCTTTTTCTACTATCTCTTCTTTTATGCCATGGCTCATCTAATATTTTAGATTACTCCTAGGCCTGTTTCATGTAAGAAGTGAATTTTTTTTTTGTCTCTCTCTTTTGTTCTTACAAATTAATTTCTATGTACAATTAATTTCCATAAACTCAAAAGGGATTGGAAAATGTAGGAGACTGTGGGGGCTTAGAAAGTCCTTGCTTTTGTTCATGTCATTGCGCATGCTCTTACCTCTATCATCAACAAATTGTTTGATAAGTTGGAATACACTCACCAATTCTTTCGAAAAGAAGATACCCACCATCCATCAATGGTTTAAAGTATCACCAATCCTTCATTAATCACTTAAGATTGTTTATTTATTCTTGTAGGGCCCTAAACTAAACTCTAAAAATAGTCATAGTTTAGGACGTAGTGCTGTTTGATGAAGTGTATTGTCTTAATAGTGCGATTAGGAGAAGCAACTATAGTAATATATCTCCAATTGCTTCTTTCGGCAAAACAAAATTAGAAGCACCAAATTCGAGCTTCTGCCTTTGAGGTTTGGAATCTCATTTCACTTCTCGCCGTTGCAAAAGCTTTAGATTTTTTTTCTCTTTGCCAAACGCTCTACTAAAGATTAATGTTACTGAAAGCAGAAGCAGAAGTAGAAGCGCTACTATATATGCAACTCTAGCAGCATCAGCCAATGTGCAACTTGAGAAGAGCTAGACATATGCAAGCTTACTCGCATAATCATTTATTTGAGATGCTATGTATGTAGGATCACATAGAATCTCAGAATGAGCTATCTCTTCGAACAGTATTTCTGCAGAAGCTTCAACCAAATCAAACAAGCCAAAGTAATGTTATAGATACGATCGAACTCCAAATTTTTACTCTGATACATCCAATTTCAATGATCTTGATAAATGGAGCATCTCAAACATGACACCATATTTAGTTATTTCAATCTTAAAAGGCATTCCCAACAAAAGGAAACACTACATTATTATGGTGACTAAAGTAAACATCATGCTCTTTTTTTGTGGGCCGCTTCATCTGATCATTGCTACTTGTAGATACTCCCAACTACCCATCAAGTTATTTTTTTTGTATTCATTAATTCAAATTAAGTACTTTTGCTTTGATGAGCATTACCTGAGTTTATATGGTCCTTCAATTTGATCTACCACTAACTAGGAGCATTTTTGTATTAAATGGTAGGGTTAAAGTTTGAAAGGTCTATATCTGAGCTTTATTCTGATCAATTTTGACTAAATAGGAAAGCAATTAATTCCTCTTGAACTTTAAT
Source organism: Ananas comosus (assembly GCF_001540865.1). Taxonomy (NCBI): domain Eukaryota; kingdom Viridiplantae; phylum Streptophyta; class Magnoliopsida; order Poales; family Bromeliaceae; genus Ananas; species Ananas comosus. Next base: position 12,756,531 of record NC_033621.1, read on the forward strand.
TGATGATATATCCTTTACCCTCTACTTTTTTCACCCAATGGGCTCTTAAAGTTTGTTTATGGGGGGCTTTTTAAAGTAAGTGGAGTAGAGAAAAAGAATGCAAAAGAATAGAAAGAGACCATTTTGAGTTTAATAAATTTCTTGGTGTATATTGCAATAAAACAGAAGAGCAATTTAGTGTTCTTACTATTCCCTATTGAATGTAAAAATATGGTTTTTGAGTATTAATTAATCTCTCGAAAAGCCTTTATTGACTAAATGGAGATTTAAACATGATCTATTACACACCACTAAGCTAACAATTTTTTGTGTATTGATCCATCTCTCATTTGATCTTTGTAGGAACCTTATGGACCGCGACGACGCATGCTATAACTGCGGTAATAGGATCCGGAGTACTTGCACTTCCATGGAGTGTAGCTCAGATGGGCTGGATCATCGGCCCGTTGGCCCTCATCGCCTGCGCCTACGTTACATACTACACTGCCATTCTGCTAACCGATTGCTACCGAACCCCTGACCCGGTTCATGGCAGAAGGAACTACACTTACATGGATGTCGTGCGGTCATGTCTCGGTAACTAATATGATTGATATTGATCATCTACTAAATATTCTCAGTACATTTTTCATCATTTTGATCCACTTTGTCGCGATTCTTTCGATCTTAGGGCCTAGAGATGTGGTTATATGTGGCCTTGCTCAGTATGCAATGTTGTGGGGGACCATGATTGGGTATACAATCACCACCGCGACGAGCATCATGTGAGAATTTTATCTGACTTCCCTCGGAATTGATTACGACATTTACATTCTCCACACAATTATGCAAAATTTTTGAACTTTCGGACTCACGGATGCTGAAATGGTCTGAACAATTCAGGGCGGTTGTGCGCACCAACTGCTTCCACTACAACGGCCGCGATGCGAGCTGCGGTGCGTCGGGAACCTTATACATGGTCCTGTTCGGACTAGTGGAGATTGTGCTGTCACAGTTTCCGAACTTGGAGAAGATCACACTGCTGTCGGTAATAGCTGCGGTGATGTCGTTTACCTACTCATTCATCGGATTGTTCTTGAGCATAGCCAAGTTTGCTTCACACCATTCGGTCCGAGGGACTCTTTTGGGGGTTAAGATCGGTGTCGACGGTGTCTCTGCGTCGACCAAGACGTGGCACTCTTTGCAAGCTCTCGGAAATATAGCCTTCGCGTACACGTACGCCATGCTTCTGATCGAAATTCAGGTAGTTCGATAGTTTTTATACTACTAATGATTCGACATAGCATACATAACTCAATTGCTGTTATCTTAAATAGGAAATTCAACCAATTTAGCCGAAGTATTTCGAACAAGGCTAATTTCAGTGGACATATAAGAAACATTCAGTTTAATTGGCTTTTTTTTAAAACATTACACTAGAGGGAGATAATTTTATGTAATGAGGTCTAAAATTGGCTTTTTTTGTGAAGGATACACTCAAATCACCTCCACCAGAGAACCAAACAATGAAGAGAGCAAGCATGTATGGAATTGGGGTGACGACGATCTTCTACGTATCGCTCGGGTGCCTTGGGTACGCGGCCTTTGGAAACGATGCACCAGGGAACGTCCTCACTGGATTCTACGAGCCTTTTTGGCTTGTCGACATAGCCAACATCGCCGTTTTGATTCATTTAGTCGGCGCGTATCAGGTATAACCACATTCCACACTTCACCCTTCTCTTGTTAGAGTTCTTGACATATATATGGGGAGAGATTTTTCAATATTTTGCTATTGTTGCATGTTTATGTTGTACTTGTACATGTTGTTAGGTTTATGGCCAACCGATCTTCGCCAAGTACGAAGAATGGCTCGCGAAGAAGTGGCCCGATTCGGCCTTCTTCCACAATGAGTACAAGCTCAAGCTACCTTTCTCGAAGGGTCGGGCCTACCGGTTCACAATGTGCAAGCTCGTCTTCCGCACGGCCTTCGTCGTGATAACTACACTGATATCTCTAATGCTCCCTTTCTTCAATGCTATACTTGGATTGCTCGGCTCGATCGCCTTCTGGCCGCTAACTGTGTACTACCCCGTGACGATATACATGACGCAAGCGAAGATCAAGCGCGGGGAAAGAAAGTGGCTTGTGCTGCAGGGCTTGAATGCTGTCGCGCTCGTCGTTTCGGTGCTGGCGGCGGTCGGATCCGTCGCGGATATTGCTCAAAGACTCAAGCATGTCACAATCTTTAAGACTGAGTTGTAGAGGTCTAAGAATTGCATTTGTTGTACTACAGCCATGATCTCTACTACATTCATTCCAAGGAATGGAATTGTTTCTCTCTCTGTCTCTCTCTAGCCCTTAAAATCTTTATTGTGATCGAGACAATGGAAAATATTTCAAGTGCCTATTTGATTTGGCTAGAGCTTCTTATAAAAGTGCTGTTTAAATAGAGCTGTTTGGAAAAGCACTTTTAATTTTTCCACTAAAAATCTTTATAATACCTGTATGCTATAGTAGAAACTTCAAATCAGAGCTTTGCATGATAGCAAAAGCTTCAAACTTTTTATTTGTCTAACATCTAGCTGCGGTTTCTCGAAGTAGAAAAATGGTTCCAAAAGCCAATCCAATGAAGAGAACTAGTTTGTGGTACTTAAGAATGGCACTGTACACAGTATAAAACAAGCATGCTTGAGAGAGCATAATATGCTCTAAAATGTGTAAGTGGGTACAGTGTTACATATTGCTCTGACTTGTGAGTAGTTATATCAGTTATTGATGAGCTTCTTCATTATAGGTTGGAGTTACTTGTTCAACAATTCAAATTACTGTGTATTTACTATTATTCTTAGTATTCAGTGTGAATATCACCATTTTTGATGCACTTGCATCACACTAGAGGTGCAACAAGAAATTAAATGAAGTTTTTAAGGCTGTGTCCATAGGAGACAGTGAAAACTATCTGTAGAGCTTTAATTGTGCTCAGCCCCTTCTGTGTTTTATCCCCTAAACAAAACAAGCAAAATATCAACTCAAAATCTCTCTCTCTCTCTCTCTCTCTCTCTCTCTCTCTCTCTCTCTAAAGGTGGTGAAATCTGAAAAAAATTCCCAAAAAATATTTTTTTCTAATAAACAAACAGATGGAAAATACTTTTTCAGCCTGAAAACTATTTTCTGGGATTTTTATGGGAAATGAAACACCCCTAAGGGAGATGGTGACAAGTGTTTCAAGTGTCCCTTTCAGTTGACATCTCCACACATTGCAAATTGTGGAGTTCCCTGGCTATTTAAGATGGTGGTGCATGTTCTTACTCTTAAAACACATCTCTCTCTCTCTCTCTCTCTCTCTCTCTCTCTCTCTCTCTCTCTCATAAGGATATGGAGCATGCTGTGGATGATGGCCGCATTAGAACAGGTGATGTTTTGAGGATTTAAAGCATAAAAATCCATAGGTTCCAGCAATGTAGATTGAGTTGGTGTTGCATCATCTTATATCTTCTTATATCTTAGATTCTTTGTGATACCATGGCTTTATAGCTATGTATGTTGGTTTGTTTCTTTTATATTCTTACCAAATATCTATAGTATTACAAGAAAATTGGAACAACTCTTGGCTACAAAATTTACACTCTTTGATTTTCTTTGATGATTCATATGAAAAGCTATATCTTCGCGATAATATTAGGGGAAAAGCTTGATGATTGTGGTTGATTTTGATCACTCTTTTAGTTTATTCCTCATTAAATTGCAGTAATACATATACAAATTGCAAAGAAGAACATGCCATGTTCAATTTTCTTTGTCTACCTGTTCCTAATATTGAGACAGAGAACAATTAAGATCCGGATTAGTCGCAAATTTTTCCTGCAAATTTATATCATGCATCAGAAATTATTCTTTTGTTCAGATATTATTCTTTTGTACAAAGTATGATAACAATAAAGATCACAACCACAAAATTATCAAAAGGGAGTCTAGGTAAGAATTTTCTTGTTATCGCAGAACTGCCGTATCAGAAAAAAAAGAGACTAAAAAGAAGCATTTTTAGTTCGCAATCAACAATATTAAAAACTCTTTTGATTGTGTAGGTACTGTGTGGAGTGCAACAGCACATGTTATCACGGCCCTCGTCGGGTCTGGCATACTGACACTTCCGTGGAGCTTCGCTCAACTAGGCTGGATATTGGGTCCATTGATTCTAATTCTCTTCGCGGTCATCACCTACTACACTGCAGTTCTTCTCTGTAACTGTTACAGATCTCCGGACCCGATCAGCGGAAGGCGAAACTACACTTACATGGAAGCAATCAGAGCATGCCTAGGTACTGTTCTTACTTTGATCGATCATCTGACGAATGGCTCTTCGTTGCATATCTGAAATCAATTGAAAGATGAGATAATGCGACGATTACAACATCACATGCACAATTTAACAAGTAAAATGCCGCGAATTACATAGCAACAGATTCGATTTTACTTTTTCAAAACCTGCAGGTGACAAAGAAGTATTTCTTTGTGGGATCATACAATATGCAATACTCTGGGGAACTATGGTGGGTTATACAATTACTGCTGCTATGAGCATGATGTAAGTAGATCCCTACATGCAAATTTTGCTTCACAAGCCCTTCATCTTTTCATGTTCTTTTGAGTTATTAAAAACTATGTTAAAGGGTCATCAAGCAGTCACATTGTTTCCACGAGAGAGGCCAAAATGCGCCATGCAAGGTCTCGGGACTCTTCTACGCTGTAATCTACGGTTTGATGGAAGTGGTATTATCTCAGTTTCCGAACTTGGAGAAAATTGCAGCTCTTTCATACACAGCTGCAGCGACGTCATTTGCGTACTCCGTAATCGGTTTATACCTATGCGCACTAGAATTTTTTTCTCATCCCAAGTTCCGAGGATCTTTATATGGAGTAAAGGTAGCGAGTCGTAGTATCTCGCCAACTACAAAGATCTGGCATTTCTTTCAAGCACTTGGGAACATTGCTTTCGCTTACTCTTACGCAATGCTTCTGATAGAGATACAGGTAACGTCGAGGAGTTAATTTCCTACTAGGCATGTTTACTGTTGTAAAACAGTTAACATAAAACATAGACATAAAATTTATGTACCATATCAATGCTAAGAACTCTGCATGTTTCTGAAGGATACTTTGAAGTCCCCACCAGCCGAAAATAAGACAATGAACAAAGCAAGCATATACGGGATTGGCGGGACGACAATATTCTACATTTCTCTCAGTTGCGTAGGATACGTGGCTTTTGGCGACACCACCCCCGGAAACATCCTCACAGGATTTAAAAAGCCCTTCTGGCTCATCGACATCGCACATTTGGCTCTCCTTATACATCTTGTTGCAGCATATCAGGTATGAAATACACACCTGCTCGCGCACAAAGATAAGCGAAAAATAAGCTTGAAGAAGATTAAAAACAACAGTGCAAAACAAGTCTAAGCAAAGCCATGTTTCATTAATGTTTCCAATTACAAGTAACCAGAAACATAACTAAACCATTATACACTGCAAGATTCTTATGTAACTTATTTCAACTACCTATTTCTTCAGGTATTTGCGCAGCCAATCTTCGCGTTCTACGAGCAGCGGCTCGCGACAAAATGGCCCAACTCAGACTTCTTCAACAGAACATACGCCGTAAAGATTCCATTCTGCAAAACGAAGACGATAAAGTTCACGCTCGCCAAGATCTTTCTGCGAACAATCTTCGTGGCGTTTACAACCGCGACTGCGATGATCTTTCCGTTCTTCAACGCGATCGTCGGCTTGCTAGGCTCCATGGTCTTTTGGCCATTGACAGTGTACTACCCTGTGGCCATGTACAAATCTCAAGCAAAGATCAAGAGGGGACAGAAGAAGTGGATAATACTACAACTTATAAGCATGATCTCTCTGCTAGTTTCGGTTCTCGCTATTGTCGGATCAGTCGCGGATATCATACTCCACATCAAGCATGCTGGTCTCCTCAAATTTGAATTGTAATTCAGATGGTCATAAGGTTGAAATTTAAGCTTAAATGCTTACAAATGTTTAGTTGATACTTCACATATGTAGAATCTCTCAACTTGTAGTCAATAGGACAAGTTTAACGTACAAAAACTAGCTGCCTAACCTTTATCAGTTTAAATGTCCAATACTTTACTGCGCTTCATTATTAGAAACACCTTTCTCTCTAAAAGCTTAAACTTTGAAAAACAGCGATTGATTCGCATAATTCAACATGATATCAGAGTAAAAAATTTAGAGTTCAAATCTCGCTAGGTATTGAGACTCGTCTAATGTTAGCACGCAAAGAGTTGGACGAAAGCATATGGAAATATACTTCCCGGTAGGGAAAAGATTGGTTGTGCATAGACCTGAACATGTTGATACAGGAACTATAAAATTATCTTATAAGAATCTCAGTTTTTTTAAACTTAGAATTGAAACCTGGTATGCTCCTACAAAATGGAGGATGATTATTTCCAAAAANATGTCATATCCTTGGGCATTGAGCCTGAACCAAGGACTTTCTAATGAATGGGTATTAGAGCAGATAGTTTCACAAAGAAGGAAAAAAAAAAAAAAAAATTGTTTATTCTTAGAATTTATTTAGCAATTAATCTAAATCTGCCACAGCCAGGAATGAGTGGTAAATTTAGCTATAAAACTTTATAAAAATAAGTTTGTAGATAAAATTACTTATAAATAATACAATAGAATTAAATAAATCCAAATCTTAAAGATTTATTATTAAACACGGTATTATTCTATGAATAATTAAGTGCTTTAAAATTGTTTAATAAACTCTTTTTTTTAAAATAATTTAAAACCACATTGTAAATATACAGATGTAATTTTAAAGCTACTAAACTAATTTCACCGTCTAATCCGATTCTACGCGATTCGGGTTCTCCAACTCGAACCCAAACCCAATACGTAGAGAGGGATAAATCTTACCCGTTCGTTACAAACCCTAGGGTTCCGCAACCAAGAGAACTCATCTCCACCGTTCATTTCCCTCTATATATCAAACCCTAGGGTATCACACGTTTTCCACTGCGGCGTTCGCCTCTCTCTCTCTCTCTCTCTCTCTCTCTCTCTCTCTCTCACTCCCATTTTTATCTCCGTTGATCGATCTTTCCCATCCATCCGAGGTAATATCTTTGCAATTTTTGATTGGGAATTGAGTTTTGGCAATTGAGTTGGATCCCTACTATTAATCTTCCAATTGATGTAGATTTGATGAAAAGATCACATTTTTAATAATCAGTCTAAGCTTTTTCTTGTTTTATTTTTTTTGGTAGAATATCTTTGTTTCCTTCGGTTGTGGGAAAAAAAAGAGGTTTTTTTTAAGATGCCAAGATGGTTTCTAATTTCACATTTAGTTGTTTGATTAAAAAAATCAGATTTTTTTTAATCAGGTGGATGATGATTTTACTGATTTTTTTTTTTGTAGTTTTAATGTTTGGACCTTTTTAATTTCTTCGTGTTATAGATCATTAGTAATTTTGTCATATGAAGTTGGAGTGTTGGATTTTTGTTTTTTGTTTTGAGTAGGATTTATGCTGTAGATTTGATCTGTTAAAATTTAATCAGTGAGTCTTATACTCTTATTATAGATAAGTTTATTGGAGATGGTTTAATATATTAGTAGTATCTTGATGTTATACCTGCATTCTTAGCAGGGACGTGTTCCATGGTTTGGTAATGGTATCTTTCTATTTGATTCTTTTTTTAAGCACTTTTTGATCTTTTTTGTAAGTATATTTGGTATGATACTTTTGTTTGTTCTATGGGATGCATTCATTAAGTTTTTTTTTGTCAATTATTATTTATTTTGTCAATCGATTGATATGGATAAGTACTCTAATTAGAAATTACCTACATTTCTCTTTGTTTTCAATCATTTATTAGTTACTTTTCTTGTGACGTATAGTATATTTCTTATTTATTAATAATTATTTGGTTTTTGCAACCATATTTTAGCTACTTTGATTATTTTTGCTCTGTTATCATATAATTATTTTTTTGTACAATTATTAACTTTCATATTTTAACAGTTATTTAATTTTTTAACTTGTGGTCAGTGATATGCAATTTTATTTCCATTATGTATATTTCTATGTTTTTGTTAATCAGGTTGTAATGGAAATTTTCTACTATATTTTTAACATCATTTTCCCGTATTTTTTAATACAGTTTTGTTGAGAACCTTGGTTTGCTTATAATGATAGAGAAAAGATCATGGTTTGAGGCATATGAATACTCCATTTTTGGTAGTGGCTGAAATATAACCTCCAAGAAAAACAATATGTCGGTTAATCAAGGCTGGAGTCTCGGAAAGGCTCTTCTTTTTTGTTCACCAAAGATGTGGAAGGCATACAAAGAGAGTCTGAGAATTGGCAAATTTGATGCCATAGGCCTTTGGTTGTGGAGGCTTTTTTTGCCATTATTCACCAGATTTGGTAGTTTTATTCCAACGCCTTACGGCCTGGTCTTTTTATATACTCATTGGCAAAATCAAGGGCGCTGCTTTTGCTTTTTCTACTATTTTTTATCGACAGAAAGCTATGCAAAACGTTATACAAAAAAATGGACTTTGCATTAGTTCATGAAAATGGACATTTTTACCAATTTTCTTTTTGTTAAAAAGGTATCTTTGATCAGAAAGGCTTTTGTCTGCGGAATACCATTAATCGGCTTATTTGACAGCAGCTGAAAAGGAATTTAGAGTGATGTCGCATCGCAAGTTTGAGCATCCGCGCCATGGCTCTCTTGGGTTCCTTCCCAGGAAAAGAGCCTCACGCCATAGAGGAAAAGGTTTCTGCTCACGCTTAAATTGTTATTGATTTTTCCAATGTTGTATACTGTTTTAGAACGGCATTATTTGCAATAGGCATAAGAATAGAAATATTACGCATGTACCACTGCAAAATAATCTATTGATTATTTTCACGCTCTGGCAATAGGAATGAACCACTGGGAGGGGTATATGAATATACGACACCTTGATATTTTTGTTTCCTGTTTTGAATATATGCCGTTGTTTTTTGTCTGTAATTCTGAATGCAGTGAAATCGTTTCCTAAGGATGATCCAAGCAAGCAACCAAGGCTTACTGCTTTTATAGGATACAAAGCTGGGATGACCCACATAGTGAGGGAAGTCGAGAAACCTGGGTCAAGTAAGTTTTTTTTAACTCTCTTTTCGAAGTTTAAATTTAGTAAACTAGAGTTGAGAGTATAGAACACTTTCCTGATCATAATTGTTAATGTGGCATCAATGCCAAGAAAGTTAGGTCTCTTTCTAACTTGGTCACATTTGTGCATTTCTCTTTGCATATCTGCCGAGAGAGACCTTAACATGATATTTAATCCGCTCTAATATGTTAGTTTCTTTTTAGCTGATTTCAAGCTTGTGAAATTTTTCCATTCATCACATCTTGATCTTTAATTTGTCGTAAGAACTAACACTGCTATAAAATGTTCTAACAGGCAAAGACTTAAAGTGTCTGATTATGTTTCTTTTGAAAACTTTGCATGTGAAAACTTATCATTCAAAATTCTATTCTTCTGTATACAGAGCTCCATAAGAAGGAGACATGTGAGGCAGTAACAGTCATTGAAGCACCTCCGATGGTTGTTGTCGGTGTCGTGGGCTATGTGAAGACCCCTCGGGGCCTGCGGTCTTTGAACACCGTTTGGGCTCAGCATCTAAGCGAGGAGGTAAAGAGGAGGTTTTACAAGAACTGGTACAAATCCAAGAAGAAGGCGTTCACAAAGTATTCAAAGAAGTACGAAACTGATGATGGGAAGAAGGAAATTCAGGTCCAGTTAGAGAAGATAAAGAAGTATGCTTCTGTTGTTCGTGTTTTGGCTCACACTCAGGTAACGAGATATTCTCTCCCTTTTATGCTTATTGTTCTTCAAATTTTTCAATGTTCTAAAGTGTGGAAATACTTTGCATGTTGTCAAGATGATGCATAGAACATGTGTGGTAGGTTGTTGTAAGTTCATATAAGGTGAAAAATTGTGATGAATATATAATGGAAGCAGATGAAGCAATCAAGAAGAATAACAAGGTATTTAATTGGTATGATATATGCATATTCTAGGACTTTGGCATTATATTGTGTCATAGTTTTAAGTACTTTATATAAGGAAATAAATAATCAACAATCAAAATGTATTGCTGAATTAATGCATATCAAATTTGGTATTCAACTGTTTCAGAGTAGCAAAATCATAAACATGTTATGTTTAGCCTTCTTATAACTACCTTTTTATAATTATATAAAATACCAGGCAACTTACTTTATCTGCTCATTAAATGGCAAAAACATTAGCAGTCATAAGACAGAATCATGTAACCTGGCACATGATTGTAACAACGGACCTCTTTGTAGAATACTAGACCTTTTTTTTACTGCCTTTGTTTCTGTATGTAGATTCGGAAGATGAAGGGCTTGAAACAGAAGAAGGCTCATCTAATGGAGATCCAAGTGAACGGGGGAACTGTCGCTGAGAAGGTTGACTATGCGTATGGGTTCTTCGAGAAGCAGATTCCTGTGAATGCTGTTTTCCAGAAGGATGAGATGATCGACGTCATAGGAGTTACCAAGGGAAAGGGGTACGAAGGTGTTGTGACCCGCTGGGGTGTAACTCGCCTTCCGCGCAAGACACATCGAGGGCTCCGCAAGGTTGCTTGCATCGGTGCGTGGCATCCAGCTAGGGTTTCTTACACAGTGGCCAGGGCTGGGCAGAACGGCTACCACCATCGCACTGAGTTGAATAAGAAGATTTATAAAATGGGAAAGGCCGGGGACGAGTCGCACACGGCTGTAACTGAATTTGACAGGTTAGAGAACTTTCCACTTTATTCTTGCATTTTCTAATTTAGTTTTTAAGAGTAATAATGTATTAGTCCTTCTACTTAAGGGATACTTCGACTCAGTCCCTCTTAACTTCGAAGGAACTAAATCATTAGTGAAAAGTTAAATCATGCATTTTCCTCTAGGTTTTATCTAGGCCTACATCTTGCTACAATAAAAGGCATGATTTCTATGAACTTTTAAACACTTACATCATTGCAGTAAATAGAATCTAAGGCTTTTTTTTTTGTTCTTTCTATTTGCGTGTAATTGTAGGACGGAGAAGGATATAACTCCAATGGGGGGATTCCCACACTATGGAGTAGTGAAGGATGACTATATAATGATCAAGGGTTGTTGCATGGGCCCGAAGAAGCGCGTCCTCACCCTGCGTCAGTCGCTGCTTAAGCAAACCTCGCGCGTGGCCTTGGAGGAGATCAAGCTCAAGTTCATCGACACCTCGTCCAAGTTCGGCCACGGCCGCTTCCAGACCACCGAGGAGAAGGCCAAGTTCTACGGAAGGCTCAAGGCTTGATTGATCAAGCAGGCGGTGAACGAGCGAGAAATCTACATCGCTATTGAACTTCCTTTTTTTTTTTTCTTTTTTTTTTTTGGGAATTCTCCAATTTATATATGCACCAAGACTCTTAGATCAGGATGCTCTTTGCAGTTTTTTTTAAAAAAAATTTTGACTTGTCTAGTGCTCTACTTTGTGCTTGCTTATCAGATTTTGTCTGTTGTTTCTTTTTGAGGTTCTAAGAATGTACTGGCTATTCTTTTTCTTGTTATTTGTGGACAACAACTGCAATTGGTGCAGCATTTATCTTTGGTTATTACAAGAGCCTCTTTTGTTGCTAGCTAATATGGCTTTTTAATGGCTTTTTAATGCTTTTTTGGCTATATGAATATTTTGTTTAGTATGTCTCTTAGTTATTTAAGGGGCATATTGTAATTGGTTGATAGGCATTATTAAAAAAAAAAAGGTATACGAGAATATATTTTATATGGTTTTTGAGTAAATTTTTTCAATATGATAAATCATTTTTATATAAAATGAAACTCTTCAGATTGTTACAGCACAGAGTTATCATTGTTCAAGGACTGAGGGCTACTCCATATTCAACAAAATTAAAAAGAATAAAACACCAGATTCTCATTAGAAAATAATAATAATAATAATAAAGTGCAAAAATAAACACGAAAGCATCAATTCATACAGTACGAGATATATCTCGGCATCTTGTTTGTGAAATCAACTCATACAATCAAATATTAGTTCTCCGAATTCCCTTTCGGGCATAATCTATTAAATAAAACAGCAAAAAAAGAAAAAAAATATTAGTACATTTTCCTGCAGAGTGTTGGAAGGTAACAATAGGAATCTAAGCTGCTCCAATTTCTCGGTTTAAGTAGTCGACAAACATTCTCTTAGAACTATCAGCGTCGGTAGGCGGCGGAGGTCCACTCAAGCTGGTTTGCCCCGCCAGCTTTATAAAGGTTCGTCGCAGGCGCCGGAGCTCGGGGAGCCCAACTGATCTTTGGATGTTGATGTGAACTTTTTAGTCAAGGATTAACAACAAGAAACAATGAAGAATATTTTTCTGGAATAGAAAAACAACATATGATCTGTAATTTGAGTAAATTTTTTTTCCCTAATCCCTGTTGTACAGAGCGAAATTCATATCAACAACTTTGCTATCTAATTGAGATGCAGTCGCCAATCAAGTAAATATGCGATGATAACAACGAAACGTAACTAGAAATAATTGTTTTTCTAGAGAAAAATCCAAGTTGTAATGGATCTTTTAAATCCATAATAGAAGAAATGGCATGAAAATGAAGATATGCAATTCATGTGACAGAGGGGGAAAAAAAAGAATAAAAGGACAATGAAAAAGCAAATTGACTAACATAAATCAAGTTAAAAATTTCTTGTTTTAATAGTCGATAAGAATGCTGTAGCTGTCTTTTCTTTTTTGCGGTAAAAAAGGATATGGTTGGCAAGTGTTGTCCGAGTGATATCTTATTCATGGCAAGCCCAGAAGATTGTGCTTCAACAATCGCGTTGATCACTTCCTGCAAAAAAAGAATTATAGATTGAAAACTTTCAGCCAAAAGAGAAAAAAAAAAAAAAAAGTTAAGACTACTAAAAGTATTGCAATACATACCTGGGTAGCTCTATCCATTTCATAGAGGGAATTAGCCTCTGCTGTCCGTGCCTGAAACGGTGTCAGATTACCTTCATCAGTATAGCCTTGTTATACACAAACATTGCCAATATGAACTAAAAGTTAAGAATGCGTGGTTTAACGAAATACTAATTCACAAGAAGGAATTTACTTCATCAAACGACAGCGGTCGTATAGTTTGTCAAAACAATATAATTCACTTATATCAGAGAATTTGAAGTTAGCACTTACATTCTGAGTTGCTATTGTAGGCTGAAGAATCCTAACATCTCTCGTTTTCGTATCCACCTTTTTGGTCAGGTACGAGACAGCCTCAGCAATGACAGGAGATGATTGGTTTATTTCATCTGTAGAAAAAAAGATTAAAAGGGTAAAGAGATCGACGATTTTATTCCCCAAGAACAAGTTCTATACAGGATAAATGGGAATCCTCTGAGGACAACTAATTGTGAGAAGTGATAACATTCTAATTTTTTCGGTCGATAATAACTAAATTAGTCAACAGTCAAATATAAGAGAAGTGCTACAAAATTCATAGATATGCAATAGAAGCACATATAATCTTCAAAATTCAGTAAGATTTTGACAGGTGTTTGACTACCTCGAGAGGGGAACAACTCAAAGAGTGGCGAATCCCAACGGTTCCTTCTATCTGGTCTCTCGAATCTCCGAACCAAATCTTCAAAACTGGTAAAAATATAAACGAGTTACTAGTTGTCAAGAACTGAGGCCAAAATCATAATGAGTGAGAGAACATGACAACAAAGAAATCGGATACATTCTATGTCACTAGTTGGAGTGTGATGATTATCACTGGAGATAATAAAAAAAGGATTGCATTTCTTTTTTCTTCATTAAACTCCCCATAAAGTGTCGCCATACTTGTTGACAGTAAAATTACCCAAGTTATGTGGAGGACAAATAAGATAAGTTAGGGCATTAACGTTTCAAACAGAGTTGCGAAACAACGAATGCGAAGGGTGTAAATCTCAAAGGTTTGTGGGAAAGGAAAAGGTTCGCTTACATCTTAGTGTCATATGTGGATTCACCCATCTCCCCACGCTTGTTATTCCATTCCCTACAATAGCTTTCTTCAGTGTCACAGAAAAGCTGAAAAATAAAGAATAAAATGCTGTTATTTTCCATAATATATTGTTACCAGTACCATGAACACACAGTAATTATCACAGCAGTGTATCAATGTACCAATCTTCTATTTCTCTTTCCTTAGATCTTTCGTAAGTAGTTAAATTCCAGATGCCATTTACAGGTCACATAGACAGGACCCTTCATTTTAATTATATTCAGAAAATTAAATAGCTCCATTTCGTTGCAATATTAAAGGACACCAAGAAGGCTGTAGATGGCCAATACGTATGCTGTAAAGTGTAGAGGAAGAGAAATATGGAAAAAAATATATATGCATATTGGTCTGAAACTTCCTAATAAAACAAGAAGATGCACGAATAACATATGATTAAATAATGTTTAGTGAACTGTGCAATGGAAGAACAAATACTACCCAAAGCCAACAGCATAGAGAAAACCATCGGTTACGCTATGGTTGTTTCATTGCATGAACTTAAAGAAACAATACAAGCACAGGACTAGAGAATGCATAAATGTAATTTCACTAACAATGACTACTAGGAAAATATCACTACATTCAAAGTAAGTAGCTAAGGACAAGAACAAAGAATAGTATTACGGATCAACTTATAAATTAATACCACGCAGTATCGTATGCCAGCAGCTCGTGCAAGGCACCATAACTCATATCTATATCCCTGCATTACGGACATAAAACACACTGTACATTAGGTAGAAAAATATCATGAACATTAGGACATTTCTACAATGTTAACAACCAACTCTGAAATGATAATAAAAATATAGTTTTGAGCAGAAAAATGTAAGATAAATGAGTAAATGTAGGGGAATTTCCCTCCCAAAGGTAACTTTGGTGCCATAAAAAGTAAATGAATAATGAGGCCAAATGGAAGCTGACGAAAATGTTTCTTACCTTTATGCTGTTCAGAGAGTCCACAATAATTATATTGTCTTTTGATACAGATCTATCAACTTCTGATCTAAGAACACCCCTTAAATTTTTCTCCGCAACCATATCTAGAAGTACAAGGACCAAAAAAGAAGTTTAATTCTTTTGCAGAGTAAAAGGAACAACACGAGCAAAGTACATAGAAACTTACAACTATTTTTCTATTTATGTAGTTTAAGTCTAAAATGTATGACATGAAGATTACTGCATTATTAGAAAAGTTTACTTCTTGGTAATTTTTAGATAAATTTTGAAGTTCTCTGTTGTTGTAATCATCGATCATATTTGTGGAATCTTAAAATTTTCCCACAGCTATTCCTGATAGCTGTACTATATTACCCTGAACTCTCTCATAGCCAATCAAAAATAAAGTAAGAAACCAATAAATGAAGCACCTTTAACATTAGTTTCTCCAAAGCACCTTCAAAGTCCGTTTCTGTATATTTACAATACATAGTGAGACTACTAAAACTACTCGTTTCGATTCAATTGCTTCCCAATTCTTCAAATTTTGGTTCTTTTCCATCATCACAGAAGCTAATGTTTTCAATTATGGAAACAAGTAGCTAAGGAAGCACCTTTAGCATTAGTTTCTCTATATTTACATAGACACTTCATGTAATTACATCTCCGATACATAATGAGATTGGTAAAACAACTCATTTCAATCAAACGCTTCATAATTCTACAAAATCTGGTTTTTTTTTTTCCATTATGAACACAACCTATTGTCCTAAATAACGGAAACGAGTAGTAAAGGAAGCACCTTTAACATTAGTTTCTCTTTATTTTCATAGCTGCTTGATGTTATTCTATATCCAATACACATTTAGACTAGTACAACTACCCTTTTCGAATCAAACGCTCCCCATTTCTACACAATTTGGTTCTTAATTATGGAAACATATGAGTATGTGAATGACATGGGAATCAAATCAAATCGGATAGATAACAACATGGTGAGAGAGATCGCTCACCTGCGTAGCTTTGGTTGCGGCCGAGGTGGAAGGAGGACTCGTCGATGATCCTGACCGTCGGTTTGGGATCGGCGGCGGGGATCGCCTCCGCGAGGAGCGCCGCCGCCGTCGATTTCCCGCTGCATGGTTGGCCGCAGATCACCACGAGCGCCATGGCGATCGGAGGAGCACCCACACAATACAACAAAGTATAGTAGAAGAAACCCTAACCCTAACGCTAAACCCTCGTCGCCTAATCGAAAAGGAGAAGAGAACGAAGAAGAAAACAATTTTTAATTTTAATTTTTTTTCCCCTTTTGGTCGACTCGATAGTAGCGGTGGCAATCCAGCTCGCTGTTCGCGAGCCAGGTCGTGTTCGACTCGAAATGAGCTCGAGATTGGCTCACTTGTTTAGTAAACGAGCCGAACACGAGTGTTTAATAAACGAGCCGAACACGAGCTGGGATCAGCTCGCTCGTGTTCGGCTCGATAACAGCTCGAATACATATATTTTATATTTATATAATTTATTTAATTTATATTTTTATATATAAATAAATAATTATATATAATACATATTTTTATTATTTAATTTTTAGTAAAATAAAAATATAAATATAAGCTTAATTATAAAAAAACTCATTTATATGTAAATTTTCAACTATTACATCAAAGTCTAATGGATAAGATTTTATAAATTTATTTTTTATATATATTTAATCTAAGTTTTTTAAATTTATTGTTCGTTGGTCAGTTTGTGAGCCATCTCGTGTTCGGCTCGTTAATAAACGAGCCGAACACGAGCTAAGTTCGGCTCGTTTACAGTTTACACCCCTACTCGATAGGTGTAGAGTCGAGCGGTCCACAACCGGTCCGATCGACCGGACCGGTCGGTTGACTCGGAAACCGGTGTACGGTTCAACCTGTGCACTTGGTTTACGGTTCAACTTATAGACTTAAACCCCCCTTTTTTTTCTTTCCTTTTTTTTGTGTGTGTGTGAGTTAGTCTCTGTATAGTTTTATGGTTTAAAAAGTTTTACTTTAATATTATTTAATTTTATTTTTATTTAATCATTAATGATATATCGATAAATTGGAAAAACAATATATTTAATAAAATACAGGATAGCTAAGTACAAATTATATTAAAAAAATATATGACTTATAAAATGTATTATTTCACTATCCTGTTATTTTTTAAGTCATAGTACCATGATGCCTCGTTGAATGGTAGATCTTTATAATGTATCTAAAAAAAACATTGAGTGGCAAAATAAATAGGACTTTTAAAATCACAAAATGATAAAGTAAAAATACGTTAAATTATTATTGCTCTATATTATATGAGAGTAAGTTTTGAATTCAAAATTTCTAAATTTCTAGTTCATTTATTTCAAGTCCATGTCTATGGCCTATCAAAATATCTCAACATAAAAAAAAAAATCAAACAATACATAATATAAAATATTAAAATCTCTTTTCTTATAGTTTAAACTCCTACAACAGCTTATTGTTTTACAATAATTGAACATATATGATATAGCATTTACAATAATTGAACATATATGATATAGCATTCCGGATATTATTATTTTTCTTCTATTTAATTCATCTTCACAGCTCGCGCATAACAGTTGCTTCACACTATTTTAACAAATATAGAGTTTTTAAATACCGTTACCTAAATTAAGTTTTTTTTTAACAGAATAACAGTTGTTTACATTCTAAAGCCCAATTTCTCTTCATCTCAATTAATTAGCTAAATGGTTTTTAGTTTTGGAAATAGAGTAAGTTCAATGTGAGATAAAAGAAAATTAGAAGAAAATCCAACTTTTCTTTTTTTTTTTTTTTAAGTAACTTTTTCAGCCTTATCTTTTTAACTAATTAAAATATTAGCTTCAACATGGTGCCCACCTTTTCCTTTCTTTTGGGTGGGAAGAGGGAGACATGTGAGCCCCCCACATGCATGTGGTCTCAACAGCTTAATTACTTTGTATAACATTTTCCATTTATTTCACAAGCATCCTATTCCACTCTATAGCTTAATCACTTTTATTTAATAGCTAATAGAGTCATTAAATTTAATAAAATTTTTAATTTAAGTAACTCAATTTTTTTTAAAAAAAAAATGTAATTTAAGGAAGTGTAAATACAAAAAATTATTATTGAGGAGGCCATTTCAAAGTGACATATAGTTGAGTCTTTTTGGCTACATTTTTATAATATGATTTAAGCTTGCATGCTATTACTTTGTTGGTAACTTAAACATTTATGGGAATATTGAAAATTAACTCTCTTAAATATATTTCATTCATGGGTCAAAATTTTGAACACTTTAACTTTTTTTTTTTTTTTAGCTTCAAATTCTTTAATATGTTCTGTGGCTTTATCTTGCTTGGGCTTT
Organism: Ananas comosus; assembly: GCF_001540865.1. Classification (NCBI taxonomy): domain Eukaryota; kingdom Viridiplantae; phylum Streptophyta; class Magnoliopsida; order Poales; family Bromeliaceae; genus Ananas; species Ananas comosus. The sequence continues at coordinate 12,774,993 of NC_033621.1, forward strand.
CCATGGTGCTTGATGCTCTATGGTGCCTATCTCTAGACCTCATAAGTTCTAGACCCTACCTTTTTTATTTTTTAAATTTTAAATTAATGATAATAAAAATTAAATAAGGGCACTTGCTTTTTTTTATCTTTATACTTTACAAATATGTGCATATATATTTTTTAAGGGTTTTTGTTTGTTGTCAATGATTGCTTGTTTTGGGCCTCTGATGCAGGAAAAAGAAGAGCAAGAGCTCCAAATATATGCTTCACTTTTTAAGCTTCTGCTTCATATATCTTTGCTGTTTTTGTTGGGACCCTTTGCCTCTGGGATTGAATAGACACCTTGTAAGATGTTGCATGTTTTTTGTTTTTTTTTTAAACACATTAGCATGTTAATTTTTCATTAAACACACAGCTTTAGGCATAAAGAAGAGAGATTTTCCATTTATTTTTCAGTGAACACAGTTTATATTTCATTGCGTATTTTAGTTCGTTTTTAATCGGCTGTTAAATTGCCAAATTAAGCCGAAAACTTTTATTCTCCACTGATATAATATACATATTTTTCGTTTATAAGATACAGAATGATTTTTCAGGCGATTCATCGTCAGCATATATAGGCGAAGAGAAGAAAAGCTCAATTTAAGTACTTACAAGATTCAGTAAACTCACTCCAATCTACAAAATCGTTTAAATTAATACAAGATTAGATTTAGTAGAGGTTAAAAGGAAATGAAAATAGAATTTATATAATATAAGGGAGGTGGAAATAACTTAATTTGCATGCAATATTAAAAATTGGGTAAAATTTATCAAGCTTATATAATTATTAAACAAGTGTCCCCAGTTAATTGTAGGCCCTTCACAACCTACTGAGACATAGTTATTAGTGAGTTGATGGTGGAGCCTAAACACATCATAGCCTCAAAAGCCCATGACTCCTTGTCCTCCCCCTCCTCACCACACAAACACACCTTAATATAATTATTATTATTATTATTATTATTATTATTATAGCATCTCTTTTGATATTTGCTCATAAATATTTTCCTTTGAAGCAAAGGGTGTTTGCTGAGTGGTAATCTCCTCTCTTTGCCAACTCCAATTTTACCTTTTTCTTGCTACAAGCCATGTGAAGTTCCAACTTCTTATGGATAATTTGGTACTTTTGCTTTATTTGGTTTCTGACAAAAGGCCTCCTAGGCCCTAACAACAGAGTAAATTATTGCCTGCACCTTGGTGTACCTTATTGGTTATGCAACATCTGACTGACGGTCCACGCTCTATCGTATCTCATGCTTCAATCGTCAAAGTTGCAGCCGTTTCTTAATTTAGGTCATGTTTGATCTCTCTTGCTTCTGCTTTTGGCTGCAGTGTACTTACGTGATTGACAATTGTAAAAGTATAAAAGTGACGAAAAACTGAATGCGATTTTTAAAGTCCAGATATAAAAGTTTTGATTTGAAACTTCTCATTTTGCTGCATAGAAAAGCTATTCGGAGACAAATTATTGTAGTGTTTCTCTTAATAACACATCTCAAACAAAACTTTAAATATCTTTGCCCTTGCTTTACTGTATAGTTTTAAGTAACAACTTTAGGACCAACGCTATAGTACAATTTTTGTAATATTTTTTTCTGTAAAAAAATATAAGCACTAAATTGAAGCATCTACTTCTGATACTTACAGTCTCATTGAAGATGACTGTAACCAAAGAAAGAGTACTTCGTAAGCAACATTATGCCACTAAACAGAACCAAATAAGCTCCTAAAAAATTAATTTTTTTAATAATTATATCGTAAGTATGAGCTAAAATGAAGGGCAGAACACCAGAAAGACCAAAACTGATGTGGCACATCAGGTGTGGGAAATTATTTTCAGCTCAACAATAGGGCCACATCATCATCATCATCATCATCATCATCATGAAGGTGAAAATTTTGAGACACTGCTACAGCTGATTGAGCCTATTCCCTGCCCTTTTTATGTCCCAACACCATCTCTAGTCTTTTGAGGCACCAGCTTTCCTTTTCCTCTCTTGAATCATTCTACATCTAACATTCAATATCTCTGAGATCTCTCTGTGAGTCCCTTATCCTCTTCCCTACTCTCTCTCTCTCTCTCTCTCTCTCTCTCTCTCTTTTGTTCCATGAGGAATCCTTTATCTTTTACTGTATGGGATCAAACCAATCTTTTTTGGGCCTCAAATTTGATTTTGAATTCAGCATTGTGTACCTTCCCTGCAGCTTTTCTTCTGCATTGAAATATTTATCATCTTGTGCTGCAGCTTTTCCTTTTCATAAGTGGTGGTGGTGGGAAGTATGTTGGATGCTACATTCTACTGCACATCTTTTTATTCTCTCCATCTCTCTCTCTCTCTCTCTCTCTCTCTCTCTCTCTCTCTCTCTCTCTCTCTCTCTTTTCCTTTTCCCTCCAAAATGGGCACTGCTTAAGTGATCTTTTGGAATGAGACATTGGCTTCTTTTTGTTGCTTTTGTAAGAAACCAATCAATCACTCCATTTATGCTTTGTGATTAAGTTGCAATCTCCCCCCCCCTCCTCTCTCTCTCTTACTATAGAGGCTCTCTTAATGTGAGAGAAAGAAGAAATTGCTCAACCTTTTTTGGCTTATTAATTGTTTCCAAATTGTGAATTGTTGGTTACCAAAAATAGTAAGGAGCAGTAATTTCTCTACTGTTTGGTGAAGCAGTAAAAGAGAGAGTGGAACTGAAACCTTAAAACAGGTACACTTCCCTTTCCCTCTTTAAGCATTTCTCTTTATATTTTGCTGCAATTATCTTATTTTTCATGGAGAATTGTACAAATATTCCCTTGGTTCAAGTACTTGATCTCTTCATCCGAGTATCAACATACATTTGTTTTTAACTCTTTTAACTTTTTTTTTTGTTTTTGAGAGAGAGAGGTAACAAGCTATCTTCTTCTTTTATTTTGTGTTTTTAGAAATAAATTCAGTTAGAAATGTAAAGTAACTAGATTTCGAACTTGAACCTCAATTACCAACCATCAAGTTCTTAGCTACCTGGGTCAAGTACAGTAGTCGGGATTTGTAGTTCGAATGCATGTTGTTTTACATTTCTCCCTGAGTTCAATGTTTAAAGAAAACTGAAAGAAGCGAGTAGCTTACTGCCTTTCTCTCTCTCTCTCAAAAAAAGGTGAGAATTGTGTACTATTTTTAGAATTTAGCATGTAAATTAGACACATAAGAAGTAACATCCATGTGCTCATTTTTCATAATACTACAGAATCAAGAATCATGGATGGTTTTGAAGAGAGATCATCAAAACCATGGAGTGGAGACCCAACTGTATCAGAACCAGTAGATAGGGATGCTTCTTGGAAGGACTTTGGCACGTCGATGAACGCTATCTCCTTCGGGTTCGCTGCGACGGCGATATTGATTTCCATGTTCCTCATCATGGCCATTTTTGAGCACTTGATTAAGCCCAGGGCTTCTTTCTTCAGGCCCCAGAATGATGCCTTAGAATCTATTGAGATTGGGCATACACGGACTCAGCCAATTCAGAAGATTCGGAATTCGCCGACAGTAAGTTTCAGAAATTTCTTTTTTCTTATTTCAATCTCACATAGCAATGGCATTTTATTTTTAGTTAATTGTAAATTTTGTGGCTAAAGTTTGATCCATGTTTGAATTTCGTCGCACCGATTGAGTTTACGATGTTGAAGGTAAAATTTTGAAACATAAGATTGATAGCTACATCAAAATTCAGTGACTGAACTGTTACAATTGAAACTTCAGGAAGGAAACTGAAACTGAAGCCAAGTTTTAGTGACTAAACTGTTAAATTGGAAATTGAAATCAGCACCGAACTTCAGGGACTACATTGGAAATTTAACTCCTACACTTTCTTGATGTCAGGTGGAGTCTAAATTTCCTCCAAACTTCTCAGTCCTGATGCCGGGGCAGCGATATCCAACTTGCCTTGCGCAGCCCGCGCCTCTTCCGTGCCCGCGAGAAGGAGTACATTGGCCTCCACATGATCACCACTCCTTTCACCCTCCATAATACCCTCCTCCAAGTACTCTTTGATCATGATAGAGATGATCTAATGGTATCGAAACGCGGTGTTTTGTACTACTTTGTCAAATATGAATACCACAGACCCTTGTCCCCTGATTGAGAAATTTGCTTGATGAGTAGGAAGAGTTTCCCTTTTATGGAGATACCAAGAAGCCAACTGCAGCAGCTTTATGTCAGAAAGTACCAGCAATGTAAACAGGGGGAATAGGTTAAGGTTTTCAGGATTTTATGTGCATAATATGCAAAAGAATAGTTTGGACTGAAATGCACACTTGGTTTTCATTGAGTTTCTAATTGCCGCAAATTCTAGCAGCTCCGTGTACGAAAAATTCTTACGCACTGCTTATCTCGCTGTTCCCTCCGAAAAGTGTGTTTGATCTCAACCAATAGTGGTGATCCGATGATTAGCGGAAATGCAATCTAGTAGTTGAGAAGAATCGCACATCTTAATTTATGATGGAAATTAATCAGTGTGCAGTAATTTTCTACACATTAGAATTGCAAAAAAAAAAAATCTTTAATCACTTTCTAATAAAATTGTACACTTGTTTCCAAGCCACTACTTTGTGATAAGAGCCTTTCAGAGCATCCACCGGATTTTCTCTGCAACACTGCAACAGTACAAAATAGATAACAGTGGCATCAATAGCCTACTAAATATCTCAGAAATAATCAGGCTCCACCAGTACCAGCCTTTTATTTTTAAATCACAAATTCAGAGCTTTTTGTTGCAACTAAAATCAATTTTTCAATGTAAAGGCAAAGGTTTAAAAGTGGAAGTTTCTGCTTACACTGTATCGAACAATTTTACTGAAAACCAATCTCTGCAACCGTTCTGACCGCGCCAAACCGGCTAATTCAACTTAGCTTTCAAATCCCACAATTGGAGCTCAGAATAATATATCACAAATCCTTGCTTTTACAGCAAGAAAGCTAATTAATTTCTATAATCAACTTGAATGTGAATGATAGCATCATGCATTATGGCCATCTAAGCAATATCTGATGGATAATCTAATACCAAATCAGCTCATGGCAACCACACAGTCCCAGCAGGTGTAACTGGGCAACATAATTACCATTGATGTAATTAACCAAGGAAAGAGAATTAATGAGAGTACTAATCAAAACATTAAGGCCTTGTTTAGTTCTTTGCAGATTTTGTTTTCAAGATGAAATTTGTTACAACGCAAGCTTAACAAAGAAAATTTTCCTCATAGATTCACAAAACCAACCCACTAGATTACACAAATAGTAACCAAGTTTGAGATTCACTGTATAAACCCATATCACACACAAAGAAAATTAACAAAGCAAGAGAATAACAACACAAACATAAAGAAAGAGTACGTGAGCATCTTATAAAAAGTTATAATAGGTGTCTTGTACCAGAAAATCGCATTAAATAATTGCAGAAATTTCGGCATGCATGCAGCCAAAATATGATAGTTTTCAAGTTTGTGTTCAAATTTTGAATTAAACAAAATTCACTTGCATACGGGATCTCCCTCAGAATGAGAAATGATTAAAATCTCCCCAAATTAAAAAAAAAAAAAGCACATCCCACTGCAAAGTTTCCTTCTAATTCCGCATTAACTAAAAAAAACTCATCACTTCTTCTGTTTGCCGGCATTCGACACATTAATCTGCTGAAGGTTCAACAATAGCTCGTCGGAGTTCAAGAACACCTTGTTCGACGAGTTTGAGATCGTGTGAGCTATTTCCCTTGCAGCTTCGATCTGCCTTAGTGCGAGAAAAGCAGGGTTGCTTGCAATTGCTTGACCAATAAGCTCCGCACTCTTCGCTTCACCCTGTTAAAATGAAAGAAGAACAGGATTTGAACATGCTATCAAGTTTTTCAAAAAGACCCTATAACAAATATTATTTTGTTAGGAATATGCACAAGTAACGGATTTTGACTTCTCAGTACAGAATCCACTGAATAGCTTAATAGAAGTACACTGCACAATAATCAAGCAATTCTAAGACCTCACAAAGGCAATTATTTCACAAAAAAACATTGAAATGAAAAGGACAAATTAGCACGCATCCAACCCCCCCTCTTTTCTGGGGAGATCTGACAAATAACTAACCTGAGCTCTGATGATTGCACTTTTCTTGTCTTGCTCTGCCTTTTCGACAATGAACTTGGCACGCTCAGCCTCTTGTGCAGCAACCTGTTTAGCTTCAATTGCATGAGTGAACTCCTTCCCGAAGCTGAGGCTCGTGATGGACACATCATCCAGAGCAAGATTAAAGTTGCGGGCTCTCTCCGTCAGAATCTTCCGTATCTCCCTGCTCACAGTCTACGGACAGAAATTGAGATTATTGATATTCTGCATTATCTATCCCATTACCTACTTTATGATATCAAATCTATCTATTAAATAGATTAAAAGTTAATCCTTGAAGTTTGACTCTGCTTTTAATTCCATCCTCATCATAGTTTTAGTTTTAACAATTTAGTCCCTAAACTTGGCTATGAATAACAAGTCTGTCCACTGGTTCAAAAATGTTACAGCATCAGTAGACTAGCAGAAGCACTTAATTGTTGTGCGGAACGAACTTTGGGGGTTAATTAAAATTAAAACTCAGGGTATAACCAATTAACCATACACAGAATCAAAATCCAAGGATTAGATTTGTAATAAAACCTTGTAGGAAACATGAACATATATTTCAAAAGATTTAGCAAGGAGAGACCTCTCTTTGTGTAATCAGCTGGCTAGCATTGTATTGTGCAACCACAGCCTTCAACGTTTCATGAATAATTGAAGGGAGAACTCTCTCATTGTAGTTCTCCCCAAGGGTTCGGTATATCGTTGGTAGCTTTTCTGGCAGAGGCCGCGTAAGAACCCGAAGACCAATTTTTACCTGCACAGATGGAAAGGCGTCAACAAACAGCAGTGTCTAGCTACAGAATAACCTAATTATGTAAAGAAATTTATGAAAGAGGAAGTTCAATAGTTCCAAATTCCATGTGATCGAATGAGATTACAGTATTCCATAATTGGTATTAAGATAAAAGTTATTATTACAGTCAGAGCCTGTAACCATCACAATGATGGTGAATGCAATATCTTGGACTGATTATCACAGAAGTGATGAAAAAAGGAATATTGATACCCAACCATATATGAAAATTCATGGATATTTCTAACTGAAAATGAAGGTGCAAAAGAAAAATGAAATATAGAAAATATAAAGGCCAACTAACCAAAAAAAAAAAACACTTCAGCAATTTTATTATTATCTAAGAATTAAATCCAAAAGAAAATGTTACTTTTTGATGCATGAAGTTCAAGCCATTCAGAGCAAATAGGTAGTACAAAATTTCATGAACTCAAGAAAGCAATTTGTCTTGGTGGCATATTGAGATAAATAATTGTAACTTCTAGCTTAATTTAATATAATCTTCAATAACTTAGCCAAACCCATAGTTTCAGTGAAAATCTTTTCTCTGAATTATGAATTATAAAAACCCTGCATTGATATTTTTCTAATGTAAAACTTTTTGAAGCTCAAACTGTCTTGCTTTGAACTATTATAAGAGGTGAGAGTCACAAGACCAAAATGCAAAATCAGAATTACTGCAGTGTTTCTCATGTATGTGCAAAAGATCAAAACAGAGGTTTGCAATTTGCTCCTTCGCAGTTCCTAGAATTCAAGTTGCTCCACAAAATATTTTAATGAAAAACTTCATAATTGAGCTAGAGAATCTTCAACTTTCTACTACTAAAACAAATCTGAGAGGAAATCAGTTACAAATGTATTAAAATAAAAATGAGCAAAATCTTTTATGTGTGCGCTACTAAATTCATATTGGAGTAATACATGTCAAAAATTAAAAGAAAAGTACTATCTGAAGATGGTGACTTTCTGACGTACTATCCACAATATGGGGTGTAGCACGGACATCATAAATTATAGGCCTCTCAAACCATGGAATCATCAAATGCGTTCCTTCAGGGTAAACCTAGATTAGCAAAAGTTTCCATCAGATAAAAAGCCAATAAGCAGCTTCCATACAAACCAGAAAAAAAAAAAAAAAAAAACACTATACAAAAACAAAATTTGCCAAAATAAAGTATAAAATAAACATCAAACCATCACGTAACATCCATTTCATTTCTAAATGTAGCAAAACCTTTTTTGTGTAGTTGTCTTATACTAAAAAATCCACCTAATAGCTTACTCTCCAACAAAAGCAAAAAGATTGGCCCAGAATCTCATTTCAACTTCCCACCGCAGCAAAGGCTTCAAACTTTCCTATTCATCAAACGCTCCGCTAAACCCAACTACTGCTAAACGCAGAAGCAGAAGCACAAGCACAACTAAACATGCACTAAATAATACGAGATTGAAGAGCAACGAAAATGGTATTGCTCCAAACAACATAAACGACTAAGGATATTCCAATATCAATCACATTAATCAGAGACTCCTCGAAGCAATAAATCAATAAGCTAATATACACATTAAGAGATCGAAAAAAAGAGAAAGATTAGATCGGATCGAATGAAGGGGACCTTGTCCTTGATGCCCTGGATGCGGTTGAAGACGATGGCGCGGTGGCCACCTTCGACGTTGTAGAGGCTGTTGAGGGCGGCGTACACGGCGGCGCCGCCGACCAGCGGGACCTTCGGGGGCTTCACGTTCTTAAAGTTCATCTTCTTCTTCGTCCCCCCCTTACCTCGCCCCCAAAACCCTACAACCCTAGAGAGAGAGAGAGAGAGAGAGAGAGAGAGAGAGGACGCCGAAATAAAGGGGTTTTTATTAGGGTTTTTGGGGCGAGGGGTTTGATTTCGAGTGGGGCGAGAGGCCCACAGCTTACTACGCAAGAAAACGTTGGGAAAAATACGATGAGACCCCTCAACTATAGACATTTCGAAAGACGAACCTCAAACATATTTTAACTATTAATTCTTTGAAATTTTGACTTAATTTGACTTATTATTTGATTTGGTTGGATGTAGTAGGAAATACTGTAAGTATAAATAATTTGTTTAGTTATATATAATTGAGAAATAATTTTTAAAGTTACTCTCTTCAACTGCTGCAATTGGAATTGCGACCGATTTGGGCGTAATTCGAACGGTTGTAGTTGGGCCTTCTCCTCCAGTTTTTACTGCAGCAATTCGAGTGAAATATATCAAACAAAATACCAAATTTATACTTGCATGCAGTTACAACTGCAGTGCAGTTGCAACTACATGCAACGAAACAGCCCCCAACACGCAGAGATATTACTATTCCTCTTATTTCATAGGATCTAAATATTTTCTTTTTCAAAAGAAAGGATTATTTGTTACTAATTTTTTTTAATGTTGTAAGCACATAAACTACAATAATTATGTTTATGTTGGTTGCAGATGCCATGAAAGATCCTTCCCAAGACTTATCTTACTCAAAGCAGGAACTTCAGCCAACCAACAGCTCAAATTGGACAGCAGTAAATCACACTAAAAGTATGGTAAAAGCACAAATCACAATGGTTGCACCCATAAGTTTTGAGTTCCAAAGTGTATTTATGTGCCATGCTATAGTTATTCATTGGGATGTATTTTGAGTCACTTATTTCAATGTCCTAGAAATTCAAATACTGGAGAATTCAGAAAAAAAAAAAAGGAATTTCAGTAGTTTCAGCACTGTATAGTAAGTAGAAGCACTTCTACAAACAATTTGCGAAATAGCTTCCTTGGTATTACAGCATTTTGGCTTTACAGCTTCAATTCTCAGCACTTCATACATGATGGAACTTCCAATCTTCCTTGCACATAAGAGAAAAAGGAAGGAAAAGTAAGGCATATCACTTCCACACTCCCCTTTTCTCATTTTTCAGGCGAGAACTTCGCATTGTAATAACTCAAATTGTCAGAAAAATGCAAAAGAGAAGCAGAAATTTCCGATGCGTGCGGAATAAAACTATAAACATTTGCCCCCTTTTTAAACATATGCATTCTCCTAGCCATCAACTCTTGCCTTTACTTCTCTAATGCTTTAATTTTCTCAAAACAACTTTTCACCACATCGGTGATCTCCGGCGTCACAAGATCACCAGCAGCTAGCCTGTACTGCTCGAACTTCGCCTCGTCGCACATTAATGCAGCTCTCTTACAGGCTTTGATGCTTCCTAATGAGTCAAAATTTGAATAAAATTGTAAGAAATGAAAATACTAATAATACATCAGAAGTTCGTTAACAGGTTGAATTGATAAAGGAAACATCACAGAATAGAACTAAAGCCCACTTCATCCAACAAAAAAATTAGCTCCAAGAGAGACAATAGGGGATGAAGAAAGGAGGAACAAAAGACAGTAGATTCTAAGCACATTAAGTGCCCATTTGGTTTAGCTTCAGGTGCCCGGAGCAACTTCTCTACTGCAAAAAGTAGCAGGTAGTGTTCCCCAAACCATTAGTCTAAAGACCTTTCTATAGCTGAAATGAGCTTCTAGGCCACAAAAACAAAAATTCAATGCAAAGGTCTGCTTTTGCTGGAAAGGCAAGCTGTTGGGAGATTTTGATAGAAAAGTTGTGCTCCTTCGAACAGCTCTACTCAAACAACATTTCCACAAAAGCTCAATACAAACCAAACAGGCCCTAACCATTCAAGGAAATTAATCAATTATAATTGACAATTACTGCACTTGATAGCGAAATTTTGAGAGAACTTTAATGGATTAATAAAGGCCAAATGGCATTAAATAGCTGAAATCATCAAATAAGACTAAATGTGCAAGTTAGATGAGAACATGTATTAACTGCCAAATAAAGGAAAATTTTCCAGTGGGTTAGTTTCTTCTTTTAACAGCTTCGCCTGTTATAATATTACTAAAGGGAAACTAAACTTTGCAGCATAATTTTACTTGTTTATTAAAAGGACGATTTCTCTATTGTAGCATGACGAGACTTGCATAAACAATGGGACATATGCATGACAGAGAAGGCCACAGGAAAAATAAATAAATAAATAAAGCCGCCATATTATAATAAAATTTTCTATAGTTAACAATCTGAATTGCATATCAGAATATGAAAGAATCATCATGCTTGATAAGATACAGGAGAAAAGAGAATTATGTAAATTGACTGAATAATAAGTAATTCTTTCTATACACCCTAAATAACAAAGGGGGAAAAAAGAAAACAAATGATTCACATAACTATAAAGGGTCTAAATTCAAAACCTATCCTACAAATTAGTATGCAGATTGCTTTTTTAGAAACGGAGTATTGAAAATAAGAATGAAACTAATTCTGATATTCAAAACTTGACTCACCACTCAAGTCCAGTAAGTTGAACGATACAGGGCACTTCCCAATACTCCTAACCATCGTAATAGCAGACCATACTTTTTGGTGATCCTCACGCGAAGTTCTTATTATGCATATCTTTGTCGTTGGGTTTACATATTTAACTACAAATCAAGAGATCAAACTAATGAGACTTCCAAAAAAACAAGCCCTATATATATGTGTTATCAAGTCAAAAGCTCAATACTAAAATGGAGAAGTCGACAATGTAACCTTGGAAAGATCCAAGTGATACAGCGAGACCACACTCTCCGAAGTTTAGCTGAATGCTATCTTTTATCGCTTTCGAGACATTAAATGCGCTGAGAATTATTGGGTCGTTATCACCCAGCTCTCGGTTTGCATCCACAAAAACTTCCATCACCATATACCTGTTCTTAAATTGAACCATGCTGCTTAACTTTACATAGGCCTGCAAATACATTTACGCAGTTAGCACAAATCTTTGTTTAATACTCCAACTGCATATACCTTACTACACCATCTTTGAATCCATTTCCACTACTTCATGGAGGAAGTCAAAGAGTAAATGTACAAGGTCCCAAAAAAGGCAACAGTACTCAACTTACTTTAAGAGTAGCAGGTAACTTAAAAACATAATCACAAAAGTATCATTAGCATTACAATGATTTACATAGAAATACAAATTATGGATACAGAGTGAGGGTCCATTGGTATCGAGGGCTCCCTAATGCTATTGGGCCAAAAGGAGACGGATCGGAAGCATGCAAAAAATATACTTTTCCGTTTTTCAATGGTCCGTGAAAATCATATCTTAAACAAATCAGCGCGATCTACATGGCATGCTGTCCTTCACATAAACAAACAGAATATTTTTCTCATCGTACTTTCTCAGCACATGTAACACTTATGCATTTTGCGAACAATTCCTAATATAGATTAGGAACTAATATTTCTAGGCTAGCCATATGCCACATAAAACATCAGAATCATATAGCCTGTGCGACGCATCTCCACAGCATTGCCATGGTCAACAGCAAAACTAATGTTTCTACTCCTAAACACTTATTAGTTTAGAAGCAGAATCGCAATTACATCAATACAAACTCTTCCTAGGCCATGTCAGGGCCCTTCAACCATATCTCAATTAACGAGGCTTATATAGGGAAATTGGAAAGAACTTGGGATTAAATTATCTCAAAACTCGTAAATTTGATTCATTAACAACGATTTGAACTGGGAAAACGAGTACCAAACAGTATAATTAGATTTAAGTAGCGTTCAAGCAAAACAACACTAAGAGACCATCCATCGAACACCTTACGTGCATCCTGAAGAAACCCTAATTGTTCAAACATGGGCATTATCATAGCACCAAAACCTCCCCCACCAAAAAAGTTAATATCGCACACACATGTAGAGAGAGAGAGAGAGAGAGAGAGAGAGAGAGGCGCACCTTCTCCGGTGGGGGCGATCGCGAGGAGAGAGAGAGCAAACCACGAAGGAGGGATTTATTGAACCGGTGAGGGTTGCGGTCCAAACGCTCCGGTTTAATAAACCTAGCTGAACCGAACCGGATTCGGGGAGTAAAATCCTAGTACTTATCGAATTTGTTCACATACCCCTCAACTATAGCTTATTTTAAAACAGAGTCCTCTTCTTTATTTAATTAACACGGGATAAATAAAACTATCAAACCTGATGTTGACTAATTAACTGGTCCTAACAGCGACCCGTTAAACCATGGTCATTTTCATCATTTCAAGTTAACCCAAAATATTTTACTATTTACAAAACGCTTGGCGGTAAAACATAATTTTTTTTATCATTCTATAATCTATATTTTATTAGTTTGTAATTTCTAAAAAATATTATTTTTCTCTTCGGCTAAAAGTAGTTTCTTCTGTTTAAAAAAATATAAAATATAAAAAAAAATTATACGACCGTACTATAATCCAAACTTAATTATTTTGTAAATTAAAATGTCCATATTTAATGATAAGTTTTTACTGCAAAATAATAATAAGATTATAAAATAAATATAAATATTATATATTATATTTGAATAATAGGATGACAAAGTAAAAATTAAACTAAATTAGAGAGTTGCAAATTAGGATTAACCCAAAAACTCAAAGTAATATTTTGAGGAGCCAATTTCAAAATAAGCGATAGTTGAGGAGCCTCGATAAAATTTACCAAGGAATATTTCCGACCTACCTCATAAAAATCCGGTCCATAATATAAAAAAAAATTAAAAAAAATAAAAGAAGCGATAACCTGTGGCTGAGGCGGATGATCCCTACTTCTTTTTAATTCTCCCCAGAATAGTTATAGGTTATCCTCCAAAATCGGATAAATTCCTCCTCCTTATCCTCTCCTGCTCCTCGAAACCCCTAATCCTTGCGCTCGGATAAGCGATTTTGGTGAGTTTTTTCGTTTTAATTTCCATTTTTTTTCGTAATTTTAGGCTTAGTCCTTTGATTTGATCGGGTTTTAACGGGAATCGGGGATTTGGATCGGGGTTTTTGATTTGAAAGGAGTTTTGGGGGATTTTCGGTTAAATTGTGTGTTTTGTTTTGATTTCTTTCACTTTGTTCTTAATTTTTCTTTCTTGTTTCCATTTTTTTTTGAAGATTTTGATCGAAATGCTCAGCGTATTTGATGTGGGAACGACGCGATAGCGCAACAGGTTCTCCTTTCTCTCTCTACACATGGAATTAAATTATTCATTTTTTATTATTATTTTTCCAAGTAATAATATTCAAATTTATAGACAAATTACACCGTTGGTCCCCAAACTTTCAAACGAGTCTCATTTTGGTCCTCAAACTTTAAATTTAGATGTTAGAGATCCAAAATTCTTATTACCATGCGTACTTATTATTACCTGCACCTAGTTTTAATGAAAAATATATATATATATATATATATATATATATATTCATTCACTTATTCTATCGTATATCTCAAATCTAGTGTCCATTAAGTTACAATCATTTTTTCATTTAAAATTAAATTATTTACTGGAACGTATGAGATAGATTTGAGATATACGATAGAATAAGTGAATGAATATATATATATTAAGTTACAATCATTTTTTCATTTAAAATTAAATTATTTACTGGAACGTATGAGATAGATTTTTTTAAAAAAACTAATAAAGCAAGCATGATGTTAAACTTCAAAGTTAAAAGTTTAAATTTTTAAATTTTAATAATTTAAGGACTAAATTTTAAACTTTGCCACTGAAATGTATATACTTTCCAACTTTGCTGATATTAATTTTGATACAGAATTTGTCGTTTCCGAGTCCTTTAATGCATTAATTAAGAACGAACACGTGTTGTAGACGCTGTAGAGGCATCCAAAATTCGCTGTAGAGGCATCCAAAATTTTGCTGTGGACCTTTTTTGTAAATTATTATTATTAATTTCAATGATTTGGACATTAAAACAGGTTGTTTAATACAATTATAATAGATAAAAACAACTAATAAAAAACTGTCATGTATTAATATAAATAAAAATTATAAAACTTTGGCTCCTAAGTTTGAATTTTGCGTATACTCGTTTGCAGTAAATTGATGTTTCCGGAGCCATAAATGGTAAGAAATTATGGTGCAAATGAACAGTAATTGGAAATTAATTCAGAGGCCTTTTAATGCAAGGTATTATTAGTATAAAGCATATTATGAGGTTTATTCCAGATATATTAGTTAATAATTATAATAAGTTATTAAATGACAATTTCATTGTATGTGTAATGGTACAGATTCAAACTATGGTCATAATCATAATCTGCTGCTTTAAATCTGGTGCTTAGGCCAGAATCGGATTCCGGTGATCGATCATCGGACGGCGGAGATGGCGGCCGCAGCGGGCGGCGACGAGGAGGCCCCCCCCTCCCCGAATTCCGGCCGGCTGAAGCTGCTTTGCAGCTACGGCGGCAAGATCCTCCCCCGCCCGTTGGACGGCCAGCTAAAGTACGTCGGCGGCGAGACCCGAGTCCTCGCCGTTCCCCGCTCCGTCTCCTTCGCAGGTCCTCCCACTGATTCCAACTACATAAAATAACTGTCTTTTTTCAAAAGCTTATTCTTAATTGTTTTTTGAAAAAAACTTAAAATGTCACCCCCGTAGTTTCGCATTTTTCCACTTTAATACCTTATGATTTAAAATGTATCACTTTCGTACCCTTAGATTTTTTTTTTTTCTTTCCGTTATTTTCTCTTGTTAATTTTTTTATTAAATTAGGGACAAAATTAAAACCACATAGTACTAAATTGAATATTCAATAAACTATAATCAAGATATCTAAAGTTTTATTATATAATTTAACGAAAAGTTAACGAATACGCTGACGAAAAAAAATTGAAACCATAAAGTACTAAAGTGATATACTTTAAATTTTAGGCTACTAAAATAAAAAAGTGCGAAAATATGTAGATGTTATTTGAAGCTTATCTCTTTTTTTTTTCATTTAAAATTTTGGATACGTTATTTTTTTTTCAGTTTTAATTAATGTATTTTATATAATTCTCATAATATTTAAATTTTAAAGTCAAATTATTATTAATTGATTCAAATTAAATAAGTTGGAAGGTTGAATAATCAAATTTAAATAATTAGAAGTTGAAATAAATTTCATACACATTTTTATCTATGTAAAAACAACAAATGTTTGATGGTGATAATTAATGGTGGTGATGTATGTATGTATCAGAGTTGAAGGGGAGGATCGGGTCGATGTTCGAAGCGCGGGAGGTGGCGGTGAAGTACCAGCTGGCGCCGGAGGAGCTGGACGTGCTCGTGTCGGTCACGTGCGACGAAGACCTCGCGCACATGCTCGACGAGTACGACCGCTCCTGCCCAGCTGCGGCCACGCTGCTCCCCCTCTCCTCCCCTCCCTCGGCCGGGAACTCGCCTACGTCGTCCTCCGCCGTCCGATGCGGCGCGGGCCGCGGGATGCATCGGGTGCGGAGCACGCCCAACCTCGGCGGGTCCGGGTCCGGGTCCGGGTCCGGCCCCGGCCCGGCCCACAATTTTAGTGGGCCTTTGCAGTACTACTACTACAGCCCCTACCATCATTATTCGGGGCCGGGGAGGAACGTCGGAGGTTTTGGCGGGTTTGGTGGTGGGGCCCAGCGGTACGACGTGTGCCGCTGCGGGTGCGGGTGCGGGTGCCGCGTGGCGTGGGGCCCGCAGCAGCCGCCGACGCCGCGCGGGCACTACGCGCTGGGGACGGGTGGTGGTGGGGGCTGCGCGTGCGTCGGACACGTGGACGACGGGGCCCACCTGCCGCCGAGGAGCGGCCCCTCCGCGGTGCCGACGCGGAAGATGACGATCTGGGAGTGAGACTTGGCACGCTTACCAGTGATCACAGCCATATATTCATTGAATCTGGTTATTATAAATATATATATATATATAGAGAGAGAGAGAGAGAGAGAGAGAGAGAGAGAGAGAGGAGTTAGAACTATTACGTTATCAGAAATATGGAAGTATAGAGGATCTGGTATTTTTAACTTTTTGACTCTTAGATGAACCCTTTTAATCATTTCTAATATTTGAATTAATATTATTATCTTGTGGGAGGGGACCACTCAATCCTAAAAATATTATTTAATTATAAGAGAGACCGCAATCACTTTAACTTTATAATTCTTGATCTAAAGGTCAAAATATTAAAAACATCGAATTCTCTATGCTTCCAATAGTATAGTAACTCTATACTATATATATATATATATACACACACACGGAAGAAGAAGAAGAAGAGGAGAGAGGATATATGTGTTTTATTGTTTTGTTTCGAAAGGTTTGCGAGGAACAGTAGAGAAGTATGCAACGGCTCTGTTGGTTCGGTACAAGAGACTCTGTATGAGGCATGTTTACTGCTTGAAGCAGATTCGGTTTGTACATTAAAAAAAAAAATTGTAATTCTTAGTCTTAGACTCTTAGGTACTGTTATTATTATGTTTTAACAAATTTCAGTATATGTATGTATTTGTGTGACATTTGTGGTCATGGTTTAATGATTTTTGTGGCTAAAATGTAACACTCAAATATTGTAAAAAACATGTCGTAAATACCAGCCATGGATATGTTTGGTACTTATAAGGTTTTTCTAATTCTAGTAAACAAAATAGTTGAATAAAGCATATAAAAAATATTTTTTTATTTACATCATATTTTTTTACTTATGTAATGCAATCTCTCTGAAATTTCAAACGCGGTATAATTTTTTTTTTTTTAACTTTGAAGCCCATCTAAACTAAGCTAAAATGTAGCCCAGGTAAACAAACAGGCCGAATAAATGTATGGAGATGCAGAGTGTAGACAACCCCTTTAACTTCTATTGTTTTTTTTTTAAAATTCCAATTGATTTGAGATTTTATTAGATTTATAAATAATTCTATAAGAACTTAATAGTTTTACTTGTTTTTTATCAAGTAAAAAAAAAATAATTAATAACTGGTAGCTAATAGGGCCATTAAATGTAGCAAAAAATTCAACTAAGAGATCTTCTTGACAAGGAAAAATAAATCAAGGGGCCAATGTGAAAATAGCCTATAATTTGAGGGGGTTCCCATACATTTTTCACCAATCCAAAACAAAACATATGTTATGTGTTTTATTTGTGTTGTGTCTTGTGTACTCTGGTTGTTAAATGGGGGATTTTTGAGTTCTCTCCCCTAACACTAAAATTAGTGATAGCATGGCAAGTATGGGAGCAAATCCAAGAGCCCAATTCCTCTCAACAGGGGCATCCCCAAATCCTCTTCACATTCCCAAATCCCCACCACCACTCAATCCCACAAAACCCGCAAAATTATGGCCAAATTCAAGGAGTTTTTCCAAATTTGTGAGATTTGGGAGCTGGGTTTCTCCCAGTTTTAGTGGAAACCAAAGATGGAGTGGGGTTCTTGGAAGGTGGGGAGAGGAAGTGGGAGGAAGAGACCATGATGGGTACTTCCTTTTTTTGGACTAATTTGAATTTATAATCCATGTTATATGCTCAATGTTTGATTATATCTATCAAAATCCCTTTTTTTTTTTTGGTTTCCAATAGGTATTTGGTGAGAGAGTTTGGGTGGGGTGTGAGGAGATTGGATGAGACTAGAGAAGAGATGTGGGGAGTAGCTGCTGTACAAGCTGAAGCTTTCCATGCCCCAATTGCTTTTTACAATGATCTCTTCTATGAGTTCTTCAAAGTAAATTTACCTCATGCTAATTTTGGTTTATTTTTTGATCTTGTTAATGTGAATTTGGTAATGCTTACTTGTCTCTAAGCAAAGATGAAACTACTTGCATGTGAAAGTAAAATTAGGGGTGTTTGTGTGGTTCTTAATGTTTGATGCTTTTGTTTAGTTCAATTTGTACTCCTCTCTATTCACCAAAAAGAAAAAATGCATTTTTGTTACCTTTAAACTGCTCAAATTTTAATATGTCTGTACAACACAGGACATTTTGCCTCTAAATTAAACAATCTTGTGGATAAACTTAGTGGAACAATCAAAATGTTGGAATTAAGTGAACCCATTAGGACAATTTTGACTGACACTCTCAACCAAAAAAAAAAGAGAAAAAAACACATTTAGCAGTGCTCATGTACCTTACTTGAGATGATTGATTTGGCATCATTCTTGAATTTCTCAGCTTAATTTTGTTTTTCAAATCGAGCTCAGGCACGGAGGCCTCCTCTATATGATCTCTTGTTGCTTTATATCTGCACTAAGCGAGATTCGGTAACTACAACGTAATCTCTCATACATTTTCTTTCTTTCATATTTTGGCTTTGCACAGGCTGAGGTGTTTTCAGCTCTCATTTATAAACTTAGAAATTCACCACCTGACAGGTGAGATTCTTAAAATCCTAGTGCTTGCTCCCTTTATCCTTTTACGTGTTCACTGTTATTTATCATGAAATGCTTCGTATATCCCTTGCACGGTATAATCGCAACATCTATTTTGACTACATTGTTGGTGAAAGTCCATCTCAGCTACCTTGTCCAAGTGTTTTATGTATATTTTATGTTTCTGTAACTATACATCCGCAGAAACCATGAGCGGTTGCTCCGAGGTTAGCATGTAACTGAAGATACAGAACTATGAGTGTGGAAAACCATGACTCTCTGACGTGGAAATTCGCCTAGTTCTTCTTGTAAATAGATTTTTTGATTTTTTTTTATTTTACAAATGTTTATAGTGAATTGAATGAATTTAAAATTATAGATTCTAGAAAACAGAAACTCATCTATTCTGTGGCATCTTTAATCCATCTATTCTGTTTCTTAAAGATGTGGCGTATATGGTTTCAATGCGAGTCTTTTGTATTCTCCGTAAATTGGCATAGACATGGCATGCTATGAAAGAGGACTTATGTTTTTGCGCTTGGTTCAAAATATGGATTACGTTACGCATAATTCCAAGGAACTCATCTACTATGTTCGATTGTTGCAGGTACGCTTGTTTAGTTGCAGAATCTGTAAGTAAATCTGATTCGCCGCAAGAAACAGCGCTAGGGCTTGTGGGGGTTGTGGATGTCACTGTCCAGCAAGATCGAGACGTTCTGAGTCATCTCGAAGGCGCAGAAGAGTACATCTATGTGTCAGGAATCGCCGTACTCCAAAAATTTAGGTATTTTCTGTCGCATTTTCCTGCTGTCATTTTCTACCGGAAACAAAAATAACAATTTTGAAGAACCATCATCTTAACTCATACAAGATTCTGCTTAATCAATTGTTTGTTTATCAGCAATCGACATATTACATCCGGAGAAAAAGGTATAATCTCCTGTTTATTTAATATTAAATTGAGCTTCCGCCGCTAAATCCTCAATTACTGATTGAAAATTCATGTGTAGGAGAAAGAAAATAGCTACGGTGCTATTAAAAGCCTGCGATGCAGTGTCGCTTGTGTGGGGCTATGACTATCTTGCGCTGAGAGCTTACGAAGACGATTCAGCAGCGCGGAGCTTGTACGCGAACGCGGGCTACAAGGTGGTATCGAAAGATCCCTTCTGGGTGACCTTTTTCGGCAAAAAGCGGCGTGTTCTGATGATCAAACAGTCGGCTTTCGATGATAGGATACAGCCTGGTTCCTTCTCATGCTTCTTCTAACATATGTTTCACACACCTAATTTCCGACAAATTTTCCATTGTTGATTTCTTTTTCTTTTTTCTCCCCCCCCCCTTGTATGCTGGTTTAATTGTTTAATTTCGAGATCTGTGACAAAGTAACTTCTGATGGTTTTTTTTCACTATTTTTATACATTAATAGTTCTTGGATCAATGTGTTGATCAAGCAAGAATGTGCAAGCATATTACAATTTGAAATGCAACACTTGATATATGTAGAAAAGTTAAGAAGAGTACATCCCTGGGGATTTGTCTTTTCTGGATTTGAGTACTCTTTCTCTCTTTGTTTATCTTCTGTTTATAATTTATTTGGTGAAGCACCTTCCTTTCTTGGCTTTCTATGATAAGAAATATTTTCATTCTCATATTTGATGAGAATCATTAATTGTCCAACAATAAAAATACACAAATTTCTAATAACCTCTCAATCTATGTGGCCTGACAAGCTAAAAAGAGTCCACGGATTATTAGCATCCAAACTTAAAAGACAACATAAAACCACCTAAACAAACTCAAATATAACTGGTGGGAATATATCAACTGATGAGAGCAACTCAACAACAGAACACAACAAAGAGTCTTTAAATGTAAGAGAACCCTCACTTTGATCAACTAGAATAACTCTGAACCCAAATATAGAAAAAGGAAATTAGTCATTTCGAAATGGTCTATAGATGAGGGGGCTCTTGAAACATTTTTACCCATCTCACAGAAAACAAATAGCAGAATTCAAAAGCTTCAGAATATACCACTGCTATAAAGAATCAAAACCACATCCATTTCTCTTTACTAACACAACCACTTCCATTGCACAAAGCAGCAGCCGGCAATAGATAAACTCAGACAGCCAAGATTTAAACCACTCAGAAATTCAAGATTTGGAAACACAAGATTAGATTTCACGGCTTAAAAACCAAATAACAGCAAGTCAAGGTTCCAACATTCTACAAGCTTTTTTTTGCAACTCCACACAGCGTAGAAACAGAAAAAGAAACAGAAACTTCAGGGAGGAAAAAAGGGAGAAAGTAACACTAGAAGAAAGGATCCGCGGACTATACAAAATTATAGCATCACCTAATGCTAAGCACGCAAGGCCATGAACAAGCTCTGCTTCCTTGCATGCTCCGGAATAAGTCGGTGAAGAACATCCGGAGGAATGCCGACCACCTCTGCAAAGACCGTTAAAAAGAAATCCAGCAAATAAACATATACGCAGTAAGGGGCCCTTCAGACAAACTGATGGCTGCTTCAACAATGTATGTGCTGATAATGAGATATTACTCATGCCCAAAATAAGCTTCTTACCTTGAGATCGGAAGTTGAAAAGCGGAGGGAGAGGGCGACCATTAGGTAACCGAGTATTGGGGTCTCTCAGCTCATCAAAGAAAGGATGCATGCAGGCTTCCAACTGTCCGAATTCCTCATAGTTAGAAATTAAGAAAATAAAGATCACAGAAATGCTACGGAAATGAGTATGTAAATCTTGTGCAACTCACGGCAGTGCAGCGAAGATTTGGCGAATACTGAAGAAACCTGCTGACAAGGTCCACTGCTTCTGGAGGCAGCCGCTTTTGAAAAACCTGAAGGAGAAAAGCATTATAAGAAACTACTGTAGAAATTTCATTGGCTTTTGTTATAGGGCAATGCCCACTGGTTTAGTTCTCTCCCCTTCACTCACTCACTTTTAATTCTTCCTAGTTTCTCGAGTGTTTTCGTAAAAAAGTCAGTCTCTCTTGACACGAAGTGAAATCTTCTCTAACACTTTCATTCTTTTTCATTTGAAAGAAATAGGAAAAGAAGGTGCAGAAAATATGAACTGGCTCAGAAGATGAGAAAGTACAATACTACAATATGATTTATCTCATGAGTTGTCGCTTTAAGTTGTTCTGACAATGCAAGTAATAAGCAGATAGGAGCTAAGTCATTGTGGCTACACCACTGCTCTAGATTATTTGGTCACTGGCGCCTGTGAAGGAACATTCATTAGAAACGCAAAAATTGTCTTGGAATTACCTTATGCCATGGATGAGCCTTTATTTGGGGGAACTTGAACTCATTGTAATTTGGATTCATACACTTTATCTCTTCCCTCGTGGGTGTACCCAGAACCTTTGAGTGAATTAAAAATACATAATTGTAATCAGAATAATTTGCAGACTGAAAATATTTAAAACAGTTTAATTTTAAAGTCATCACCTTAATGATCTCAACCAGCTGATCGACTCCACTTTCTCCAGGAAATAAGGGCTATAATACAAGAACACACATCCAAATAAAATTTATGAATTGTCAATCAAGAGACCAAATAAAAAAATGAATCGAAACATGAGTGCTATAACTTAATTAAATATTTTCTAAATAAAAATGAAAGAACCTGCCCAAGGAGCAACTCTGCCATCACGCAGCCTGTAGACCACATATCAATTGCAGTTGTATACTCAGTTGCGCCAAATATAAGCTCAGGTGCACGATAATATCTTGAGCATATGTAAGAGATATTAGGTTCTCCTTTCACCTATATCATTGCACAAAATTAACACTAGTAGCAAGCCAATTGTT
The DNA here is from genome assembly GCF_001540865.1 of Ananas comosus. NCBI lineage: Eukaryota > Viridiplantae > Streptophyta > Magnoliopsida > Poales > Bromeliaceae > Ananas > Ananas comosus. Next base: position 12,798,011 of record NC_033621.1, read on the forward strand.
CAAACAAGAAGTAAAACAGAAATTACCAGAACTTTCGCACTGCCAAAGTCGCACAGTTTGAGCTGGTGTGTATGTGGATTCACCTGGAATTGGAAGTTTAACATGTGGAAAAAAGAAAATTTTGAATCTGAATGAAGTGTCTATAGCCTAGAAGATAGTTATTAGTTATTAACCAGCTTTAGCACAACTCATACAATGTACAATCAGAAGGCAAAACTATCAGGATACAAAATTAAAAAAAAATGCACGCGCTCACGCATGCATCGTTACAGAAAGGAATTCTCTTTAACCGGCATGAACGTGCATGCAGGATGGATGCAAGCAGATAGAACTTGAAGGATACAGATGAAGTGCAAATTAATGGTGTGACTGACAAATAAAACTATATAGAAAGAAAATTGGAAAAAAAACCTTACTAGTAAGTTTTGTGGTTTGATGTCACGATGACAGATGCCCACACTGTTATGTATATAAGCAAGTGCCCTGCAAATCTGCAACCAAAACAGCTGCATTATAGGAATAGTCCAACAATTTAATACAAAAGACTTTCGACATCTCCATTTAATTGCAAGGCAAGTATGCTAATTGTGTTTTCTTTCTGAAATGAAATGTTACTTCAACTGCCAGCATTAGCCAAATAACCAAGAAGAAAAATCTCAGAAACTTGATCAGGTGTATGTTTAAAATTTAAACTAGTCATTGCATGGTAAGATATTAATCAAACTAAAAAATATTAATCGCAAACATCTAAGATCTTTAAGCTTAGCGCGTAACATGCATAAAAAAATGATTATATAGCAATTTGGAAACATAATAGATAAAAAAATTTTACTTTATTAAACAGAGAACAACCTTTACTTTGGTTTCAGCAGAACCATATTAGTTATTCCTTTAGTCTTTTTTACTTTCTCCTATCTGAAGTTGTTTCTGACGTTTGCTGCAAAATTTCCACTTTTCAAAATATTTATTTTGTATGTTTCACTTCTTGTTTTAATCCACATGCTACTCATCTACGAAAGGGCAGTAAAGCTGGTTTCATAACTGCCATACGGAATAAACAGTATGACATGTTCAGTGGAACCATTAGGAGACATACAATTGCAGTTGAGTGAAAAGTGGTACAAGTAGAAACTTTAAAAGTCTGTTAGAAATTAAAGTATGAGCAAGGGCAAACCTGATAGGTATAGAGTTTCACATATATAAGGGGCATACGTTGGTTCATCCTGTTGTACTGTCTTGCCATTCGACTGACAGTCTCAGGGACAAACTCGAGTACAAGATTCAGATATAGCTCTTCCCTTTCCGTGGTTGAAAAGAAATAGTGCTTGAGAGCAACAATATTAGGATGGTCCAGCATGTGCATAATCTGCAGCTCCCTGTTCTTATAACGCTTATCTTGAAGGACTTTCTTAATGGCAACAATTTCTCCAGTCTCTCTACATTTTGCCTGTAAAAAGAGAGGAAAAACTGATTACTGGGTTTTCACCTTCTGGATCCAAGGACAATCACTAGCGAAGTTTACATAAATAGCCCTATAGTATTATTACATACATGTCCTTGCAATGTCTCAATTTTCATACATGTCCTTAAGAACTTGGGCCCTGTTGATTTTAGTGCTATTTCAGTAGCAGTACCGGGAGAAGCACTATCTACAGAACCCCCCAACAGCTTCTTGCTGTAGCTAAAAGTAGAAGTACAAGCTAGGCCAAAAAGGCATAGTTTTTTACCAATAAGCCCTTCTACTAACAAGAAAGCTGAAGTTTCAATAGGTATATAGGTGTATAGGAAAATTTAGGATTTATAGAGGGTTCTATATAAACAGACCAGTTTGCAGGGATATGTATATAAAAAGCCAAAGAACTTATAGTACCTGAAACACAACACCAAAAGAACCTGTTCCGACCACATGTTCAGCTATGTAAGTAACTCTCTGGTAGGCAGCAACTTTGTTAGAGACACCACTTCAGAGAATAATGAAGAAAAACAGAATTTGATTAGATGGTAAGACCTGCTTGGGTAGACCATTTCGACCATGAATGGTAGTGGCAATAACATGACCGGGTTCATTACCAGATCCATCAATAATGTCTGGTTCAGTATCCTGCATAGCAGAAAGGCATTCTGTAAAAGTGAAATATGCCTTGAAAACCAGTAAAACTAGCTAGACAGGTCAATAATTAAAACATTCTGTAAAAGTGAAATATGCCTTGAAAAAATAATCAAATGATCACATTTGCATATGAAAACAACCACAGATTTAGTCCAAATCAGTTGGGTAATTTATAGGATCATATTCCTCCATTCAACTCAAGTGCTAACATTTATTACTACTACAACCTTAATAAGCAAGCATGAAAGTATAGTTTGACAAATAACCTTGCCCGAAATAGAGTTGAATGGAATAATATCCATACAGATGAACCCAGTTTAGTTGTTCCTATTGCACCCGCTCAAGGCATCTTCTAAGCAAATAAAATTATTCCTTCCTACTAATGCACTGTGGTCCTTGTTCAACACGACCGAACCATTTTAATTGTTTTTCGTGGTTAAGACAGCTTGATCACATTATGCCAGTAAGGAACAGCGATTTACTTTCAGCCAAAAGGCGACCCCACTGGGAGGGGCAAAAACCAATATTGACATTAATTATTAAAGGAAGTACGAAAACATACGATAGTGTTTTTGCTTATTTTACAAGCTTGAGCTGTTAGAGAACATCGTTTTGAATACTTTATAATTCTACACCAGTATGGGCGGGTTTTGACCACAAGCCAAACTCATTGATTTGAAACAAATGGAAGAAATTGAGTGAGGCTAAGAATCTGAAATGATTTGAACTTAGGAACTCCTTTGGTAGTATGTGAAACAAACCGGCATCCTCCGAAAGCATAAGCCATAGTAGTTCAGTGTTTTCAGCATAACAAGCATTCATTTAACAATAAACAGGTTCCTGACAACACAAGAAGTTCAAAGTAGAATTTTACTCTATCCTCATCCAGCTCTCGCTTGGCATCCTTTAATCTCATTTCCAGAATCTCCCTTCCGAGAGATTCGATCGAGCTCGATGAACCCTTCAAACTGTTCGCCTCCCGGGAACTTCCCACGCCACCTTGCCTCAAACTTGCATATGCCATTTGGTTGCCGATAGGCGAGCTTTGCGCTGATTTTTTGTAACAGAGCCTACATCTCCGAAGCTTCAATCTCCATCACATAAGAAACACATAAACCTGGATATAATTGAAGTAAAAGGTTGCCATTCATCAAAAGCTTCTTGTAATCAAAATAGCCGTTCTTTATTATAAATCTAAAGAAAATGTGCAGACGCTAGTATAGCACATTTTGAAATTGGTAACGCAAATGCGTTTTTTATTTTTTAACTCTATTTTTTTTTTTACTTCGACTCATCAACTCATTCTATAACACTAATTGAGGCTTCATACATTAACAAATCCGCCACATTGGATCAGATTCACTCAAACCTCGTTTATATAAGGAGATTAAAGAAGAGAGGACAAATGTATCACCAAACTACTCCCTAAATTCCCCAACTTTAAGCACTACACCTCACAATTTCGTTCCCATCATGGTAAGATACTAAAAACTTCCAAAATTCACATTTAAAATCAGAAAAAAGGAACAAAATTACAGTTTTGATCAGATCAAACAAAAGCAAACCATTTTAAATCAGGAAAAACTCAATAAATTGAGATCAAAACACCGCAACTAGGAAATTGGACACGAACTAGGGATCTGATGCAGGAGATCAAACAGAAACTTACAGATTGAGACAAAAAGGGGGAAACTCACTCTGAGATCTCATAAATTGCTTCGATTTGAATGGGAGTAACCGGCGATCGAAGGGTTTGGGATAGGAATCGAGCCCTGAAAATCGCCCCTTGCGGTGTCGGAAGGGTTGGTAAAAGGGGTGGGGTGGGGAAGGGGAAGCTCCGAGTTGGTGGCGAGTGTGACCTTGTGAGTGCGCTTGTGTGGTTTTTTTTTTTTTTTTTTTTTTTTTTTTTNNNTTTTTTTTCCGGTATAAATTTTGTTTTATTTAATTTATTTATTTTTATTTTTTAAGTAAGGAGTCAAAAGAGAAGGAAAGTGGGGACAAGGACGAGACCTCACCTGTACGCGACAAGTGGCGGTGAAGCGTGAAGAGTTGGTGTATGGTGTTTTTTTTTTTATTTTATCCTCAAATTTTCACACCATGATATTTTGGTCCTTAAATTTTAGTTTATTTTATTATCTAACTTAATCTTTATAATTACTACCGTTAAGTTCTATAATTTAATAATTAACATGTTTAAAAGTGATATAATATTTTAATTATTATTATATTATTAATTATAATATTATTTAGTATATTAATTAATATTGTGTTAGCAATCACGACCTGTTATATTATATTTATATTAGCGATATATTAAAATTTGTCAACTAAATTAGACTGTAATATTTAATTATAAAATTTAGAAAGTTTGAGCCTAATATTATAATAAATTTAATTTTGAGAATCAAATTGTTATGGACCAAACAACCTGAGAGACAAAAGTGTAATTTAGCCCTTTTTTATTTGCGAGATGCTAAATCTACAACCCAAGCTGATGAATAATAATAATAATATATTATTATTATTATTATTATTATTATTATAATAGTGTGTTAATTATAAAAAAATATTTCTATTTTTGGAGATGTCCAATGCTCTATCTCTTTTAATTAAAATGTATGGACAATCCCTGTGGGATCTGGATATTCTAAGTTGGTCCTTATGTTTTTAATCTTAATAATTATGTTCAGCAATTTTCATGCCTGTTACAACTTTATCTCTAATAATAGTCAAAAAAAAAAAGAAAAAAAATATTCCTACACTATTAACTTAGCAGATGAAAATNAGCTTTATATACTTCCTTTGCATGCAATTTAACCAATTAAAAGAGAGAGGAAAAAAAAAAGAGATTTTAAGATAAATCTAAACCACCTTTTTTCTCATCTTTGGAGTATATCTAAAGGTTCTATTGTGTACTTTTTCTTTGGAAAAAAAAAAAAAAAGAAATAGGCCAAATGATTTTTAAGATGGTAAATATTTAAAGACGTGCATAACTTCTTCTTAACTAGTAAAAAAATTGTCTAAATAAATTAACGAAACGGATAGCGTGCTATCTATTTCTTTAAAAAAAAAACTAATAAAATAATTGTTGCCAATTTTTTCTACTTTTTATAATAGTTGGACAAGACGGTGAGGATATTCGATCCCAAACTCTTAACTTTTATCAAAATGTTTACTTTGATTTTTAATTTAATTTTTAAAAATTTATAATCTATTAAACAATATGAATCCTCAATGTTTGTTGCCACGTGGCAAGTTTTTCTTCACCCTCGCTAGTATGTAACTCTTCTTCTTTCCATCACTAAATTTTCAATATGCATTTTAACGGTCCCATTAATCAAACTTTCAAGTAGTGCATTTAAATGGTCCCACTACCTTCCCTTCACTATACGTTTAATTAATGTAAATGGTTCCACTACCCAACTTCGAATTAGTATATTTAAATGGTCCTACTACTATCTACGATCCTAACCTCTATCTCCAATTATTCATCATGGCTCATTTTTCTCCTTCCACCGAACTTTTAATTCTTTATCTCCAATTTGTTCATTAATTCTTTATTTCTTATTTTTAACTATACACCATCACCTCCTTCCCTTACTCCCTCTCTCTATCTCACTAATGTGCGCTCAATTCCTTCTTCCGCCACAGTCAGAGAGATCGTCGTCGCCATCACCATCACCATTGCCGGAGAAGGCATCGTCGGGTTTATATCTGCTGTCTACAGTGAGATACTTTCGGTAGATGTACCAGATATACAAAAAAATATTTAATATTTTATTATTATTAATTACTATTAGGGTTTTTACCCGCTGTAAAGTGCGGATCTCTTCACTAGTGTATTTTAATTTTGTTAAATTATCTCTTGTGAAATCCCAATAAAAATTAAGAAATGCTACATGTGCACACTCAAAAGTAAGAGTGTACGCTTTTCACCCCTAAATCAAAAAATTTTATATATATATATATATATATATATAGAGAGAGAGAGAGAGAGAGATAGGTAGCACGCTACCCGCTTCGTTTATTTTATTTAGAAATAAACTTAGCTGGAAATATGAATAAATTAGGATTTGAACTTGAAACCTCAGGTATCAACCATCAAGTCCTTTGTCGCTTGCTCTAGAGACAGTCGATTAAATTTTTAATATTAAAAAAATATTTAAGATAGATATTAATTATTAGCCGTTGGATATAAGAACGTAAGATTTATATATACTTTTTGGGCATAAAAATTTCTCATAAAATATATCATGCGGTAAAAATTGACATTGATGTGATAATTTTACTGATCTTTTGAAAAATATTAAGGACTTAATTACAAAAAATTTAAACATAAAGTACTAAAGTGAAAAATAAATATCATCCAAGCATTACGTTAAAAACCCCGAATTCGTGGGCCCTGTGTAAGCTCGGGTTTCTCAATTCCTTACGGCCCATTTAACCCATTACGGCCCACTTAATTCGCCCCTCTATATCTCACCTCTGCGATTAGAATCCCCCAAAAAAGGGCGTAAAACCCCTGCGATAACTTTGAAATCGAGAGCGAAATTGAGAGGAAAAGGTGATTAAAAGGAGAAATTAGGGCATCAAAATGGAAGGCGGGGGAGAGGATCTAAGCATCGATGAGCTCGCCTCGAATCTCTCCACTTACAAAGATCAGCTACGTGAGGTACCTGATTTCCCAATCTTTCAATTTCTTTACGTTTTTTTGGTTTTTTTTTGGGGGTCGAATTTTGGTGGAGAAGTGGAAATTTCTAATCTCTTGAGGTGGTTGCTGCGATTAGTGTTGCTAGGGTTTGTTTTTGTTGTATAGGGATAGTGCTTTTTCCCCTGTATCTTTAATTTCTAGGGTTTTCGTATTTTTCTACCAAATTCATGCATATTGAATTCATCTGGTGGCTTATTAATCTTAAAAAAAGCTTTTTTTACGCAAAAAGAAGAATTTTTTTTAACCGATTGAAAGGAATTAAAGAAGTGTAGGGCTTATTTGTTGTTTTATATATGAATTATTCTTATATAATTACTATTTGTTCATCAAGTCCCTTAGTTGAGAGGTTGAGCCATCAATTCTTATTACAATCACAAAGGCTATTGTCTTATTTCTTCACTGTTTCTTAATGATTTTTAAGCCGTGTTAGTAGGTGTGGGAGCGATACTTGGGTGCGAGTGGTGATTGTATGCTTAGTGAACAAATGAGTTTTAAAAGATATATTAAAACTTGTAGAGTGATGAAAAAATGCCCAATTGCGGTGAGGTTTTTATTATATTGCCTACTCAAGTGTAGTTACTAGTTGAGCATATTTTTGTTTTGTTACTTGGTTGTAAGCATTCGCATAATATACTTAGTAGCATAATAGGAGTAAAGAAGGCTACATCACGAGCGACTATCAACTATTATATGTATGCTTTGGTACTTGTTTCATACTAAGAAACATGACTTTGTATGTCTCATTTTGTGCGGGTGCGCGCGCGCATGCATGTTTGAATGTTTGGTTTTAGAGTGTTTTATGTAATATATATGTTTGGTAAATCAGATTGCCTATATTTCTAAAGAAGGCAAGCTGCGTGTGCCATTTAAAATTGGTATCTTAGTTTTGGAAGTTTAAGCCAGCAGTTTTAAAAGTGACTGTTTTCTTCCCGTAATTCAGATCAAAAAGCTTTTGGCTGACGAGCCTGGGAATGCTGAATATGCTGATATGGAGAAGGAGCTTGAAGAGGTAAGCCGAGTTTGCATCTCAAGTGCTTATTTCTTTCGTCATCTTTTTGATATCCTGAGATGAAGAAATGTGATTAAATGTGAATGATTTGGGTAAGATATTGTTAAGATAAGCTGAAAATTCATTTGCAACATACTAGTTATTTTCCTCAGAACATGTTTCCAGTGTTTTGCTATCGCTTCCCCTTTGTGTTGTCTTTTGTTACAAGGAGCCATATTCACTGAAGGCAGCATGACACGGCCATCATGGTGGCTGAGGGTTTATTATCGCGGTTTTAAATTTAGTTTATACCTCAGAAAGGTGAGAAGGCTCTTACAGCTAATGGAGCTCTATGGGCAATCATGATATTTAACCGTGACTATCAGAAGATGTCCATCACCCTTTATCTTTTTTGGTTCTTTGCAGGTTTTGTGTGTCCCATGGTGCTCTGTCTACTTGCAAACCCCTCATTTCAGATGTTCAAGCTGCTATTTAAAGTTTGAAATTTGGAAACTTGAAGATTTGAGTGCAGGATTTGTAAATGTAAGAAGTAGGTTTACTGCTTGTTGGCTGAATTTAGTGTGTTTATGAGAATGCAGGTGATTGCATTGACTGAGGAGCTTTTGGCTACTGCAAAACAAGCCGAGGCTACACAGCATGATTCAGATGTTCGTTTTGATGGAACCTCTGAATCCAAATTGGTAAGCTCGGCTCCATATTGTACGATATTGTGCTCTAATCTTGCATCATTTATATTTAGCAGTTGGGTTTAAAAACTTTCACCATATTTACCATGATTCTGTTTCTAAGAGCATTAGATACATTCTAATATAATGGAAGCTTCTGTTTTATGTAGCCAAAACCAAGTATATGTTGCTAATCTTAAGCATCATTAGTAACTAAAATTTGAAACTTTCAATATATAGCGGTATGAGAATCTTGGGTTCTAATTATCCAACTTATATTATATATCATTGTTTTGCTGGCTCATTTAGTTAGAATTTTAACGTGGGCAATCTTTACTTGGTTTTTGTTGCCTCATGTAGGAATCAAACGAGCATTCCCTATCTCATAAGTTCTCTGTCGGGACCAAAGTCCAAGCTGTGTGGAGTGAAGATGGGGAATGGTATGTTCAATAAATCTATTTATTGTATACAGCATCATCTGATTATCACTTGCTTCACCATTTCTTTATGTTGATTAGTTGAATGTTTAGGTATGATGCGACGATTGAATCTCTCACTCCAAATGGGTACTATGTTTACTATGATGAGTGGGGCAACAAGGAGGAGGTATGGTTTGCCCTTTTTTCCCCCTCTATTGTATTCATGAGCATAAAGGTGCAAAGCCTTGTTATAAGGTTACCTATTATATTTTTTATTCGTAGTTGTCTTTTCCAGGGTAGATTGTAGTTCTAATTTTCAATTTCGAACTAGTATTTGGACTTAAAAAGGAAAAAGTTGATGCATGGTGATTTTTTCCTTATTAACTATGAAGTTGAAAAGAAGGAATTCTTTTCAAAAGAATTTTTAGTGATAGAAAAATAACAGCCACTTTCCCATGCCTTTGCAGTATGTTATGATAGTAAATTATTGTTATTCAAACATTTCCGATGAACAAACCTCCCTTGTATTCTGAAACATGCGTCTAAAACAGTTTTCTTTGTTCACTCTGGTTGAATTTATGTGTTAAATTGTGGAATTCGACATTATGCAACTTTAAAAGTCTTGTAGTTTATCCATTTCCATCAGTTTGGGCTTAGCAAATGTGGTAAAACTTTGAATTATTCTGTTGTTTTATTTTTGAATTTTGACGGCACAACGTTTCTTCAATTTGTTAATGGTTAGCACCTTGTTTCCCAAGTTATAACCTTTCCAATCTGTGTTTTTTAGGTTGATCCGGATAATGTCAGGCCAATCCAAGAGGGAGTAGTTGATGCTTTGGAAGAAGCTGAGAAAGAAGCTGAAGCTACCAGGCAAGCCATTAAAAGGAAAATTGCACAAGCTGCGGTCACCGATTTCCAAATGCGTTCCTTACCTGCTAAACTCCGTATTGAACCCAATGATCCCGATGATCTGGTACTTATAACTTATATTCATACTGCCACTAGTCAAGTAATTAAGGCACTTTGTGTGTTTTGCAAACAGATTTTTCAGTTTGTGTTCTTGCTTGTCGTACCTAATCTCTTGCTCCATTGTTTCAGTGAATTAGTTTTTTGCGTATGTACTTTTGTCATTGAAATCAAAGCGCAATTGGGAGATAAATATATCCGTAATATATTCAAAAGAACGAGTTTTGGGTTGTGGATCTGTGAAGTATTCTTCTCATTTTGACGCCTCATTTGTGGTCTTTCATACAGAGCTTGCTGAAAAAATTATTTTTTTATTCATAAGAATCATATAAAAGGAAGGATCTTGTACGCATTTATTATTTTCTTTCCGTATAATTGTATATTCAACAGTGTATTGTTAAAAATAGTTTAGAAAAGTATATAAAGAATGTAATTATGCAGCTTAAAGCTTGTTAATATTAGGAATTATGCTTTCCATTTGATTTCCTTGATGCATTTTTCTGTCTTTTGCTTGTTTCTGTTGTCTGTGCATCCTCAGATGTCACTTCTGCTGTACTTAAATATTTTCAAATTCTTCGTCATACCATAGCACAGGGTTTGGCCCTTAGGCCTTTTTGCCTTGTAATTGCATTTCAGACTATTAAAGACTTCTATTCTGTGGAATCCTTGCAAATTAGTTTATTTTCCTGTCCATAATTTTGCAGAAAGCTGCCAAGCGCAAGAAGATACATGCTTTCAAGTCAAAGCTTCGCTTTGAACAACTCGAAGTGGTGCAAAATAAACGGCAGAATGCCTGGCAGCAGTTCCAAACTACCAAGGGAAAAGCTAAGAAGGTAAATGGGGAATAGCCCCCCCTTGGACTTTTTCCGTAACATTGTGCAACCTTACTTCAAATAGGAAGGGACTGATATTTTGCTACCAGATTTCAACAGTTCCAATTAGATATTTCGATAGTTATTCATATTGAAGTCACGAACTCAAGTTTTAGTTTTACTGGCTAACCGTATAAAATATTCGAGAAACAAAATATTCCTAATTGAATATTCAATCCGGAAAGTTAAAATTATCCATTTCAAAATGCACTATAGTTGAGGTAAGGTCTCTATAATGTGTTTCCCTAAATGTCATCGAAACATTTATTTATTTCTGACCTGTGAGCTTTATTATCTCAATATCAGTGTATAGATCAAGTTCATTTACTCATTTATATGGCTATCTCTTGCTGTTGCAGGTTGGGTTCTTTTCGGGCCGAAAGAGGGAGAGCATATTCAAGTCCCCCGACGACCCGAAGGGGAAGGTCGGGGTCACCGGAAGCGGGAAGGGATTAACGGAGTTCCAAAGGCGGGAAAAGCACCTGCACCTGAAGGGTAGTTCAGCAGATGCACTTGATACAGAGGAGTAGATAAATCCAGAGAAGAGCCATTGAGTGTTCTTTAACACCCCTCTTGTTAGAGTTGCCTTAGGAGGTGTGGCATGCTACAATGGATGTTACATATGTTTGAATTGTGTACAATTTGTTGCGGTGAATCTTTAACTACTCAAATAGATCAGCTGGTCTTTCGTTTTCTCACCTTTTCGTCTCGCCGTCCCCGTTGTTTTACTAAAAATTGATGAAATATTAAGGTCTTGTTCGGTGTCATTCTATGCGTCGAATGTGCGTGCCTGGATTTTTCTATTATTATTGTCACTAATGATGAACTATATTTTCTTGAAAATATTAAAAAAAAGAAACAAAAAGAAAAGATGATCTAGTTCTTGTTTTTGGTTCCAGTTTGCAAATGAGTTATCTTCTCCAGGTGTGCTATGTGTACATAGAAACAGTAAAACCTGAGAAAAGGTAATGGTTTTGATGTAAATATTTTTTTTTAATTGCAACACTTTTTAGTACATGCGATTAAATAAAATAAATACAGCTGTAATATTACACGTCGACCGCATGCAACTCCAGCTACGTTGTAAATCTAATAACATTGAACTCATTATTATTGTTACATAATAATCTAAATTTATATAAAAAATGAGTTTATAACATAAAGTAATTGTTTAATCCAAAAATTGCTAAAGCTTTTCAAGTAATAATTTTTCATCACTTTACATCAAACTTTTATTACGCAATAAATGTTTTCTCAGCTCTCTTTGTTATTCCTTCACCCGACCATTTTGACAGGTCATAACTGTTCATCCACAACCATAATTTTTCGTGTTAGTATAGGATGTGATATTTACTACGGTCACGTACACAGATGATCCTAAATACGTATACGATGTAATAATAACTCTACCTCAGTGTATATATATATATATATATATAATTTTGTTTGAATACTATCAGTAGTAAACGAGCCGTTTTACTACCTATTTATTTTTGATGATAAAGCTTCCAAATTGACGATCGACTTCGTTGAACATGATCTATACCACTTGAAGTGTGTAGAAATAAAATTTCAAATCTTTTCGACATCATTTGCCTAATGATCAAAAGGTTTCAAAATTTATAATTTAATGGTCGATAAGAGGCGTTTTCTCGTTTAACGGCGTAAAGATATCCAAATCAATTGAATTTTTGTTAGAAAATTCTTTAAACTATTTAAAACAAGATCTATACTCTTGATCTTGATTATAAGATTCTTATCATCATTTTTTAAAAAATATTAATTTTCAACCATTCATTTTTCTGTTCACTTAATGGATAAAAGAACAATATCGAAAGTGCGTGAAATTTGATTTCTAGGTAGTTTAAATGGTTTAGATCATATTTAACGGAGCCGATCGTCAATTTGGAAGCTCTATCATCGAAAACAAATAGGTAATAAAACGGCTCGTTTACTATTGATAGTATTCTAGCTCAACTCACTCACTCTCTCTCTCTCTCTCTCTCTCTCTCTCTCTCTATATATATATATTTATATAGGGTCCGGCTACTATACTATTATGAGTACGATCGCTCACGTACTCATAAGTTGTTTTCGATGATAGAGCTTCCGAATCGACGATCTACACCGTTAAACGTTATTTACAGCATTTAAAACTTCTAGAAATCAAATTTTATAATTTTTCGACATCATTTACCTTATGATCAAGAGGTCACAAATTTGACAATTTTTAACGGCCGGTATGGGATACTTGCTAGTTTAACGGTGTAAAAGAATCGAAATTTGTTGAATTTTTGATAGAAAATTCTATTCACTATATAGATAAAGGTCAATAACTCCGATCTTGAATTTAAGGATCCGATCATCCTTTTTTAGGACGTTGTTCGATTTAGACCGTTCATTTTATGCCCACTTGATGGATTTTATTATGATTTCGAAAATTTATGAAATTTATTTTTTAGAAGTTTCAAATATTCTAGATCATATTTACTGAAGTGGATCATCGATTTGGAAGCTTCATCATTGAAAACAACTTATGAATATGAGGGCTCCAATACTCATAATAGTATAGTAGTCATGGCCTATATATATATATATATATATATATTTCTTTTTTGAGGTTACTACTAAATACTTAAAATAAATATATGATGTTATAAATGATAAAAGCTTATAAAAAGAAAAACATTAGTTGAACTCTGACATATTTTAAAGAAACAAATACTCAATATTTAAATTTTATTTTATACAATCTAATTGCGTGACTTATGCACATTCCTATTCTTTTTAGATGCGTATTCGTAAAATAAATTTTGCTCAATTATTTGTTCTAAAATATTGAAATAATGTTTGAATGCAAGAAAAAGAATAGGAATGTGCATAAGTCACGCAATTAGATTGTATAAAATAAAATTTGCTCAATTATTTGTTCTAAAATATTGAAATAATGTTTGAATGCAAGAAAAAAAAAAAAAACTCATTATGTAATACACGTCTACACACATATAATTTTTGTGAAAATATTAAAGTTAATTATTTTAGGCCCAGTTTAGCAGTACAAAAGCGAGACTCGAATTTGGCATATTATATAATAAATATACAAACAATATTAGCCAAAATAACTTAAATCAAATTATATAGAAATGCGAAGGAATATAGTTTATGGACGGATTTGCAAATTATCTACAGGTGAGGGGGGTTATTCAAATACTATATATTATACACATGTTGGATGTTACCTTGCAGGGGTAAAAATGTAAATTCAAGTCATACAAACTTGAAAAGAAAAGAAACAGCCCGAGATACATTAATACTTTGTTGACCCCTCTTCCACTCGATATATCCTCTCAAACACCCCTCGCTTCTCCTACGCAAGTGTGAACATATATACCTACCGNTAGATTTTCTTTCAATTTTTTTTTTTTTTTTTTTTTTGGTTTCCTCTTGTATATATATATGCACACGCTATTACCGCGACAACAATGGAGACCTAGGTAGAGAGAGAGGAGGAGGAGGAGGAGGAGGAGGAGGCGATTGCGAGAAAAATGGACGCCTCAGCCGCGGCGACTCCCCTGCACCTCGACTTCTACGGCTTCCTCAACCGCCTCCGCCGCCCCGGCGCGGCCGATCTCGTCGGCGCCGTGAAGAGGTCGAATCCGAGATCCATCGCCCTTCTTGATCCCCTTGTTTGCTTCAATTTTGATGTTATTTGGGGTTTTTTTGGGTGTGGATTGGGGCGGGTTCTTGTAATATCTTTGGGTGGGATGTTTGGGGGTGTAGTCGTTAGGGCTTTTGGTGAAGAATTTGGCTTTGATTCGAGTGCTTAGTGGTGTGAGGACGTTTTCTTGAGTATAGAGCGTAGGTTTTCGAATTGAATTGTTGTGTGATTATACTCTTCTTTGTTTTTGTGTTCAGACTTGGTGGATTGTGATGTTGTCGGATCGTGTGGATTTTATGAAGATATTTTTAAATTTTTTAGTTCTTTGATCAGGGTAATGCTCCTGTTAGGTGTAATTGAGAGGCGTCCATGAATTTCTGCTCAATTTTGATGTTTTGGTGGTTTTTTGGTGTAGTTCGGGGTTTCTTCTCGTAATCGCTTGGATTGGTTCTTCATTGTGTAGTTTGGGGTCTTCTTTGTTCGTTAGGGTTTTTAGTTTGAGGAATATTGTTGCTAAGTGATATATTTATGTTTTCTTGAGTTTGTAAATTAGATTTCTGAATCGAATCATTCTGTGACTCTGTTCTTTGGTGTTGTCATGGCAAAAAACTTGGTGGATCGAATTGTGATGTTGTTGCTTTGTTTGGATTGTACGAAGCTCCTTTAAGTGTAATTAAGGGGCATTCACAAATTTCTGGTTGAATTCTGCTATTTTTGGTGCTTTTTTTGATGTAGTTTGGGGTTTCTCCTCTTAATTTCTCCGGATTGGTTTGTGATGATGTCTTTTTGGGTCGCTAGGGTTTTAGGTTTGGGGAATTTTTTTTTGATTGGGGTGCTTACTGATAATATCCGTATAGGTTTCTGAATTGATTCATCATATGATTCTGATGTTGAGTGCTTTTATGATGAAAGGCTTGGTGGATTGTGATGTTGTTGATTAGTTTGGATTTTTATGATGCTTTTTTCTTTGTGTTGTCCTTTGACTAAGCAATGCTCCTGTTTGGTGTAATTGATAGGCATCCACACATTTCGGCTCAAATTCTGCTTGTTTTTGGTGATTTTTTTTGAGATATCATTTGGGGTTTATTCATGTAATTACTTTTGAGTTAGTTCTTGGGGGATGCCTTTTTTTATTTTTTTTTAATGTAACTTTGAGACATTTGCTTTAATTGAGTGCTTACTAATATGTTGAACTTGCCATAAGTATATCAATTACATTGTGAATTGAATCATAGTGTGATCATTCTGTTGTGTTTTTATGGTGAAAGACTAGGTGGATTGTGATTTTGTTGATTAGTTTGGATTTCTATGATGGTTTTTGATGTTTCGTGATCACGCAACATACAATTTTAATCTTCTATCAGCCCACCAGCCATTAGTGACCTCAACCGTGATAGGTCTGTTGTTGCTTATGTGGAATTGTGGATAACTGTGAATAACTAACAAAACTTTTTTATACATTAAGCCATTAGATCTGGACTTCCTTTATGGTGACTTTCAGGCAAATAAATAACTAGGTGAAAGTGCTATAGTTGCTGACTTACTCTATAGAGACTTTGTCCAGTTATGTAGAAACGAATGGCACTTATAGTTTCTCCAAGTAACCCTTTGTTTAACAATGTTTGATTGGTCCACTTGTTATTTTGAATTTCTTGATTGGCGTACCAATTAGCAGTGCTGACCTTTGTGTTAACCTCCTTTTTCCTTTTTGGTGACAAGTTGGACTCCTTAGATATACTTTTTCTATACCTTTGGTAAGCTAGAAAAGTATATTTATAGGGTAAGAATTTCCTTTTTTGTTTTTTGTAGACTGACACTCTTGGAATTGAAGAACCATTCGTTTTCGAGTAAAATATGAATTTATGGAGTAGGTGTGGAATGAGGGATTATGATAACTCCTTGGTTCAAGTATTTCTTTGACCTACAAAAATTTAGTTGGCCCTTTTTAAGGGTTGTGAGGTCCTCAAGCAGTCACACCATGGCGAGAGTTGTTTCAAGAAATATTTGTTGTTTTTCCGAGTAGAATAATCCACTCAGATTCTTCTTCTCTTGAGTTCATGGTAGGAGATACTTTTTATTGATTGTCCATTGTACAAGTTATTTGGAAACTAAGCCAGTTTGGCGTATGACATTATTTGGAACCATATATATATATATATATATATATATATNGTCTCTTTCTCCGGTGAGTTTCTCTCTCTCTCTCTCTCTCTCTCTCTCTCTCTCTCTCTCTCTCATCCCGATGATATGAGAATACTCATAACCCGGGAAGCATGAGTATTCAACAAAAGCTACAACCCCAAAAGCTTAGCTGCTAAGTGAGGCAATTTATACTAGATCTCATAAACTTTGAAAATCTTTTATTTAAAGCATTAAAAAGCTTTAGTAATACTTCAGGTAGTTCGACCATATTTTACTTGCCAATTTTAGCTTGACTGCAGGATTTTTACCTACTAGCCTAGGAAGTTAAATTCTAGCCTCAATAACTAGAAAAAGATCCATCACTTATCTTAAAAAATAGTTTTTAAGTTGTATAAGGTTAAGAAAATGTGGCAATTTGATCGTTCATAGGGTATGGCCGGCAATTTTTAACAGTTAAAACACTCGAAAACTAGCATTCCATTACTACAGTTTTTTAATATTTTAAACTAAAGATCTTCAAAATTTACGAGATCTATTACAAATTATATACCTAGCAGCTAAGCCTTCGAGATAGTAGCTTTTGTTGATTACTCATGCTCCCGCTAGCATGAGTATTCTCATATCATCGGCCTGAGATATATATATATATATATATATATATATATATATATATATATATATATGATTGTTCTGTGGTCTACTTGTTTGGTCAAACTCCCATCAAGGTGGGAAAACTCGGTTTGTGTATTTAAACAAGCATTACTATGTTGTTCCTGTACATCATAAAGGCGTCATGTTTTCTACGTAATCAACGACAACTACCCTTCGATTTTCGTCGACAATGAAGAAAGGTAGAAGACAGACGTTAGTGGACGTCAATTCGGTTCCATTTATTTAACTGTATTGTACTAATTCTTACGAAAGTCATATCCTATCTTCAGTTTAATAAGAGGTGGTGCATTTAATACAATAATTGGTTACAATTAACAGCAGGATTCAAATTCGGTCCACTAGTCAACCAATCAGTGTTTTAACATGTCATTCAGTTTGATATACAAAGATTATAACTGAAGTTATACGGGGTTCTAGTTACAAGATCTATCGTCGGTGATGTCGTCTATATCGTCAAAGATATCGTCATAGTCTCACAGTACGATGTAATACATTATTTGTTGTCTTGATTCGTATGATCTTGGTATCGTCGACGATATGTCTACATCGTCGACGATATCATCACTTGTATGTGATTCAGTCATATTCCACCAAATTCGGGGTTATAGATTTTTAAATTCATCCACCAACACCGGATCTTAGTGATTTATGGACTCTTTAATGTACTAATCGCTTTTATTTTATGAATCACCCGTGGTTCCCTTTATATGTGAATACAAAGAGTATCCTTAACTCTTTTGATCCCAAAGGAAGTAGACCCCTCTTTTCGTGCACCACTGGTGTTCCCAAATAGTCGCGCCGTTGTTTCCTAGTGACTGTCGGTGACTAGTGGTACCATACATCTTTACGTTAACCTTTGTATCTACATCCTTTTTTTAAATTCACGATACGAAGATATAAACCTTGATCAGATAACAAAGATATTACAAGTAACAAATTTACGTTTTCGTTGATCCTGACATCTGTAAAGTCGTTGAATGACACTTAGGGTGTTACCCTAATATAGTCGGTGATACTGGATGCCACCACAGGTGATAGGGGGCAGGTGACACTTATACTGCGGGGTGAAGGATCCCCCAATAGATAGGATCCTGATGAGATTAGGATCGTGCGAATTGAGAGAATTAAAAAACCCGGATCGGTGGCAAGTTCTCAAAATCGGGATAATATAGAATATATATCTTGATGGATCCCAGAGTATCACTTTGAGAGGGTTCTATTCTCACAAGTACCAAACCAAGGTTTGATTTTTGGTTTGGATTGTTCTGGTGTATAGAAGATGTTTTGGGAGGTGTCATTCTCTCATAACCAAGGTTTAGTTTTAGGTTTGGATTGTTTTGGGGTATAGGCGATACTTTGGGGGGTTTCATTCCCTACAAAACCGAGTTAAAACTGTGAAGAGAATTGGCTTGGCTCTGCTCTTAGTTTAAATTAACATTTGTATATATATGTAAAGAATTTAGGACATCAATGTTAACTTAGAACATACGTATATATGTACACGTATAGGTCCGTGTCTAACCTTGCATCCGAGCTGATATAGTCGGTCGTGAGTTGTTTGTGAATGAAATCTAGCCTCAAATTAATCTGAACGACTGAGATGATAGACGACAATTGGAACGAATGGTGTTATTATAAAAAGAAAAACGATGATCTGGGTCGAATAAGACAATCGTAGATAAAATCAAAGTCGAAACAATCGTAAAGAAAGACCACGATAGATTGTAAAAGAGGTGGAGATGTTATGAAGTGAACGTATGTTTATTAAATTGATCTACCCACGAAAACCAAGGTTGTTCGAATTGGTTTCCTCCGGGTTTGTCGTTATTTCCGGTATTATTTGGTTCATGGATGCCCGCGTGGTCTGGGTTAGAAACTTAGAAAACTAAAATCTGTTCACTGGTGAGATAAAGTTCTTACTTATCCTGGATGGTGGTTTTTCTCGGCTTCTCGTATTTTAGGGAAAGAAACAAAAGAAAAGTTTTTTATCAACTACTAAAACCGGTTTTAAAAGTTAAATAAAAGATAAAAGTTTAAATTGTCATCATCTTCTGATTATCTTTCGCAAATTCACTATTATCGACTAAAAGATAAGAGTTTAGTTGGCATTAGCCTTTGATTACCTTCTTCAAAATTCACTAATTATAGAACTATCCAAAACTTAAAGTTCCCCTCATAATACGTTTAGGTTTATAAGAATTCCCGTAAGACGTAGAATCGAAAATCATGTAGAAAATTGTTGTAAAGTTTAATATGTGCAATATAACATTTACACCTTACTAGAAAGGGTTAAATGTACCAATATTTTTAGATTTAGAGTATATTACTAAAAGTTTTACTTTAAATTCTTAAAACCAAAAATACCAAAACTAAAACAGTTATCAAAGTCATTACAAAGACTTAAGTTTTGGTAATCTTATAATCAAAGTTAATCCTTATCAAATAAGGATCGTATAAGTCAAAATAACGAGTTTTTTTAGTTGACACAAGTGACAAATGTAGTTATAAATAATGTGTTAAAAGTAACGGTCATTATCGTCAGCTCAATTGAACCCACTATCTTAAATAAACAGACGTGGGTGCACAGTAGGTTTATCGTTTAAGTTTTCTTTTATACTACTGTGCATTTGATACCAGATAACGTTTACCCGCTAGTTTGACCTATCAAACATAAAATGCCGTATTTTAAAGAGTTTAAGTGAAATTTCGTAGAACGACGCTCGGGACTGTCGAGGTAGTTAAATAATGAATGGGTCACGTAAGTGTGTAGATACGTTGTAAAACCGTAGATGGGAGATAAAGTAGGATATGAAGTTAGAGACGCCGGTTGAAATAACATCGTAAAGAAGTAGACTTAAACCTACTAAACTTAATACTCTATCAAACTAACATCATGTGTCAAAACGTCTACCTGACCCGCACCTGTTATTGAAGACGTAAACCGTTCAATAATGTATGATTTTACCGTGTTATGTTGGATGAGATAGTTGAGATAGAGTATTATCCTCCTCCTTTTAGCAAGAGAAGAAACACGAAAAGTAATCGATAGATTACTATTTTTGTCTATTGTTAGTTGACGATAGTAAAACCCATTAAAAATCTTTGTCAATCTCTTCAGTATTTGAACGAATTTTAGCTCGTAGAAGTGTGTACCGAATATTTTACGTAATTCATAGTTCTACCTTCGACTATGAGTTGTTACGTTATTTATCAGTTACTGATCTTCTATATGATTTAAAGTGATTAAAATCGTCGACTTCTACCTCCTGTTTTGAACAGGCTTCCATAGGTCCGGGTACTTATAAATTCGTCACTTGACTTATACTTTTACTCATCAATTTGATGTAAAGGACGTTGGGACATCCCTCGTCGTTTCGACATCGTGTGATCTGAAAACGTTTAACACTTCAGAATCTCTTTATTATAAATTATGATAAAGCTTTTAAAACCGACTCAAACCTCTCAAACCCTCACAAAAATTACGAATTTATCGTGCTTTTGTCTGAAGTCTCTAGTTTAAGATGTTTTAAACGTCAAAATCATAACACACAACCATGACTAACTCCACATGACCTCGAGTTATCTTCTGATCAAACTCACCGAGAGTCCAAAACTCCTTGAGTTGAACTCATAGCCATGACTAAATGACATATGGGCTCGTTTCATCTATTGGTTTTTTGGAGTAAAGTAATAAATTTCCGTATCATCATAAATAAGGTCAAATACGTATCACATTAACAAATGATGAAGAACCAATAACATAGATGAATACGGAACTAATCTGAAACACCCTTTTAGCAGCTCCAGCCGCTGGCTTGGGTGACTTTAGAAGAAAATTAAGAGTGGGGGACAAAACGTCTCGGTTGGTGTTCGCCTCGCCGTGGCTTGGCTCCACACCCGTAGCGCGGAATTTCGGTGATTCACATCCAGTGGGCACATATTCATTTTTTTCCATTTCTATAAAGACTTTACTTTTACATTAAACTCTTGCTTCAACATAAAACTCCTTTTTTTATATAAGTACATAATACACTTCACATTTTTACATACATTTTACACTTACTGTTACAACATTATCAATCTAAATGTAAGAGTGAGAACACTATTCGGGAGCACGTTTTGATACAATACAATAAAAAGAACCCACTTTAAGTTTCATAACCAAAACAAGTGCGGAACCTGCCTATTTCTTTTGAATTAGGAAAGCTGCCTAGACACGTGCTCGGGCGTATTGGAGGCGACACGTTGCCCCGCCCCGCACTGTCGCAGTCGTGGGTGGATATGGTCTCAAACGAATATTGGTATCAATAGTTCGTTCATAATTCTACCGTGGAAAACTCTAAAAAATACTTGCTTTACTGAAGTAACCTCACTCCATCCTCTCTCTAACTAAAACCCGGGCTACATGAAGCTCTTCAGCTCTTGTTTCTAGCGAACGTGCACTTGAAAACTGATCTCATGTTTCAGTTTATCTCGATACGCCTATTTGCAACTGTACCTAACCTCGAGGTTCATCCTCTGATCCAGAAGAACTTTCATAACGACTGATGTCCTTAGTTCTCTAAACCGTAAGTATCCTTCAACTTGAAGTTAAGTAACCCGGCAAACTCCAAAACTTCGCACATCCGGGCCATCGCACAGTATTCATGTGTAACATAAAGTACAAAGTTATGAGGCTTCTATCCACAAGCTGGATAGGACCCACCACCTGAAACGAACAATGTCGATGCTCTCCTAAACCCCAAACTTCTCGAAGGTCCGTCTGAAACCAAACGCTTCACTCTTTCGAAGTCTTAGCACTTTATGAAATACACTTTCACGAAACCCTGTTATTACTTCGCGCTTCGAGTAACCCTCGATCTCTCACGCGCAGTCCTCGCAAAGGAGTATAAAAAATCTACCACTTATCTTTATAAATTAAAAATCAAAACACTTGCTGAGTAAAAATCTTCCCCTCCTATATCATGTGATCTGAAAACGTTTAATGCTTCAGAATCACTCTCTTTATCGTAAATTATGATAAAACCTCTAAAACCGACTCAAACCTCTCGAACTCACACAAAAGCTACGAATTTACCGTACTTTTGTCTGAAGCCTCTGGTTTAAGAAATTTCAATCGTCAAAATCATAACACATGGGTATGACCAACTCCACATGACCCTGAGTTATCTTCTGACCGAACTCACCGAAAGCTCAAAACTCCTTGAGTTGAACTCATGGCCATGACTAAAGGATACATGGCTATAACTAAATGACACATGGCTTTGTGTCATCTTTTAATCTTTAAGGTTGCAAACCTAAGACGCCTTGATCTAAGAGTCATGGCCTTGTGAACTCGATACACTCCCATAAGTTAAAGTACATGGCTATGCGTTACCACGTCTTGGACAAATGTGTGTCGAACGTTAAGGGTTAAAACCCCCTGAATAACCTATAACACCATTGGATATATACAGTGGGGGTAGGGTTGAGAGGATTTGCGTCGTCCGCGAAACCTCAACATCCCAAGAGAAGGGAAGAGGTAAAAGAAGGAGAGAAGAGGAAAGGAACGTAAAGGTGAATCGATAGAAGAAGAGGTACCCTGATCCTAGAACACCTCGTTTCATCCCTCGAACCCGAATCTTTCTCTCAGCAACCTCGAAGGTTTGAAGTAGGAGTTGTGAACCTGAACTGCCAATCACGAACATAACTCGAATCATTTGAAGAATCGTGGAGATTTAACATCTTAACGCTCCAAAACCATCTTAAAGAGTAAAACACTTTTGATCCAAAATAAAACCCTTAAAAGTTAACTTCTGAAAACCATACCTTAACTACACAAATCTTGTTAATATGTCCAACCTTAACTTCGGAGTAACGAAATTAAAATTCGAACCTATTCCTAAAGAACTCAACTCTATAAAATGTGAGTAAAAGGAACTCTAAAACCACTTAAGGCACCTCTTGTAAAATTCTACAACACCCGGGAACCCTTGAAAAGTATCCCGAATTCCTTTAACCACCTGTTGAGACTAAATTCCTTGCTTGTTCAAAGCACCTGGTAGACCACACAAGCTGGAGTGGTCTTAACCAGGTGAGGGAGATACAGTAATTGAGGTATACAACTTTAGTAAGGTAATAAATCGTACGATTAATCTGATAAACACTTAATAATCGTACACCCAAGTAGTAAGATGCGTGCTTAATACTAACGAGATATCATCTCCGGTATACTAACGAAATACTCAAAGGAACGATCATCGTGTTAACCACCATGGTAATCAATCGAGTATATGAACGTAATATCAGCTCATCTCTACCTATAAGGAACGTAACAACCAATAGTGATATGAACAATATTAATTCTACATACTCTGGAATACTTGATATACAAATATCAAGAGTGGGGGTAAACAACTAATAAAAATAAAGTATCGGAAGGCGTCACTCTCTCCCATCCCTAGCGCCGTTCCCTCAGCGACAGATCAATCTCGGCCGGGTTGGTTCGTAAGAATCTCCACCTGGGCTACGTGGAAAGTAAAACCTACATCAAGCACATTAATAAGAACAATTTGAAGGAACTCTACACGATCTCTGAACAAGTCTACATGGAGGATCTCAAAAACATACATTATATAGAACATGAACTCTCAACTAAACCTCTACTAACAACGAACTACATGTAGAAAAGGTCAAATCCAAAACAGTAAACGTGACTAATGGTATAATCCTATACGTGTAGTAGAAACACTTAACACAGACATCTGGTTCTTAAATTCACAGCACCGTGTTCCAGCACGGCTTTTGAACGGCTGTGTTATGCCGTGCCACGCACGGCTCGGCACGGCTACGCACGGTTAGTGTTTTTTATGTACACAGCCGTTATATACACACGGCTGTGTATTACTGTACTTTATAAATAAAAGAAGACGTTGTTTTATAAGATTGATAAATAATACATAAAGATAGTTTAGAAAACTTGAAATAACTCTTTTAGTGAATGATTAAATAGCTTATCTCCCAAGACTCGATACGGTAGTCATGTCCTTAACATAGCACGGTCAAAGAACAACCGTGTTATGCCGTGTCACCTATGCCGGGTACGGCTACCCGTTAATTTAGGAACGACATCTGCGGAACACGCGTAGCCCCCATGGAACATATATGTCGCCCAGTTACGAGTACGATCCATTCGAAAACAACCTCGAGCCCCACACTGTTTTCGTGTGTAAAAGGGTCGGATGAACGTCGTTTTGAGAGTCAAACAGTGTGCCTCTATGCTTATACTACTGAAAACCTGACCTACTTTTAACTTTAATTTTACTTAGATTGATCACTGTGTTCTTTCTTTATTGTGATCTTTCCGAGAATTAGTAAAATTCCTTCATACACCTAGTATATACTTTTATATCATGCTATACCCACTTTACTTCACCGCGTTGGGGTTCGACTTCATTACGAATCGATTAATTACACTTTGTAAATCGTTCTTTACGAAGGATTGTTTTTATGGTTAATAACTATCGTTTTAAAGTACACATTGTATGATTTATAAAATCATAGTTTTTTATGTAAATAATCGTTTTACAATTTTGTACGTTCAAATTGGATTGGTTTAACAATATCTAATTGTTTACCTTCGATTTACATTTGAAACTACGATTTCAATGCTGTAACAAAAAAGGGAATGGAAAAGTTAAGGTGGAGCTCTACATTGGAGTTATTTTTTAGCTACTTCCAGTTCAAGGGAAGGAGGTTATTAACCGTGGGATCTATTCTTTTACATTTTCTTATTTTTAGTTGTGGTTAAACGTAAAATTGTTGCTCAAACTATCTGTTCGCTATTCTTTTATAGCTAATGAACACTTTCTCCAAACTTAAAGTACATAATTCATAAAACATGACTTTTATAAAGAACTCCTGTTACACCATTTATTAAGATCATATTTACCAAATTTTCACAGTTTTTTAATTTCCCGGAACAGTCTACCTTTCATCCTTTCGTATAAATATAAACTATATTGAGTTGTTTTTATTTTTTGGTCATAATACGTAAACTAACAACGTTTTTTACGGCAATCCGTTATGTGAACAGTAACGTTGTCACATAGATATTTTGTAGATAATAGATATTTTGCAGGTAGAAGTCGTAGATTGGGAAGTCAAAGTTTCCTTCGTAGGTGTAGTGGTATCTCCTTCCAAATTTCATAGCGGGACACGGTTATGCACGGCACGGTGGTTAATGCCCTGTGCCATGTTCCCCCAAAGAGAACCTTGGGGGCATGGCGCTATGGATTTCCTTTAGCGCGCTCTATCTCGCTATGTTAAACCCATAGCGCCGTATCACGGCGACGCGTCGTAAAATTCAAAATTGGGAAAAAAAACAAAAAGAAAAAAAAAAAAACGAAACCGGATGAAAATGTAAAAAAAAAAGAAAAACGGGAGTGTGTGTAGGGAGAGAGAGCAAAAGAAGATGGAAAAGAAGAGGTGTTGAGTGAGATAGTCACAAAGGAAAAAAAGAGTGATTGAGACAGAGAAAAAAAAACGAAAGATAAAAAAGGAGGTGAAAGAATAATATCAAAAAAGGGATTAAAAGATAAGGTTAAGTAAGGTAAAGATGAAACAAAGATAAATTAGTGAACCTTTAAAATGTTAAATGTTAAAATTTAACAAAAAGTATGTAGAATTTATAAAAATTGAATATTTCAAGTACAAAACGTCTTGAAAGTTTAATACGTTTAAAAATAAATATCGAATGTTTTTAAATTTTTATCTTTCAGTAATATATCAGACTAAAAATTAATAAAACCTATTTAGATCGTAACCCATACTCTAAATGCTGTTTTCAAAAAATTGAAGCGGTTAAGATAAAAGCTTAAATCTTCTGCTTTTTACGATTATTTTATTTTTTGATTTATCTTCGTTAACTATCAATTTAAAAGAATTAATAAGCAGGACACTAAATAACAATTTAAAAATACTTATCTAGAGTGTTAAAAAGAATTTTTAAAATTATTTTTAATTAAAAAAGAAGTTAAAAATTATTTATAAAAATTTTCTAAGTACTAATTTTCTTTAATAACCTCGTTAATATCACAACAAGATCAATTAGATCGGTAATACGTCGTAACGCAGGTTAGTTATACCTACATAAAATGTTTAAGTTGATTTTAAAATTCTTTTTCATTAAAAGACATTAAAACATAAGATATTAAAAAAATCCAATACTTTTTTCCATTTTAGTTTTATTAAAAGTTTCAATTAGATAAAAATTAACAATAAGAGGTATTCAATATCAATATAAAACGAAATGTATATATTTTTTAGATGGTGATATAATTAACGCCTCATATAATTTGTTATATATCGGTTATAAATATTAATAGAAAGATCTAGAAAGTTTTATCTAAATATTCTCAAATAACTTTTGTTTTTTTTGATTTTTTTGAGTACGGTTTTGCACGATAATCTTCCAGTACGCATAGGTAACCGTGCGTTCGCACGGTGCACAGCTGTGCCTCCGCATGAACACGGCATGGCACGGTCCGCTGTTGGCCGTGCAGGAGCACGATGTTGTGAAATTAGGAACGGTATCTCAGAGGTAGTGTTTACATGTTATAGGAGAAGTTGACGTTGCTCAATAGTTAACGTAGCCACATATATATTTTGTAGGTAGACGCTATAGATAGGGCGATAAGTTAAAGTTTCCTTCGTAGGTTCAGTGGCATCTCGATACAATGTGCCTATACCCGTACTTGTGCCCTGTACTGTACTACGATAGTGCCACTGAGCCGTTGAATTTTTAATCCTGTGTCTGTTCCGTTCCGTTTGTAAATTTATAATGAAAAATTTATATGATATTTTATAATACATGTTTTATAATATTATAAAATTTAATCATTTACTTAAGATAAATATGTGGGATGTTTCGGTCCGTACTTAACCACTATATAAATGGACATGGTTCAAGTGTTCATCTAGAGAAAGTGGTGTGTCTCGTGTTGTTTTAAAAGTTGGTTTAAATAAATCTACCTAATATATTGTAGTTGTTTTTTTTTTTTTAATACGTAGTTTTAAATATTTAAAAAATTATTTTAAAAATTATTTAACTCGTTGTCAGGAAAAATTAAAACAACTATAAACCTTGATCAATTGTAAATTCATAATCTAAAAAGGTTTAATAAAATAAACATTTATATAGAAATATATATTATTTAGTATATACAATTTAATCTAAAATTAAAATTTCGTAATTAGTTTATAACTGACACCACATTTTATCAATTCCTATGTGATTCACGTCTGTTTCTATAAAGGGTAACAATTTTTGGAACCTTGAGAAGGATACGTTTCTGCCGAGTGCACTACGTGCGCTCAGGAGAAACGTAGAAAAAAAAGGAGGGTAAAATTTAGGGTTCGTGCGTTACCTGTGGACAACAACGCGTAGGCGGTGTGCAGGGTACAGATCTAACGCATTCTGCGTTCGGCACCGGTACATTGGATCGGTATCCCAGAGACACTGTGGGGTTATCAGAGTGTAGCCTACCCTTTCCCCAACAGTAACTCAAATATTCTCTGAATCTGTGATCATTATTATTGACCCGAATTCGTTAAACCCGGCCACCAACCCGGGTTGCTCAATAACAACGATCACCTGACCCAGCAATGTAAACCATAGTCTCGGCCAAGTGGTCGATCTGTACACACCGCTCAGAGCCGACTCGGTTCCAGACCTACTGCCCGATCGCTCTGCTCAGAGTGTAGCGGACCACTAGAACCCGACACACACACTAACCTGATTGCTCCTGCAGTCCCGGAATTGCCCTCCTCAAACACTGTGGGGTTATCAGAGTGTAGCCTACCCTTTCCCCAACAGTAACTCAAATATTCTCTGAATCTGTGATCATTATTCTTGACCCGAATTCGTAAAACCCGGCCACCAACCCGGGTTGCTTAATAACAACGATCACCTGACCCAGCAATGTAAACCATAGTCTCGGCCAAGTGGTCGATCTGTACACACCGCTCAGAGCCGACTCGGTTCCAGACCTACTGCCCGATCGCTCTGCTCAGAGTGTAGCGGACCACTAGAACCCGACACACACACTAACCTGATTGCTCCTGCAGTCCCGGAATTGCCCTCCTCAAACACTGTGGGGTTATCAGAGTGTAGCCTACCCTTTCCCCAACAGTAACTCAAATATTCTCTGAATCTGTGATCATTATTCTTGACCCGAATTCGTAAAACCCGGCCACCAACCCGGGTTGCTTAATAACAACGATCACCTGACCCAGCAATGTAAACCATAGTCTCGGCCAAGTGGTCGATCTGTACACACCGCTCAGAGCCGACTCGGTTCCAGACCTACTGCCCGATCGCTCTGCTCAGAGTGTAGCGGACCACTAGAACCCGACACACACACTAACCTGATTGCTCCTGCAGTCCCGGAATTGCCCTCCTCAAACACTGTGGGGTTATCAGAGTGTAGCCTACCCTTTCCCCAACAGTAACTCAAATATTCTCTGAATCTGTGATCATTATTCTTGACCCGAATTCGTAAAACCCGGCCACCAACCCGGGTTGCTTAATAACAACGATCACCTGACCCAGCAATGTAAACCATAGTCTCGGCCAAGTGGTCGATCTGTACACACCGCTCAGAGCCGACTCGGTTCCAGACCTACTGCCCGATCGCTCTGCTCAGAGTGTAGCGGACCACTAGAACCCGACACACACACTAACCTGATTGCTCCTGCAGTCCCGGAATTGCCCTCCTCAAACACTGTGGGGTTATCAGAGTGTAGCCTACCCTTTCCCCAACAGTAACTCAAATATTCTCTGAATCTGTGATCATTATTCTTGACCCGAATTCGTAAAACCCGGCCACCAACCCGGGTTGCTTAATAACAACGATCACCTGACCCAGCAATGTAAACCATAGTCTCGGCCAAGTGGTCGATCTGTACACACCGCTCAGAGCCGACTCGGTTCCAGACCTACTGCCCGATCGCTCTGCTCAGAGTGTAGCGGACCACTAGAACCCGACACACACACTAACCTGATTGCTCCTGCAGTCCCGGAATTGCCCTCCTCAAACACTGTGGGGTTATCAGAGTGTAGCCTACCCTTTCCCCAACAGTAACTCAAATATTCTCTGAATCTGTGATCATTATTCTTGACCCGAATTCGTAAAACCCGGCCACCAACCCGGGTTGCTTAATAACAACGATCACCTGACCCAGCAATGTAAACCATAGTCTCGGCCAAGTGGTCGATCTGTACACACCGCTCAGAGCCGACTCGGTTCCAGACCTACTGCCCGATCGCTCTGCTCAGAGTGTAGCGGACCACTAGAACCCGACACACACACTAACCTGATTGCTCCTGCAGTCCCGGAATTGCCCTCCTCAAACACTGTGGGGTTATCAGAGTGTAGCCTACCCTTTCCCCAACAGTAACTCAAATATTCTCTGAATCTGTGATCATTATTCTTGACCCGAATTCGTAAAACCCGGCCACCAACCCGGGTTGCTTAATAACAACGATCACCTGACCCAGCAATGTAAACCATAGTCTCGGCCAAGTGGTCGATCTGTACACACCGCTCAGAGCCGACTCGGTTCCAGACCTACTGCCCGATCGCTCTGCTCAGAGTGTAGCGGACCACTAGAACCCGACACACACACTAACCTGATTGCTCCTGCAGTCCCGGAATTGCCCTCCTCAAACACTGTGGGGTTATCAGAGTGTAGCCTACCCTTTCCCCAACAGTAACTCAAATATTCTCTGAATCTGTGATCATTATTCTTGACCCGAATTCGTAAAACCCGGCCACCAACCCGGGTTGCTTAATAACAACGATCACCTGACCCAGCAATGTAAACCATAGTCTCGGCCAAGTGGTCGATCTGTACACACCGCTCAGAGCCGACTCGGTTCCAGACCTACTGCCCGATCGCTCTGCTCAGAGTGTAGCGGACCACTAGAACCCGACACACACACTAACCTGATTGCTCCTGCAGTCCCGGAATTGCCCTCCTCAAACACTGTGGGGTTATCAGAGTGTAGCCTACCCTTTCCCCAACAGTAACTCAAATATTCTCTGAATCTGTGATCATTATTCTTGACCCGAATTCGTAAAACCCGGCCACCAACCCGGGTTGCTTAATAACAACGATCACCTGACCCAGCAATGTAAACCATAGTCTCGGCCAAGTGGTCGATCTGTACACACCGCTCAGAGCCGACTCGGTTCCAGACCTACTGCCCGATCGCTCTGCTCAGAGTGTAGCGGACCACTAGAACCCGACACACACACTAACCTGATTGCTCCTGCAGTCCCGGAATTGCCCTCCTCAAACACTGTGGGGTTATCAGAGTGTAGCCTACCCTTTCCCCAACAGTAACTCAAATATTCTCTGAATCTGTGATCATTATTCTTGACCCGAATTCGTAAAACCCGGCCACCAACCCGGGTTGCTTAATAACAACGATCACCTGACCCAGCAATGTAAACCATAGTCTCGGCCAAGTGGTCGATCTGTACACACCGCTCAGAGCCGACTCGGTTCCAGACCTACTGCCCGATCGCTCTGCTCAGAGTGTAGCGGACCACTAGAACCCGACACACACACTAACCTGATTGCTCCTGCAGTCCCGGAATTGCCCTCCTCAAACACTGTGGGGTTATCAGAGTGTAGCCTACCCTTTCCCCAACAGTAACTCAAATATTCTCTGAATCTGTGATCATTATTCTTGACCCGAATTCGTAAAACCCGGCCACCAACCCGGGTTGCTTAATAACAACGATCACCTGACCCAGCAATGTAAACCATAGTCTCGGCCAAGTGGTCGATCTGTACACACCGCTCAGAGCCGACTCGGTTCCAGACCTACTGCCCGATCGCTCTGCTCAGAGTGTAGCGGACCACTAGAACCCGACACACACACTAACCTGATTGCTCCTGCAGTCCCGGAATTGCCCTCCTCAAACACTGTGGGGTTATCAGAGTGTAGCCTACCCTTTCCCCAACAGTAACTCAAATATTCTCTGAATCTGTGATCATTATTCTTGACCCGAATTCGTAAAACCCGGCCACCAACCCGGGTTGCTTAATAACAACGATCACCCGACCCAGCAATGTCAGAGAGAGGCCACATGTTCGTTCATGGTGTTTCGATATAAAGGATAAACTAAAATTACTCGTTAAATACGTTTTTACATATATAGGAAAAGTTCTGTCATCTAGTAAAGTTCTTTCCAGGGAGTTTGAAAATCAGCTCCTAAATTCAAAGGTAGCCGTGTCCAGCACGGGTGGTACTGTACTATACTTGGGGTACGGTTACCGTGCTGAGTTTTGAGATAAAAAAACTTTAATCATTCATGAATAGAATTATATTTCACACTTTGTAAATTATTTCTATATAAGATTCTTTAATCTTTTATACCCACGAATCCTTTTATTTATAAAGTACGATTACACGCAGACGTGTATCCAAAAAATCGCTGGCCGTGTATAACCGTGTCGTGTTGTTCGTAAACGGTATGTCACGGTGTTCACAAGCCGTGTTGGACTACGATACCGTGAATTAAGGAATAAAAATCACAGAACCGTAGCGGTACCACAGAGAACTGAGGGTCCAACTCTCCGAGTTTCGGAGTTATAACTTTTACGGTTCTATAATTAATCGTCAAAAGTCACCAACATGTTTACCATATTAATCGATCCTAGAATAATAAGGAGAAGTGCTACATACTATGAAAAATACGAGAATGAGTAAAAGTACCGTTATAATATGGACTAATACGTATGTACAAACGTAGTTCATTACAATTGATTGGACAAACCGACTATGATGTCTTCAAGATAAAGGTGTACAAATAACATCTATATACGGATGTCCTATTAACATCCAACTGCGTGAGTGATGACAATTGGGAAAAGTCTAGAGATAGTTCCTCCGGTAGAGTGTGTTGAGTCGTGAATCAAATCTAACGTCGATGGTAGCCTTATATCATAGAGTTGTCCTGCATATCATTTAACCCGTATGAAAGTTATCAATTAATTAATCTGGTTAAAGAACAGTCGTATTCTCATCGTGAAATCTGGACGGGTTTGTCTTTACTTCTATTGTTATAGTTTATCCCAATCTTATTAAAGATACTAGTTGAGTTCTTTTATACGGTTTGCCCTGTGAGTTATAAGAAGGAGGTCATTAAGCTCTTCAATGGGACACAAAGTGATCGTTGCTTCTGTTTTCCGATTTAAATCATTATTGATACTTTACACTATTAAAGGATTTAACATGACCAAATTCAATAAGTTGTGTGATGGCCAACGTAAAAGAGACTTGTCGTACTATATTTTCTTTCTTTTTGGTTTGACTTACTAGATGTTCCGTTCGATTAACCTGGGGGTTAATTACGAAAGTATAGATTTTATATCTACTGCCATGTCTCGTCTTGTGTGTTGTTCCTTAACAACTCCTTTAGACCTTCCTTCCACGTTTTCAGTTACCTTAATTTCAAGAGATGAAACTACTTTCTATTAATACTCCCGTTCTTTGATACTTGTACTCCCCCATTTCACTTTAAAAGTGTTCTAACTTTTTTTTATTCGTTAGAGGCTTTTTCAATAATAAAGTACGCACTTTTCACTTTCTAAAAGCTTTGTCTTCTAAGGATTCGCTTCTCCTGACTCTCTCCTAGTATTACCCGTTCTTCTCCAACACCTTCCTGAATGGACGTTAACAATGGTAATTTCTCTTTTTTCCTCTCTTTTGGGATCATAGAGAAAAAGAAAGGGAGAGGGTGAGAGAGGGAGAAGAGAGTGAGGTGTCGTGGCGGGGTGGAGGAGGGGCCGGCCGTTCGTCGAGTCGGTTCGAGGGGAGAAAAAAAAAAAGGAGAGAGAGATCTAGAGCTAGAGAGAGAGAGAGATAAAAAAGAGAAAACACAACCGGCGCCGTAGGTGGTGGTGGAGTCCGAGGGTTGAGGTTGTTGGAGTTGGGCGGGACGAGGTCGATGGCGACCTGGGAGGTTTTCAAAAGGAACTCGATTTATCGAGGGACGCCATCTTGCGCATCTGGGCTTAGGTTCGGAGGACTAGGTCGTTCAAAGTAGTAGTCGTTGGTAGTCCACCGTCCCGTGCGTTGGGAGCTGGAGGGAGGTTGGTGGGAGGTGTCGGCCGGAACCGGCTAGGATCTGTACGAGTTCGAGCCTTGACGATGACGACGTCGATATCAAAGAAGCAGAAGAAACACCAGCGTCCAACGAGGAAGCCGGTTGGCGTGGAGGTTGCTGGAGGGAGGTCGTCGTGCCGTGAAACCATGGGTACACACGGGTACGAGGGGACTCAACATTGGTTCGGGGTGAGCTAGGCGACTAAAATCGTAACGAGCGGACCACGAGCCCCTTTACGGAACAACAACTCGAAAAGAGCAGTTGGGTCAACGTCCGTTAGACGCATGAAAACCCTCGTGCCGTTAGGAAGACGGTAGGAGCTGTAGTACGAGTGGAACAATCTCGATAAGCTTGTTAGGTTCCGCCACGCGTTAGCACCACACCGGCTTAGGGGAGGCTGCCGGAAAAGAACGACAGGTTAGTGGCTGCTGGTAGTAGCACCGGGAGCACGCCCGGACAACGTTGGTCTCCTCACAGTAGTTGGGTAACGTGACATCCAACTGAAAGCTTAGCGTTTTCAAACTATTTTGAACTTTAGGGACAAATAATACACTAATACCACCTATAACCGATAAAGCTATGAAAAGCGTAGCATTCTTTCCAACCCGCCGAAATTAATAGTACCAAACTACAAGTTTGACCCAAAAGCTCCGGGCTTTTAGAAAGCCCCTACTAAACCACGCTAAGCTGAGTTCAACTTGGTGTTCGCCTAGTAATAACGCAACGCCAAAGGTTGAAGTCCCTTTAGAAGCGTCAACTCAGGTGAAGTCACAGGTTCGCAACAACCAACCAGATTGGAGTAACCAACTGGGAACCCACCGACGTACGTACGACATCCGACCAACCAAGGTCTCCGTTTTTGCCTTAGAACCTTGGGCTGAGCTGGATCAAGTCCCAGTGTATAGGGTAATAATACGTAAAAACACACGCCGACAGGCCTGTGGATTTCACCACGTAAAGTCCTATCGTCTACCCTATAACTCTACATATCACACTAAGCCCTGTGAAGCACCCATCATCACCATGTGGCCACTCGAACACGCTGTTAGCCCATTTAAAATCTTTAGCCATTATACCTGGTTACAAGGCTGGAGGGATAAGACTCAACGTTTACTTCAGTACAGTGTAAATACATCACTACATCATAATCCTGGCGGAAACCCCGACTTGCGTTCAGTGCGTGCGCAAGATTTTAGCTTTAATCCGGAAAAACCGGTTTGGTAATCCAATCCTCACGCACCGGTACGAACAACGACTGGTCTCGAGACAATGTTAACGTAAGGTTCGCCTTTACTGGTAGCCCTCGTTAGTACATCAGTATACAACACAGCAAAGGCTTTTGCCATTGAAACCCTGAATAGCCCCGCCTTTTAGACGGTAAAGCGACGTGACCGATACATGAACCTGAGGCTTTAAGAGCCCTACACGAAGGTTCTCAGGAGCGACCAACTTTGGTCGTCGTACTCACGAGGATAGAAAACGACCAAGGATATTATTCTAGCCGTATGCAGCCTTGGGCAACGCCGGATTAAAATCCCGGCTTAGTAACAACAACCGTAGAAAACATACTAACAGGGTTGTGCATTTAACCACAGAATCCTGTCGCCCAATAGGTTCTTCTGGATGTCGAAACGAGCTCTGCGAGGTACCTAACTCACCTCCACAGTCACTCAATTCGCTGCCAAACTCGCTCCAAGCTTTTAGCCAATTTCTTTGATTACAAGACTAGTGTGATCAATTATAGAAACCGCTGAATCACAGCGTCTAACATCAGCTGAACTACGAACCCTCGTCAAACCTGAGAACATCTCAGCCGAGCACCTAACCAAATCAAAGCTTTTAGCCTAAAGTTTTGACTACAAGACACATTCAACAACACGTGGCTTCACGGCATACACACAGCTAACCACGAAGCCTGTGCATCACCGAATATAACTGTGAGTCACTAATACAGATCTAAGTGCACTTCTCTGTAACCACCTCAGCGCCTGAGCCTATATTAGGTTATATATCCACCCACAAATCTAGGCTTCAGCCATTTCACCACAAGATGAGCCAATGGAGATAGTACGAAGGTAGTATCTAGAACAACTCGTCTAGCTAAAATGGATGAAGGAATGATAAGTACAATGAACGAGATGAAAGAATGAAATTAATAGCAATATTATACTAACAACCCATTAATAACTAATGACTAATCATCTCGCCTAATATAGAAAGTACGAATCAATGAAATGTACAGCCGAATGATAGCAAAGAGAGAAAATGTACGAAGTACTAACGGTACAAATCTGTAATAGTAACAACCTGAATACTGTACATCTCATCCTAAACTACTATGTGCTCATGAGACAGCAACTGAAATTGAAATTCCATCCAACGTGAGCTAATACTTGTAGTGTATCTGGAATACCAGTCGACCTATGATAGTACTCTAAACTGGAAGCACCAACCGTCTAACTAGGAGAAAAATGTCCACTACGTCCATCACTCCTAACCCTACGACACACTCCAGCACCCTCTATCTTGGAGCCATCGAAGAGATCAAAAACCGAATAGAACCTTTGTAGTTCAAAATATTGAAGTATTTAGAAATAAATAGCAAAAAGTTATAGTACTAAATCAAGAGCAAAGTATTTTACTCTATATTGGAGTCACAAAACCTAAAGATAACCAAAACGTAAAGAGTACTATTTATCCAAAAACTAAACCAAAAGTTTTTACAATAACTATTAAATCTGAACAGTATAATGAGAGATGGACAAGACCTACCTAAACATCAATAAATTATCAACACTAATAAAGAGCAGGGACAACATCAACATGATACACAATAGCGGCAACGCATTGATACGAGGATACGGTATGTACATATCCTTTCTGAGACAGGCAAACATGTTTTTTCTGGCGGGTACATTGCCCCGGCACGTGTAAGCCCCGTCCAAATCATCAAAATTTTTTTTTTTAATGTGTCAAAAACGATTGATACAAAAGGTAGCCCTTTCCTAAATGTTTTTTAAATGTACTAAAGGCGATTTGAGTCAAAGGGGTCCCGCGATTTCTATTAACGTAAATATACGTAAAAATGATTGATTTGAATATGTTTTTATTTATACATATACATATTAGTAATTGGCTTGTTAGAGTAAGTTATAACGAAAAATAAGGGTGGAATTTTTTTTACAGCATATACGTCGGAGTAAACACCAGCAGATGACGTATACGCCAGTTTGACGTATCACGTGGTTTATAATATATACGCCACACTAACTACCAGACTTGGAGTAAACACCGGCGTATCTGGTGAAAAACCTTGTAACGTTCTCTATTACCGCCGTAGTGGTTCTATTACGATTCGTGTTTTTCTCGTACAAATAACCCGCTCTAATCTCGGCCTAACCTAATTTAAATCAGGTCGAGTGTTGTATAGGGTACAAAGCATTCCCATATTACACCCAGCACGACCCAGTCCCGGCCCGGCCCGGTACGACACCCCACTATACTTATGCTGATCCTCCGGTGGGCGTCCTAGAGGGGTGTCGGCCCGGTATGTCCTCTTCGGCATGCATTCCGCGTAAGGGGGATGTTGGGCGGCAGCAACGCTGTTGATAGAATTGCTCAAACGCTAGGTTCGGATGAGGCATCTTCGCTCAGCAGTAGTTTAGGAAGTTAAAGAGATAAGAAAGCTGTTTATTAAGATTTGGGATTAAAGGATCATAGGATAAAGATTAAAGTAAGGAAAGATTTGGAATTGGGATTGATAGAAAAGGTTATAAAATCTTCAAGATTATTTCGCCGATTCTAGGCTGTTGACTTCTTCAATTTGGTTGAGCGTTCGCACACATACTACTTAGGCTGGAACGCTTTTGAGCTTCTACACTAGAAAGGGATCAGTTAGAGAATAAACTCAAAAGCTTAAAAGTCTAAACGGTAAATAAAGAAAAATCAAACTAAAGATACTTAGCGAGCTAGTCATAAAATTCGTTATGAGTTCTTTGGGGATTTGAGGGATTTGGCAGGACGTAGTATTTGTTTTATTTTTTAAGGATGATACGTTTTTGAATTACCGTGCTCTAAAAGATTTTCCATCTCTACCACCGTGTGTCGTACATAGCACAACGTAGAAACGTTATCCGTCGACGTATACGTCAAGTACATTCTATATATATATATATATATATATATATATATTATATATATATATATATATATATATATATATATAAGACCACTCTCTCTCTCTTTGAATATGGCATCCTAACCTACTGTCTCTCTTCCTTGTCGCATGCATTATTTACTTCATATATGCGGTTGGATAAATGGCGTTGCTTTTAGTTAAGAAAATGAGTGCTCTCTCCTCCTATACAAACTTATGTAACGACAAACCTTTGTTGCTACTTGCCTGTTTATCATCCTAATCATTCTATGCCTTCTCCCTCTAACATCGGATCTGACTACATCTCATTTCAAGTTTCAGAGAGTTCTAGGAAAGACTCTGTATCTACTACTAGTGGCCAACTTGATATTACTCCCTAGAGAATGGTGTAGAAAGCCTACCAATGTAATATTTGGCAAGACGTTTTTGCCATGAGATATGAAGTGCTAGGCTGATTTTGTTGTTTCCTCATGTCGCTGCCCAAGTAACTCTTGAAAAGGAAAGCTTTCTTTGAGTAGAAAAGTTTGAGATGAAAGAGAGTAATAATGGATTTGGATGTAGAGAATTTTTTCATTTTTGTGGCTAACGTAAATGGATCAATATAGAACATAATCTTGCATTAATTTATTTTACGTTCTAATGATAACAAGAATGTATTTTCAAGTTGTTTCCATGCAAGTAGTTGTTTGGCTCCTTTCGTGATGTTTATGTTGCTAGTGTCTCAGTAGGCATTATCCATTGAATTGTTGCTTGTTCTAGTGGTAAAGTTCTTGGACCTGCAACTTCATAGTCGCACTTTCAGTTTTTGTAGTAGCAACTTCATGCAAACAAATGTTGAAGGGTAGTTTGTTTCCACCGATTTTTTTGTGTTATAATACCAGCAATTTAAACCCTTTTTTAACTCTTGAGTTCATATTTTTTGTTTAGGTTGTAACAGTATCTTCCCACTTTTGTAAGAATAAATGTGAAAGCCCTGGATAAATTTTGAAAAGAACGTTCTCTGATTTTCAGTTTTTCTTTTTAGTAGTTTGACACTTCTAAGCATAATCTGACCAGAAATTCATTTTTTTTCTGCAGCTTCCTTGTCTCCTTCTCACTTTATGCACCTGATGCTGAAAGCGACAGCCGAAGGGTACAAGATTTTCTTTTGACTATGGAAAGAACTATTAAGCAACATCCATTATGGGCTAACGCTCCAGATGAAGAAATTGATAGTGCTATCGAGGTAATATTTATACTAAAAAAACTTTTTAACGTTTCAGGCCTTGTACGGTTTACTCACTAATTTGGATTGTCTTCACCTATTTCTCATTTGACTGAGTTGTTTGAATTTACTTAATTTCCACCAAATCAGCACTAATTCTATGTATATTTAGTATTACCGTCCGTTAAATATTTGTATCTATAGCAAGAATATTTCTGGCAGCCACAAACCATGCACAAGCTTTTGTTAATTCGTCCTGATTTAGCTCTTCTTTTAATCTTTTTCCACAAACATCTCTGTTGTGTTCCATGCACCTTACTAAGCAGTTTAGCTAACGATTTTGTTCTGTTGGATGATTTCTCACCTTATGCTCTATTAAACCAATAGATCTGTACTACTGCTACCATCCTTTGTACATCTTATTTACTATAGCAGATGTTTCTGTTGTTAATTTCATGATACAATCTTATTGTATTTTTGTTATGCTGGACACTAGATATAAATGTATAAATCAGCATCTTGAACCTTGATTATATAACTATGTTATGTTGAACTCCTCTTCACCTCACTATGTTAAATTTAACTATTTGTCCACATCAGCTCTATTAGTTAATAGTTGCATCTGAGAGTTGCAATCATTCAATAAATCAACTGATTTGATGCATTCTTGATGCATGGCGTCTGCTTTATTGGTTTTTTCAGCATGCCTAAGTTGGTTATTTCTTAGAAAAAAAAAAAAAAGGAAAGGTCATGAGAAAACATCCCAACCAAATATTCACTCCATACTTAATAAACAAGATGTAAAATTGTTTGAGGACATCTTAACTCTTTATTTTTTTTATATAATAGAATGATATTGTTGCACCGCCTTCGAAGTATTTTTGACTGTGATGTGGAAATGATCTGGATTGGTAGAACAAGATGAACAGTGTTGACTGTTCGAATTGTTGATCTCAATTGTTTAAGCATGGCGTGATCAAGTTATTCCCAAGATAGTTAGGCTATCATAAGCAATCCTTCCACCCCTCTCATCAATTAATGTATATAGTTGTACATGTACGTGATATATATGTAACTGAGGTTTGTTGTTCTGAGAATTTTATTCCTATTTTGAACTGTATTTTAAATAGTTGTGCACCATGTAGGGTCTAGAAAAATATGTCATGACAAAGTTATTTGATCGCACATTTGGATCCTCTACTGAGGATGCTAAGTTAGACGTGGAGATCTCAGAGAAAATAAGGCTGTTGCAGCACTTCGTCAAGCCTGACCACTTGGATGTGCCGATAGACTTACAGAATGAAGCATCGTGGCTGGTATGCGGGGCCTCTTCTTTAAATTTCATATCTATGATTTCTTATTAAATGATTCATCGAACATTTACCTTCACCACTGCATCGTATATTTGCCACAAACGCTTAATGAGATACCGAGTTATCATCTATTATTGAAAGTAGGCAATAGCCATGAATTGTGTGAACATATCATTGGTTTCCTCTGCACTTTGCTCATTAGGCATAAGTTGTCAGCAATGTTGTAGGCATTTTAAATCTAATGTTAGCATTTAGAGGTTTTAGGGAAAGTCATCAGCCATTGGTAGATTTAATTGACTGCCATATAATTACTATCTATGAATTATTGTCGATACTGTCATTCTTCCGAAATTTAATTGAACTTGGCATTTTTTTTTTCCATATTCTAAATATTTAACCTTGTCAAATTATTTTTAAGAAATACAGAACTTGCAAGTATGGTTGTCAAAAGATAAATTAGTTCCTTCTGTCAACCAATATGAATCTACAGTTCCTCTGTCATTTAATTGTATCTGGTGCTTCTGTGTGTATGTAAGAGAAATAATACTAAATAGCAGATTTTGAAAAATATTCACATATGCACATATCATAGCTTTTTCATGATGATTAGTTATATATCCATATGGTTATTTATGTATGCATGTATGTCTCATCATTACATGGTTATGTTTCCAAATGCTTACATTGTTGCCTGTATGGATGCATGTCTATATGCATGCATGCATGTGTGATCGATACATTTCTGTTTGCATGTATAGAGTTTCAAGGATAGAAATTTTTAGTTGCAGTTGGACATACATATAATTTTTAGTAATTAGATTAACAAGAGTAATGTAAAACAGCAATTAGAATAACTGTATATGTAATTGATTGTACAGATGCTTAGTAATCACCACCATCAAATGTGCATTTCAACTTTCTTTTCTTTAAGTTTCCAGGATGTGGAGACTGAAGTCTTGAGTGCTTTCATAACACTGACGGTGCAATAATGACTTACCATTCAAGGACATTGACAATAATCTGAGTTCATGTTTTCTGCAGGCCAATCTCTGACTATTCCTTTCCATATTTATGTTTATAGTTTGCAGTAAAAGAGTTGCAGAAGATAAATGCTTTCAAAGCTCCTCGTGAAAAGCTTCTGTGTATTATGAATTGTTGCCAAGTAATCAACAATTTATTGCTGAACGTGTCAATGACAACGAATAGTGCTCCAGCTGGGGCTGATGAATTTCTGCCTATTCTAATTTATGTTACCATAAAGGCAAGTTCTTTTCCTTGATAACTATCATATCTGCCTTTGATTTGCTTCAGGTGGTTAATTCATTAGTCTAGTGGCTCCCGTTACACGATTCCAGGTTTTTCATTTTAAAAACTCACTATTCTTAATAAGGTAAATTTGATATCTACGGTAAGGTAATATATTATCATAAAAAGCTGTTAGCTTTTATTTAAATTATGGCAGTTATCTAATAGTGACACTCTGAAGAGGAAAATCTGTACTAAAAGCAAGAACATATTGTTTTCCTATTGAATCTTGTGTAACTAATTTGTCTTTATTGTCTAGTATGTATTGTTGGAATGGTCATTTAATTAATCGTTTCTGGTAATCAGTTTTAGAAATTTCTCGTGCTTTTACTCTGGGGCTTTGTTTGAGTCAATAATAAAGTTTAGCGAGATTATGATATTTAAAAGGGTGCTTCCTTGGATTTTCAGACGGTCAATAATCATTCTTATTAGCTTGTCTTCTAAAAAAGTCTTCTGTTTGTAACATAGAACTACGCAGTTTTTTGCTCAGCAAAAATGTTTTATGAAAATGCTGGGGCTGTTCTCTCTGCCTTATCTACTTTTCAAGCGTTGGTTGTCGGGTTCTTAGCACTTGATTTACATCTTATTTTACTTGAACTTATTTTTTAAAACTTTGAAATATATCATGCTGCGCCTGTATACCCTTGTTATTGTGCAAACTACCAAGGTAGAGATAACTGGCAACTATCAATACTCGGATACTTAAACAGTATTATGACCTTTTTATTCTCTCTGTATTCTCTTAATTGTGTTGGAGAGTGAGAATAAGATGTGCTATTAAAATTGCTGTAGGCCAATCCTCCTCAGCTGCACTCGAACCTGAAATATGTTCAGCTCTTCAGGAGGAGGGAAAAGCTTGTGTCTGAGATGGAGTACTATCTCACGAATCTCTTCTCAGCAGAGATGTTTATAACAAATATCAACGGTAGCTCACTTTCTATGAAAGAGAGTGAGTTTCAAAAGAGTATGCAAGCGGCAAGATTCGCCAATGAAGTGGGTGATCCTTACAGTGTGCCGGAGCTGGCTAAAGTTGATCCTCCTATCATGACAAGACATGGCAAGGAGATTCATCTTGGAGGTATGTTATTCACTCTTTCTATATGTTTTACCTTATGCACTTTATTGGTGCTTTACTTCAATAAAATAGCTCGGAGG
This sequence comes from Ananas comosus, assembly GCF_001540865.1. Taxonomy (NCBI): domain Eukaryota; kingdom Viridiplantae; phylum Streptophyta; class Magnoliopsida; order Poales; family Bromeliaceae; genus Ananas; species Ananas comosus. The sequence continues at coordinate 12,840,528 of NC_033621.1, forward strand.
CCATGTATAGTGTGCCGCTGTGGACTTCTATTATTCTTTTTACAAATTGGTTGCCTCATGACCCTTGAGTAAACAAGGGAGATATGCTGATCAAGGTGTTCATGCATTCAAACATGCCCCTATATGCTTTTATGTTTACTGGTGCATAACTATTTTCAAGTCTACACAATGAATTTCCTATGAAGTGGCACAAACTTCATTAAGAAATTTTGGGTTTCATTAGATCCCTAAAGACCAATGGTTTTATCTCAACTGAATTTCCACCACTTCAGCGACCTGCCAAATGCTTTTTCAGTAGCAGCTCCTACCACCATTTCATAGCAACAGAGTGAAGTGCAGTTCCAAAGTACTTTCGAACTTTTCTGAGCCTCTAAAACCATCAAAGCGGGCGTGCTTGGCCAATACATTCCCAAACTAGCTCTGAGACTGCTTAGGATGAAAGATACCATGGAAGCATCTTTGTGATAGCTATTATATTTATTATTATGTTAATATAGTTATAGAATGAAAATGTATTCTTTTTTGTCATGGTTGCTTCCACTTAATATCCATTGTTATTCTTCAATGTTATTGATCAAATTTGCACATAAGAGGCGCAATACGGTCTTGAAAGTTTTGGACTTAATGCCGTCCTGCTTAGAAGCAGTGAATGTTCACATCTATTTGTTGTGTGAAATCCCAAAGTTGATGCATTCATTCTAAACTACAAATTGCACTGAACTGTTATCATGTTACATATTATGAGTTTTCATATCGTAGCTCTCTATCCTGTTACGTAATAGGGTAGATGCTTATGTGACTTTTCTTCTGCTTAAGATCCCTACAATATTAATACGTTTACTCACGCATTTGCAGGTTCTAATAAATATCCTTTCATGGAAAGAGATGCAGAGGACCTGACTCGCGAGGATGTAAAGATGTTGCTCGGGTTGTATAAGCAACTAGTGACCAAGTACACTCGGCTCTCTGAAGCTTTGAGAAGGCACTCTCTAGATGAAGATCTGCTCATACACACGGCTAGGGACTTGACCAGAAGAGTTCCATCGAAATCAATTGTGAAAGGTATAATAGATTCTTGAGCATGCATTCCTTGGCAGCTTTTTAAGTGCTTGTTGAATTATAAATGCTAGTTTGGAAATGCGCTTTTCAAATATGACGGCATACATCCTTTCGAGTTTCTAAAAAAATCTGAAGCACTTTAGGGGAGCTCTGTTATGATGCTAATTATTATTGATCCTTCTCAGATAAAGGTGCTTTCCACAGTTTCATAGCATCAGGCAGAGCTTTGAAGTGCTTTTAGATGTTTTGGGGGCTTGATAGTGTCGAAGCAATTATGTTAGACTCGGTTGATATTTGCTCTTCCTGTGTAGTCAAAAAAATATATGATTTATGCTTGTTAACTTTGTATATTCAATGCTTTGAACAATGCAGATAAAAAGTAACACATCCAAAGAAACGCAAGTCTACTTCTGCGCTAACCAGGGAAATAGTTTTAAGTATCATACATGAAGAAACAAGGAGGGGTGGGTTCGATAAAGGCCAAAACAACTTATTACAAAGGCCTGAGCTCTCTCTTCCTTTTCCTTCGCTCTCTCTACAGACTCTATGTACAATGTTAGCCGACGGTCGTCAACCGCCCAAACCTCCCAGCAACACTAGACGCTGATTCAATCTCATCCTTGCATCTCTTCATGTTCAGCAATCTGCCTCCACTGCGGCCTTTGAACTTTCCTCCACCACCGCTGCCGCCGCCTCCATTGCGGCCTTTGACCTTCCTCGCACCTGCGCACTTCCTACAGATGAACTTTGCAGGTACCTCCTCTGCATCGTTAATCCCCGCGCACCTTGTGTGCTGCCACACGCCACAAGTATCGCACGCCAGCATCCGCTCTCCGTCGTCATCTTTGGCACCACAAGTACAATCCACAGTCCAATTATCCAACCCCCTCTCCATCCTGAACTGCCCCAGCCGGCGGTAGTCCCCGCCTACGTACCTTCCTCCGATCCTAACTGCTATATTTCTACCAAGCTTAAGCTTTACAAGATCATTGTCGCTAACGTTGTCACAATCTAGTAGCTGTTCTGCTTGGAACCTCTGGAACACAAGGTATGTTTCTTGGAATGCCTTTGTTGCTTGTAACTTCAGGTCAGCAACTGTGGCATCAGGAGAGAGGAGCAGGAGCTCAGGGGGCGGAGCAGTGTAGTCCTTCGGGTGGTCGATTAACTCCGCGTGGCACCACACGCGGAGCTTGAAAGGGTTCAGGGTTGGTGAGGAGGAAGCGAGTGGTTCGTCAAAATGCTTGATGAACTGCTTGCAATCAAGGAGTTTTGATGCAGCACTGACGGAGTATGCCCTCGTCGTCTCTGGGTTGTAAGGTTGCATGGTTGCAGGGTTTAGGAGAGCATCATACAGGAACTTGAGGTCGCGCAGGAGGTGTTCGGCCGATGGCGTAAAGAAGGTGCGGCTGGCTTCAGGCTTGTTGGTAGCCGGTTCAAGCCTGTATAAGCATCTCTTAGATTATAGAAAAGAAATGCGAGCTAACAAAGCTAATCTAGTAACACTAACCTGTATTCTACCGTACTTGTCTTGTCGTTGCACCGAATGGCAACGACTAGGCCATCATCTGTTGTTTTACCGGCTAACCCGTTAAGGCAGTAATCGAGCAGCTCAAGCGGCTCCACTGCCTTCGACGTGGCTCCCCTGAGTGCACGCCGAGCAACCCATCTCGACACACCAACAGCCCGGAGAACTTTGACCATGGCACACTCTGCCAACTCTGTATCTTCCTTTGTCCATGCACAGAGTATCATAGAGGAGGTATCCTTTTCAGACGTCGCAAGCCGAGATTGCTTGTGAACATCATGGAGCCGGTCTGTTATGTAGCAAAAGAGATCCCTCACAGTCGCGAGTTGGCGGCACGAGAGGGACAAGTAGAGGGAAATGGTGTCATGTAATTTGGTTTGGGGAGATCTGGTGTGGGAGAAGAAGAGGGACAGTGGTACGTTGGAGAGGGTTTCGACGGCTTCCCGGTAGGAAGCACAGGTGAGAGCGTAGCTACCGGTGCCGAACTGGTAGCCCCATTCGCCATACCAAGGGTGGCCTCTGGTTACGGCATGCAGGAGCCTATACTCCATACCATACTTCTTTGAAATGTCCATAACCGTCACTTTCCTGCAGCGAATGAAACGAGCCATTTAATTAGTTTAGTTTAAACCATATAATAATGCGTGTGATGATAACTAAGCTGCAAATATAATAGGCTCTAAACGCATCTACTAAGCATGAATCATCAAGAGTCGTGGCTGTCGCATCACTAATATTATTAATTACAAACCTGTGTATTGTATTTAACTTCAATGGCCGAGGCATTGAAACTTGGTTGCCATAAGGCTTTGTGCTAGACCAGATTGAGATGCCCAGAGAAATCAGATTAACTATTAAGAGTTTCTCAAGGCCCAGCTATCGAGATGTCTAGAGCTACCAGCTTAACAACTATTGAGAGGGATCTCATCTCGTTTCCTCTTCTCAGCTGTATTTCATAATTTTTTTTCTCTTTTTTTTTTTTTTTTTTTTTTTTTGGGTGGTGGGGGTGTGAATTCGCGTTATGAATTGATGTTTGCTATTTTTACCGTTACTGATAAGAAATTATATATATGACGCTTAAATAGTGTTCGCTCTAATTACATCAATAGACAAACGACATGTAAATAATATATTTTTGGGGAAAAAGCCTACCAGTTTAAATTGATAGAGTTGAAACAATGATTCATCATTAAAGAATCAGAAAATGCATCGCTTAGATGAACTATTAATGAAAAATTGACAAAAACATTATATCTCGTTACTCGAGAATAGTAGATTATCATTTATCTTAGCATAGTATTATTAAGTAATTATGTAGAATGAAGTCTCAATAGCAATCTTTAGTCCCGTTATAAGGTGATAAATCGTCATTTTGCCTACTCAAAAAAAAAAAATTACGCTTAATTTTTCCAAATACATAATGTAGACATAGAATTCACTCATATTTCATTAATAATGACATAAAAAGTTCAAACTAATTCTGTAGTTATGAGAGTTAATTTAAGTCACTTCTATTAAAAGAATATAACAAAAGTATATCAAATTTATCAATTCAAAATAGTAGATATTTATCCTAAACCAATCAAAGCAAATACCAATACATGGGTAGTAAACACTATATTCACATTACATGATTAATATTTCCCTTAAATCAACTCCCATAAATAAAGAACTGAACTTAGTTTGGTATTGCGTCACTCATCAATCACAAACAAATATTCTCATACTAATGTTCACTAATAACCTCATCCATAATAAAATTAAATATTTAATTATATTCTTTATACTTAATCCATTTATATTTGATTAATAACAAAAAATACGAAAGATAATTAGCGTATTCACCAAAGGGCAGGCGGAAGGCACCGCGTGGATGTGCTTTCATTATATTATTATTATATTTATATTTATATTATTACATATTTGATATAATGCATTGGCTGAGCCGCTCTATATACCATATAGGATGTTCGAACCAAGGCTAGGTTCGCTCTTGGCAGAATTTTCAACAACTTCTCTATTTTGAGAAGCACAACTCAACCATGAAAGCTAAGTATGTTATAATTTATAAATGCAGAGAACGGCGACAATGCCTTTTGGGTTCCAAAAGCAAAAACTGGGTTCCAAAAGCAAGAACTCCAAATTTAAAGCTCGTGCTTCTGGCAATCTACAGAAAAAGCTGTTACGAGGGGTATTAACCAGTAAATTAAAAGGGTCAAAGGTCTTTCCAAACAGCAGCTCTATTCATACAACGCCTCTCTACAGAAGCTCTTCTACCATACCAAAATTTTTGGCTTGTCTTAAACAAGCTGTGGCTAAACCTTTTAGACAGCAGGAACAGCTATAGAAAATCATACTTTTTAGAAAACATGTACCACAACTACACTTTCGCCGCACCGAGAAGAAACAACATTCTAGTTAATGTCTTCTTATATACAAAACAAATTGGTTTCCTTAATAAGAAATTTAAAGCGCGATTCAAAGAGTTCAATTATAATTGTATAACGAGAGATATTTTAACCCAAATGAAAAGATCGCGTTATTAAAGATCACCTCTACACCTGTGAAAAGAAGGAAGTGTAAAGGCTTGGGTTTATACCAATGAAACGCGAAAGGGAGATATGCGCACTCCGATGCCTCAAGAGAAGTGATCGATCTCTCTTTTTATTATTATCCGCATTTATAATTTGTGAAATTAATATTGGATTTTACTTTTATCCTACAGATTGACCCTCGTAGGTTGCCTATTGATCCACATTACTCACACGTGTCGAGCGTGCACCTAGGAGCAGTGTTCTGATATACATCTATCACGACACAATGCCGTTTTTGAAATGTCCTCGTTTTCTAGTTTGGACTAACCATTGTTCAAGCTCAGCTTGCTTATGATCTAAGACCTTAAACAACAGTGTACGAGCAACTTCTCTTTCAGAGAATTGAGTTGAGCACTAGCTTTCAGCAAATAGTTTGATTTGTCTTAAAATCTAATCTCACCAACAATAAATAAAGTAACAAGAAATAGATAGGATCACACGATAAGAAAACTGTCGTACCTGACATGTAGCAACTTGCATAAGCGATCCCAAAACCCCATTATATCGCGACCTGTTAGATATCTCGAACCGCCTTCCCGGCCATTTACTCGGAGAAGATGGCCGTAACCATTACCATGCACTACAGCATGCAACAAATGAGAAGAATCCTCCAACTGAATATATGCCCCGTCTTCCAATTCATCGGCTGTCGACTCATATTTACATAAAGGACACCTGAAATGATGGCCAAGAACAACAAGAGATGTGAAACAATACAAATGACCATTACCTAATGAGAACATTGAGCAACATAAGAACCTCTCCAACAAACAATTAAAAGAACTGCCCCACTCATTTAGCCACAAACTGCAATAGTGATTATTCCACAAAACAATGTGCTATTTGTTAGGTGATTAGCTAATCATGCATATAAAAGATTGATTATTCCATAAACGATTGATACATTATGGCTTAGAGATGAGAATCTACAAATATTATGTTTATGAAGAAATATAATGGCTAACATGCCTAACCACTAACAATTTACCTCAGATGCCATATGCTTACTTGCTACATTAAAAACAATCAAAAGTAGAACATTGCATGCAGAGATCTGACTAAGCTCCACAGAACTGCGTTTAGACTGAATAAGATAGGCCCGCATCAAATAAGCTGTCCTCATACCCATTGAAATGGGGCTTGGACTATACAGTTACTAAAAACTGGAGGCACAAGTCACATTTAGCCCCACAATGTAACAAGAATAGAAATTGTACTAAATTGCCCCATAGAGCCGCAACCGAGAATTAAGATACCGAAGTACTTGAAAGCAACCTTATATTGATTAAAGCAAGACAAGCAAATAAAATACAAATGACCCAAATGTTACTAATAGCAAAGCCATGCACATTACAACGAATTTTTTTTATAACTAATCTTATCAATTTTTATAATATTAAAAATAATTTTCTTAAAAAAATAATTATAAAAAATAGACCTTTAAATGCGGTGAATGATTCACCGCATTCATAACTTCTGTTTAGAAGTAGAAAAACAGTAAAAGTGGTGAACCATTCACCGCTTTTACCATCATAGAATTATAAAAAAAAAAATGAGAAAATGAAAGAAAGCGGTGAATGGTTCACCGCTTTTAAACGCGGTAAACCATTCACCGCTTTTATAGGACAATATCTACAAATAAAAATTTACCAGGTTTATTTTTAAAATAAAGTTTTAGAAGAGGACTATTGCACTAAAAACCCCCCATTACAACCCTAGGAAAGCCACTCTACACCTCTTTAAGATTATAGTACAAAGGAAAGCTCTAGAAAGCTTTTGCATAACAAAAAACACCCCAGAATCCATAGACCTCAATGATACAACAAAGAAAAATACACATAATTTTTTTCTCTTCTTTTCTCCTAATTTCTCCCCCCTCTTTTGTTCTTTTTGTCCAAACTAAACAACGGAAATCTGCTTCTCTTCTTTTCTTATGTATAACCCCAACAAGAGGAGATTCATTTCATTGCTCTTCCTTTCTTTTCTTTACTTTTCTTTCTTGCCCCTTTTTTTCACTCTAAAAAAAAAAAAAAACTGATTCTCTCTTCTTTCTAACGTAGACAAAGACATAAGAGAAAAAATAAATTTTCTCTTATTTCTTTAGTCTTGCTTTCTCTTTTCTCTCTCCTCTTTATTTCCTCCTCCATACAGAACAGAGAATAGTTAAATACATGACCAAAAACCTTAAGTGAAAAATATGCGCCAAGTATATTTGAGATAAAATATGGTTCAATCTAAGAGAGAGAAGATAACATTGAAATTTCATTCCAAAATATATCAATGAAAATAAAGATAGTTTAGATTCAATAGAATGAGAATAATAAGGACAGTTTCTCGAAAGTCATTATCAATGTCAAAATAGCATAGGCACACTTACATGCATGTTAGGGGTGGCAATCCAGCTCGCTGTTCACGAGCCAGCTCGTGTTCGGCTCGAAATGAGCTCGAGATCGAATCGCTCGTTTAGTAAACGAACCGAACACGAGCCGAATTTTTCGGCTTGTTTATTAAATGAGCTGAACACGAGCTGGGGTCAGCTCGCTCGTGTTCGGCTCGATAATAGCTCGAATACATATATTTTATATTTATATAATTTATTTAATTTATATTTATATACATAAATAAATAATTATATATATAATATATATTTTTATTATTTAATTTTTAGCAAAATAAAAATATAAAGGGGAGCTCAATTATAAAAAAACTCATTTATATGTAAAGTTTCAACTATTAAATCAAAGTCTAATGGATAAGATTTTTATAAATTTATTTTTTATATATATTCAATCTAATCCTTTTAACTTATTGTTCGTTGGCCAGCTCGTGAGCCAGCTCGTGTTCGGCTCGCGAGCCGAACATGAGCTGAATTTTTTGGCTCGATACTTTAATGAGCCAGCTCGTGTTCGGCTCGTTTATTAAACAAGCCGAACACGAGCCGACTCCAGCTCGCTCGTGTTCGGCTCATTTACACCCCTTGATGCATCCATTAAACTATATATGGATACCATAAAGATATAATCCTATCGTTCATTGAGTAGTTCGTGAAGGAAGAAGGTAGTATATTGGAAGAATAAAAAAAATAACATACATTTAACTGATATGTGCATTATTCACAAAATTTTTTGGTTTCAAGTGGTTGTGTCAATATTCAATACTCTAAAATCTAAAGCACCTGGATTAATACAGGACACTAGTAATCAAATCTCTACAGCTGAAGAAAGAATAAGTTTGACCAAAGTTTTATCATGAATCAGTACTCATATAGATCATTAATTAAAATTATAATCTATTTTGTTTCCCACCTTGATTCAGAGAGGGGCAACAAAGTTCCACATCGAGAACAACAAGTCTGACGACAACCAGACAAAGGATTGCCATCATTCTGAATAATGAAATGGTAACGTTTCCCACAAACCGGGTGACAGCTCCACCCTACAATTAGGCAAAGTTTAAAAGCTAAAATAATCAGAAGGATTATAATCAATAACAAAAAATCAACCAGAACCATCTAATTCTTTAGAGAAGGTAATTGCTAGAAAAGACGAACAATTGTTTAAAAAAAGACCATTAAGGTAAAAACTAACAGATCTTACCTGATCTATAGCATAGTTTGAAATTGACACTAGAAGTGCCAAAGTGACAATTTTACTAATCAACGCAAATAGTTTACCAGCAGAAGTTATTTAATTCTATTACATGGCCATAAAGTATTTGTAACATTCTTGACAATATGCTTTGTCAACTTAGAGAACTTTTTGCTAGAGTACAGGATATACAGTAAAAAATCTTATAAATAATACATCACTAAGCAGTAGAATCAAATCTTTCAAAGTTCATATCTATTTCAAAAATTACTACAAGGTGAGTAATCAAACCAAACTCTTAATTAATTTAAGTTACATATATGTGCAGTAGCCGGTACGGTCTATGTTTTTACGAGCTAAACCGGCAAGGAAGAAGGTGATTCTTAACTGAGAAGTTAAATAGCCAAGAAAGAATACACGAAAAACTTTTTTTTGGTGCTCAGCCTGGCTTTTAGAACAGCTTCTCTACTTGAGAAGCATCTAGTGTATGGTAAGGATAAAAGTCTACCTGCAACATGCAACAAAATTAAGCTTTTGGCCTCAAAAGCAAAAACTTAAATTTGAAGCCACTACTTATAACTGCAGCTGGAAGCTGTTGGCGCATCTTATTAGCCAAAAGTGATAAGCTCTTTCATACAGTTCTATCTAAGAGGGCATTTGTATAAGAATGGTGACCCAGTAAGGTCAATACAAGCCCATGTTATAGTAATTTGGGAATTGAAACACCAAGCATCGTTAAATCAATGTATAAGAATGGCGACTACCACGACCCTAACACAGCTGCGGATGGAACAGAAACCCTATATTTATTAAGTGATTAAGAATAACTTGAATTTTTAAAATTATTCAAAATAAAATTAAAAATCTAAGAGGGCATTTGTATTACTTTGAATGTTTAGAGAGGTGTTGAGGATGTTGTCCTAACGATAACAAGATATAAAAATTCCCACGGGACATAACAGAGCAAATTTAGGGCATGCAAACACTAAAGAGGAGAAATCTTTCATAAATTCATGAAATTTATATTTTCAGAAAATAATTCGAAATTTGAAAAACAAGAATAGTTCTTAATAGAATAGAAATAATATAAATCAGTCATTAAAAAATATATATATGAGAAAAGAGATATCTCACCTACGACTCGGCATTGATCGCAGTATATCGACTTCGATCTCAGCACGTCCTCCTCCACGACGCTGAGCTCGACCACGGCCGCGTCCGCGTCCGCCGCGGCGGCGTCGCCGACGCGGAACGCCATCCGCCACGTCAGCAGGTGCGGCGGCGCCGCCGCGGCGGGGGGCGAGAGGATCGAGGGCGGCGGGAGGAGCCGAGCGTGCCGCGACAGGAACTCCCCCACGCTCCACCGGAACGGCCCCTCGAACCCCTCCGCGGCGACGGCGCCGCCCTTATCTGTGCCGCCGCCGCCGCCGGGGAAGGTGAAGAAATCGCAGAGATCGGCGGTGACCCGCCGCTTGGCGCGCTTGAGGGGTCGCCCGTTCACCACCATCGCGTCGGATCCCGTCGCCGCTAGATCCCGCCGCGGTTCCGCCACGAACGGCGCCGTCGATCGGCTAGGGTTAGGGTTTCCGATTTGGGGAACAGCGATCGGGGGTTGGGGATCAAACTAGGGTTAAGGAATCTCGGGGGGTAGGGTTAGGGTTGGGGTTAGGGTTACGGGCGTGAGATAAAGAGGTGGGAGGAGAGAGAGGGCGAAGGGACGGAGGAGATCGATCGAAGCGCCTCGCGAAGAGATAACTACGGTTAAGTTATTATGGTTAGGATTAGGGTTAGGGTTTGAATCGGGGGGGTGGTTGGGGTCAGGGTTTCCCCGAAAAGAGAGCGGGCGAATTGGGCGAGAGTTAAAGACCGCGCCCTAATTTTGGGATTTTATTTTATTTTATTATTTTGTTATTTATTTTCCTTATGGCGGTGCGCCCTTCTCTCTCCCATGTAACCGTGATATGTCACGGTTTTGAATATAGAATATATAGAATACATAGATCATACAGGGATTTGTGATATGGGCCCACTTTGGTAGTGATATAGAAGCGGTACATTGTAGAATTCAATTGCTAGAGGCTTTGCATAGGCATCCAATGTTTAGAGCTAGAGAACTTATTAAAATTTAAATTTAAAATTTAAATAAAACAAATAGAATTTAATAAATTATTTTTAGTTTCTTTTTTTAAAGTTATAGTAGATCATGAAACCCGTGTAATATTTATACATGGCACGGTGCGTGCAATAATTTCTCTAACTCCAGAGATTTTGAATCACGAAATAAAAAAAAAAAAAAACCACAATTCAGAAGATTTAGACCGGGGACTCTTTTTCCGTTTTGAGGAGATTTAGACCGGGTTTAGTGGATCTCCCTGTAACGCCCGTGTATCACGGGCTGTTTGACACTGACATGTGGTCCCCACTGCGCGGCGTGGGGACCACATGTTAGACGGGAGACCAACGCCGGAAAAGATGGGATCGATTCCACGTGGCAGCACCCCCCGGAGCTACGATTCTGTTTGGACCCAAACAGCGTTGCTGCGGCTGCGGTGGATCCACGTCGTCCATCAGCTGGATCGTCGGATGAGATGTCGACTTTTGAAAATACCCATATTAAAATTAAAAATATAAATAAAATAAATGTTCTGAAAGAGATCCCCGAACTTCACTTTTATATATATATATATATATATATATATATANTATATATATATATATAAAACCTCATAACTTCCATTTTCCATTCCCAAACTTGTGAGTCTGAAATTCCATACTGGAAAAAGATATATATTTCACTTTAGTCCTCAAAAAAAAAAAGAAAAAAGAAAAAAGAAAAAAGAAATTACACCTTGCAAGTGGTTCATTTGCAGCTTGTACATGCATACACTATAAATCCATTGATTCTTCCCCTTCTCACGGTTTTAATATGATAAACCAAACTTTGGAAACATAGAAAAGATTATAACTCAAAAGGATAATAGGATTTAAGAAAATAACGCCAACGAATGCATGGTACATGATTGTTTAGATGCACCAGGCAAAATGTTTTCCCTTACAATTACCTTAGTGATAATAAAGGCTCAAATGTTCAGCTTAAAAGTTCGATGCTCAAAACAAAATTTGAGCTTAAACCTCAAAAGTCAAAAAAAAAAAAAAAAAAAAAAATCAGAGCAATAAAACGAGGCATGAGATTGATTGGGAAATACAACATATAGCGAGCACAGATGTAAGGAGTAATGACGTCAAACAACATTGCAAAATCCAAATAATAATATGAACATGAGTACTAACACTGACCTTTTGAATCGTTATCTTACAAAATGGTCTCTTCCCTCTGAATATGTCCGAAGATGATTGCGGCCGCAACTTATTTCATTCATTTTGAGTTTTGATCATTTTCAAACCCATTTCATCCCAAAACTGTATAGGACAAAAGAGTTAATTCAATGAATAGCATTCAATGAAGAGCAAAATGAACTTTTTGTTCTTCACAAAGTATGCAAAATGAACCAACAATGTACAAAATTTCTGCTGATGCATACCAGCAGCAATAAGCAAAATGATTAAAATAAAAAGCAGTGCGACATTGAATACGGCAGTAAGAAACTGGAGAGGGAAAATCACATACCATTGTATAGGGATACCCTAACTTAAGGTGCGCTTATTGAAGGACTCCATGGTTAAGTTAGCTGTAAACGCTTGTATGGAATTCATCTTCTTTATGAATATCTCGACCTGCAAATTACAAATTTTAATCAAGGCACCTTATATTTCTACAGTGAAATTCCCATGCGAGCACTAATAGTGTGATAGTAGGCCAAACTGTGACCAGTACAGATGAACGATGCAATACAAGTGAAACTTATTAAACCTGAAAATGAATGGTTCGACATAGTTATGCACAAAATAGTTAAGTGAAAAGAAGCTACGGTAGATGTTTTGAGTGCCATCATCACTTTCTTCTATTTCAACATAGGGGTTTGGTCTTAAAAATAATTGCTTAATAGCTTCTTAAATCACATTTGCATTAACGACAAGCATCTAGTTTTAGGGCATAAGAGTTCGCTTTTGTAAAAAAGACAACGTATTGGCACCTGATGAGAAATCTCTGGCTGTGAAATGTACTCGTTAACCTGTCGCACCAAAGAGGTAAATGTGAGGATCACGTAAGAGACTGCACAATAGAATCAGCAATCATTTGGTAGAGATGTTAGCCTACCACAATGTTAGTGGTTCCTGATTCATATTCAAATTCAAGCTTTTCATCATCACTTTGTGCATAAATAGACTGCAGCGTAAATCTTGTCACAGGAATGCCATTAGGACGTTGCTGATCGTCCATTACAATCTAAATAAACAAAGACAAACATTATAATAAAATAAAACTTAGGTTTCTTTTCCAGACTAGTATATACATGAGCATAATTCAACTTCCCCCTATATGGTTTTATCTATATAAGCATCACCTTATAACCAAAAAGTGAGCAACAAGCCCTTCGGAAAACTGATATTTTCTCTGCAAAAACTGCCTTATACCTGCTCCATTATGCACGCATGCAAAAGTTATTGACAAATATCAGTAAGAATCTTTATATTACTGAGGATTAAAGACACAATCTAATAATAGTCACCTTTCCTCACGTTTCTCAAGTATAGCAATTTGACTCTTGAGTTGTACTAACTTTTCAGGTATGTTGGCATCTATTATCTTTCCCACATCTGTGAATTTAGAGATGCAAGCCATTAGATCCATGAAAATCTACCAATGTTTGTTGACAAATAAATTATCATGCAACTCATAAAAGAAGTGTTAACATATCAAACTAGCCAGTCACGCGTGCACGACTGCACGTACAATGGAATATATATATATATATATATATATATATATATATATATATATATATATATATATATATGTGTGTGTGTGTGTGTGTGTGTGTGTGTGTGTGTGTGTGCTGACTTACGGGGAAAACATACCGACGGAACACTACTAAACAAGTGAGTGAATTGGAAACATGTGAAAGTGTGCAAACACTAATGTAGATACCCGTGATTGAAAATCCATGAACAGAAGTACTCAAACCATCAAAGAACTAAAGGCAATCTCTTTATAGTTCTAATAAATCAAGATGTTTTACCAGATTGTCCTTTCAACTCTTCAACAGCTTGCAATTTCTCCTGCGTTCTTTTCAGTTCAGCTTGTAGTGCTTCTATAGTATGTTTGGCCTCATTGTCAACTGCCAAAGTATTGACCATTCTCAGCACCTTTGTGCTTGATGCACAGTAATCACCATGACCCAACTGATTAAAGACATAAATTGATGGTATGTTATTTTATTGTCAAACAAAGGCCTTAGAGAGCATGGATAGTACAAAGCACAGTGGAAGGTATCTTAATATCAGCACTGCAAGCTAAAGTAGGATTCAAAAGATTTATTGTCAGCAAACAGCTATTTTGCACCAAATATCATGCAAACATAGTGGCACATTTCTGATAAAGTCATGCATGAGAATAAACATCTTTCATGGAAATAGATGGAAGCCTTTGAGTTAACTATAAAATCAAGGGTTTTGTCTCTCAACACCTTAAGAAATTTTCATCAGTTAATTTGTTAAAATAGGCTCACAAACAGCAGCAGAGATGCAACTGAAAATAAGGAAAAGACATAACAGAGAAACAATCCTTTGACAAGTCATGATCCTTTGACAATTCATAGAATCATCAATTTAATTTGTGGTTAAAAGAAGATACCTTTGACTCTAGCAAAGCTATCTCAGAACGCAAGCGGTCACCCTCACGCTCCAAAGACTTCACTTTCCTTGCTTCAACATTCAGTTTTTCATTCATTAGTTCTAATTCTTCATGCTGATGACTAAGTAGTTCTCTCAGTTGATGTAAACTATTTTCCATTTCTCTAATACTATTCTCTTTTTCAGCAAGATCCTGTGATCCCACATGAAGCAAAAATCAGAGATCAAAGGGCAACATACAGTGATGTAATCTGTACATAATAGAATGTTGTCTAACCTTAAGTAATGTTTCATTTGTATGCCCTGCTTTCTGCTTATCTAAAACGAAAGAATCCTTCTTTAGCCTGTCTCTCTCTTCAGTAACTGAAGCAAGCTGTTTCTCACAAGCAGAGATATCCATATTAGTTTAAAGCAGTTAAAAGGGAAAAAGAAACAACTACTTTATGTGGCTACATGAATAAACAACTAGACGTATGAACTGGCAAGACGGTCATATTACCATCAATTCAAGCCTCTTGGCCCCCAAAGCAGCACTCTCTGCTTTCTCTTTGGCCAAAGCAGATTCATTTTCAGCATGTTGTCTACTAAGGCTAGCATCCTCAAGCTTAACCTCCAATTCCTTCAAGCTTGCACTAATCTCACCAACTTTAATCATGTTTTCAATTACTTCTCTAGTGAAAACACAAAATATTTTACATGTCAAACAAATCAAATTTGATATGAAGCATAATAAGCATTAGGATCTGCATAGAATCTTCAAAACAGAAGATCAACAAAAAGAGTACTTAACAGAAACAAGCCCATATTGCCTAGCTTAAGAGGTAATTTAAGACTAGAAACAGCAACTAGTGATACAAAACAAAATTATTAGAACCATCTTAAAAGGTGAATACGTACTTTTGCAGGGCTGCAAATTTTTTGGGTATATCATCATAACATGATACATCAGGTATCTCTCTCAGCAATGATTTCCATGACAACAACTCAAGCTCCAATTTTTGTGCTCTCTCTTGGAATTCCATCAACTTTGACAATTCCATTTCTGCCCTCTCCCTCCGACCCTTTTCTTCCAATAATTTTTCCTTCAGTAACTCATTGTTGACATGAGAAGATCTCAATCTTCTGGCTTCTCGTACTTCAGATTCCTAAAAGCAAGTAATCAACGCAATGAGCATTTCATTAACTAAATAAACCTGGATGATGGATCATGATAAAATTGGGAAGAGAGAGAAAGAAAGAGAGAGAGAGAGAGGTCATTGCTAACCCTTATTTATTTTATATAAAAAAGTTCTACAGGATTCAAACCATTATTAAATATCCACTAAGAGAAAAGATGGCTGAGAAGAAAATAGATTCTCAAATAAAATAAATAACTCACATAGTTTCGAATCTCCTCTTGCAAAAGTTTCACCAATTTCTGATCCTCCGTAGGAGTATTTTGATTAGATGAAGCAGAAAATCTTGATAGCTTATGCTCTACCTCACTCTTCTGGTGGAGACACTGATTAAGAGAATAAACATATTACAGTCCTGTTAGTTTCTTTTCAAATCCCAGTAGAAATACAAACAGAACATGTTGCCAATGCAAGTCAATTCCTTAGTGATAAGCAGAGATGGCCAAAAGACATTTTCTACGATACTTGCTTTGACAACTGTCCAATAAATGAACATTTTTACATTCCATTCACACCTACGCGCTGAAGAACTTGAAAGAATTGGAAGACATGATTAAAATGACAGTACTTATCGGCTATACAACACAAGTACGCAGAGATAACTAAAAAAAAAAGAAAAGTTGCTAGATACCTCATTCAACTGCTCTCTCAAGCCCTTCAGCTCTTGTTTCAGTAACTCCGCCTCTTTCTCCGAGTTTTCTGCTCTGAGTCTCATTCTTTCGAGCTTGTACAAAATTCATACAGCAAAAGGGTCAATAGGTCTCTCAATATTCTAAATACAAGAAGCATTTTCCCTTACTTACATTAGCAGCCAGCTTAGAGGCAGAGAGATTTAAACTGTCTTGTGAAAATGAGAGTTCCTTCTTTAGCATATTTTTCTCCCTCTCTGAACTTTCAGTTAGCCGCTGAAGTTTCCCTTCAAGATCTTTAATCGTCTCCTTCGCTGATGCTGCTGACAATTCAGCAGTCTTACGAGAATCACTTTCTCTATTGAGTTCAACCTGCAGGGTATGGTTTAAAAAAGAAAGTTGAGTTTGCAAGATAACCGAATTCGGAGACCCAGAAAAAATTGTTGGCTTGATTATAAAAAAGAGGGAAAAAAGAAGCGCTTAAGGCTATCCTATTAAATCAAGCATCTAAAGCTCATTTGCATACTAGAACCCACATATCCTAATATCACAGGTGAAAAAAAGCCCAATTCAAAAGTAATAGTTACATCTCAGTGAGCATTTTTTATTGGTAAAAAAGCAAATAAATGGTATGATCTTTAAATCCACCAGGAATGAAGTAATAAAAGCATATCTCAGCTCCCTAATATGCATCATATTGATGCATGATAATGCAGCACTTCAGAATACATACATTACATTACCAAAAAGCAAAATGGAAGATAAAATCAACACAGGATCACAAAGTGCTGAAGGGTGGTCCAATAATCAAAGAAAAAAAACAAAAGGTGGCATATATGATGTTGTTTAGTCGCAACAATGGAAACACGCCAAAAGGCAAAACCACTGCTAGTCAGTAGGTTCCCATATGACCTGTTCAGGATGTCTAAATGTCCAATTAATCATATGTAATGGCATATAGCTCCAAATCGTTGAACATTTTAAGCTTCCAGGCACAGCACTGACTACCTAAGCAACATTTAGGCAATTGCATTGACATACTTATGAAATTTCACATGGAAAAAAGAAGATTCACATTATGGAATTAAGAAAAGGAGGTATGGCCCATTTAACAAACAGATTTCAAAAATTAAAGGTATAATCATACCTCAAGTTCACTGATACGTTTCAATTGTGCTCGATGCCGCTCATGGGAATCAGTGACCTCTTTTAGTAGCCGTTCTTGCAATGCGTGCTCACGCCCTTTTGTTGCAGCAAGCTCTTGCTCTAAAAAGGTGAGGTGATCTTGACACTTCTTTCTTTCATCGTCTGTGGCGGCAAATATAACTTTGCAGTTATTTACATTCAGCTTTGCAAATCAGATGGAATAAAAAGAAAAGAACACCAGTTCAGCACCAAATGATAGTAGGTTTAAAGACTAATTTTCAATAGTGCCAAATAGACTGAAGTCTACAACAATCGTTAACAAATAATCAACTTTAAACAATGACAATAATCTGATTATCAAAAGTCAGAAAACTCAAGCACATGAACCACTCAAAAGCAAACCAAAGAGCACCATACCACTCCTGCATAGTTGTTCGTGCAGTGTCTCCAGTCTAGCTTGATAGTCACCGACTTGCCTCTCTAAAGTGTTGAAAGCTACCATGAACTCCGATTTAACCTATTAATTGCAAGCATACTCACTTATCAATCAATTTTTACATCTAGAAAGTAAATCAGGTGAACAATACTTAATCTAGCCAAAGTTAGTTTCTATAACTCAAGAGGAAGAGGCTTAAAGGAAAAGAGAGAAATAAGCAAATTGGAGATGCAAAACAAGCAACTGAAGGAAGGAGAAAAATGGGGAGGGGGGGGGGGGGCCTTAGAGGACAAGTATAGTGATACCGAGTAAGTACTTTTGGCTGTAAAAGTACACGTGTGCAACTTAGGGTAATTGCACCAGTAGCTCCTACATTTTGAGCCAGGTTTTACGTTGGCCCCCAAACTTTTAAGTTGGATGTTCAGCAACCTAAACATTTGCATCTATACATCCATGTAACCACCCATCTTTCCGCCCTCAATCCCATCTCATATCTCAATCTATAGCACTCACTTAGTTTCAGCCTTTTCCCTACTAAGAAATTGGACAATTCAATTGAAAATGTGAGACGGATGGAGGGATGATGGATTTATGGTGCATGGATGTATGGATGAACCAATTCAGCCAACATATTTTTCCTCTAAGGCACCAGCCTGGAAACTTGACTAAAAGTTCTGGGAGGAGTAGTGCAACTTAGCTGTGCAACTTATAGAGCAATATAGAGGTCTAAATTGATGCGCCATGTTAATAAAGAAAGTGAACTTAAATCAAGTTAAGTGACACAAAATGAACAGAATATCATGCAGAAGCCAGAACTACTGCCAAGATGTATTCGATGAAGATGTTAAAACAAAGTTATAGGAAGAATACCAAATAGATAAGACAATATAACTACAAAAGAAGAAAAAACTTCTTTCTTATTCTAACTAACAAAATTCAAGCTTTCAAGTAACTAATATCTTGTCTTTCAAAACCTGCATATCTTTCATTTCCATGCAATCTAAATGCCACAAATTATCGTGTGATACCATTACACTATCGTCCATACTACTTAGTAAACTCAACCTCTTGACCATTTCATATTTTTCCTGTTATCTTCCATAGATGCAGCAGAGATACAGCAAGATAGTAACTACAATCACACTTCTTGGCTTATTTGATAAAGCTAAACACATGAATTACCGCTCCCTAAGTATTTCTCATAAATTTAACGTTTTGACTTCTGCTAACTACTAATTGGAATGCAAGAAACTCAAAAATCCATGAATACTCATTCTTAATTCTGCTACTACCCTAAAGAGAAAATATACATTACTCATTCAAGAATTATGAATCAAACATTCACTGTTCAGGATATTAATTTTCCAAAATCCAAACAGATAAAATTGCCGCAAGGAATTAGTAACCACACCAGCACTTCAATACAAGCAACTCGAGAATTTACCATTAATCTCACAGTCATGCCAAGAAATTAAACATTAACACGATAAAGCAACCACAAAAAGAAGCTAAATATGGCAATATCTCATCGTATCACTTCAAATTTTGAATCGAAAGCAAATCACGTCGAATCAACTAGGGTTGCTATTACGACGGAGGGAGCGGGGGATCACCATCTGACGGCAATGGTAGGTGCAGACCATCGGATCGGACGGCTCGGCGGAGGCGATGGGGACGGCGGCGGCGCCGCCGCCGTAGGGCACGAGGCGGCGGTCGGAGACGGGGCTCTCGTCGCCAGCGACGGACTCGGCCCTACGCTTCCTCTGAGGCGGGGTTCGGAGCATCATCTTCTCGAGATGGAGCGTGTAGGGTTAGGGTTTTATCGAGCGAGAGAGAGAGGGAGGGGGGAGTTTCGTTCGAAGGAGAGCGTAGGGCGCGACGAGAGCTCTCTTATTCTTTTGTTTCTCTGTTGGGGGAAGGAGCGGGGGAGGCCAAAATCCTGTGTGTGAATGAATTTGGTTTGGTATGGGAAAATTGTATATATACCCCTTAAATGTTATCTTCTTTGTTTTAACACACACCTGAACTTTTAATTATCAACTTTAAACTTTATCTAATAGTTTAATAGGCATATCGCTCCATCCTTTAATTACGTAGTTAATTTAAATCCTTTAAACTTGGCATATTTGCCAAAAAAAAAAATTAAAATTACTAGTTTTGTGTTTTTACAAAAGTGAATCACTTTTTTATTATTACAAATTCGGTTCAATTTTTTTAAAACTTGATTAAAATATTCATGGACCTTAAATACCTTTATTTTTTCTTACTCCACCCTTTCTTATGGATTGTCTTCGCCGCCACGGGCGGTCGCCTCTACACTAACTTTTCTATCATATTCGCATTGTGGTGTTCCTCGTGAGCTAGAGGAAGACGATGGATTTGACCTACTTGTTGTCGCGGCCGCTCAGAGCTTCGTTGAAGATGGAGACAAAGGTGGCGGAGGAGGGTGATGATCATTGACCGAGAATACTTCTGAATCATGTTCACGACGTGAGCGTACGTGACTGGCGGCAGCGAAGTGGTGGTGATAATGAGAACGTTGCGATATTGTGCTATTTTTTAAAAAATACACCATTTGAATATATACGTCTTTAGTAAAAAAATTGCATTATTTATAACTTATCATATATATATATATATATATATATATCAAATAGTTCAATATCACGTCATTCATCAAAATTTTCTCTCTCGCTACTACAACCACCTCGTAGCCATTGCTTACGTTTGCAAACTCGTTCGTAAATTTACTTCAGGAGTATTCTCGACCAGCGATCATCGCCCTCTTTCTCCGCCAACTTCATCTTCATCTTCGGCGTTATATACTCCGAGCGGTATCATTCTCGTCTCTACCACAGCGACCTTGCCAAAAAATTTATGAAAACGGCCATGGCTACGAGAGAGTCATGCTTCGTCGTAGTCCTCTTACTTATGGGCGAGATAGGGAAGGAGCACAGTAGGGATGTGAAAAGCGGTGGAGGGGAGTAAGAAGCGAGAGGGAAAAATGAAAGAAGAGAGAGAATATAAATATTTTGATTATTTGAAAAATAGATCAAATTCTGTAAAAATAAAAAAATAGTCTACTTTTGAAAAATCACAAAATTAGTTTCAAACTTTTCAAAATTTTAAAATTCACGTTGATTTTAAAAAACTTCTGCAAAATATAATTTCAAACCACATTCCGAGGTCCCTTTTCGCGTGGAGAGCATCGTTACCTCCTAATCTCACGCTCCCTGTCCTAAAACCCCCCACCAAAACCCCAGCGTTTTCCGAAACTCGACGCTTAATTACTTTACTTTTTCTTCGTCTCTCCCAACCAAAAAAACCACAGATCCACCCCTTCCGACACCTCGCGAGCTTCGTCGACCATGGCGAGCGCTCTACGCCTCCTCCTCCTCCGCTCTCCTCATCCTCCGCCGCAGCGGCGCTTTTCATTCCCCTCCCTCTCCCTCGCCTCGCGCTCCTACGCCGCCGCGGCGAAACCCTACCCCTCGCCCTCGAAGCCGAGGGAGAAGGAGAGCCCCGGCGCCGAACCAGAGCCGTCCGATGATGACGCGGAGAGCGCACCGACGGAGGGGATCAGCAGGCCCCTCTCGGAGATCCTCAAGGAGCTGGGGAAGAAGGTCCCCGACTCCCTCGTCAAAACCCGCGTCGAAGATGGTTTCCCCATCAGATACATCCCCTGGTTCGATTTTTTCTTTTTTTAATCACAAAACCCCTTCAAATTCTCCCTGATTCCACTTTGATCCACTAACCCTTTTTGTGTTCCATTGCATTTTGGACCGTTAAAGTTGATAAGCTAACTGTTCATTTGTTATTAAGCTTCCCCTGTTGCAAAAGTTTAAATTTTGGTCACAAATTACCAAAAAAATAAAGCAAGTTAGTGAGTTTTTGTGTGTGTGTGTGTGTGTGTGTAAATGAAGGTACAATTAGGAGAATGTTAGTGGATTCTATGATTTAAAACCTGTTCTGTTCCCTGTTGTTTGTGTTTGAATAAGGGAATTAAGAATTTATTAAGCAGAGCAGAGATCCAAGATAGAGTTTTATCGTAGTAATAATATTTGGTTAGGATAGTAAATGATGTGATATATCAATTAGGGGGTGGTGGTAATAGTTCCTCACAGCGGTGTTCTTAATGAGCTTGATTGATTCAATTAGGTGAGGTTTATTTAATTATGTTTCTTAATAGCTAGGGGGGCAGAACTACGATTCTAGATAGTAGTTCCGTGAGTGCCTGCGACTTACTCATTTCGATGTTCCATAGATCGAGAATTAAGTTAATCTTAAGCATTGCAAGGGACGCGAAGCATGATTTTGGAGGAATGCTTACGCATTCATACCCGCGTTCGCTTCCTCCGTCCCCTACTATTTCATTTGTCATCTTTGTAAGTGTTTATTCTCGCACATTCATCAATAGATTTGCTGAGTTTTTGGTGACAGAGCATATTTTATTTGTGCATAAAAAAGGTCATGAAGTTTAACTCTTTGTATGTTTGTGCTAAAAGAATATATAATAAAATGGTTGAAGTTTTAATCCTGTGTAGTAATTTTTAGCACTTGCAATCAAAGTATTTGTGCTGTGAATTCGATTTTCTTCAGGTTTTACGGCGAAGTCTATATTCATTTTACAATGCTATATCCGTATTAAGTTGTTTCTTACATACTTTTTTCTTGTATTCTTCTTGCAGGCATATTGTCAATAGAATCTTAAATCTGCATGCTCCTGGTATGTAACAGTTAATATATAATGAAAAAGGGCTACTACTTACTACTTGGACCAAATTAAAATGTGTTCGAAATTTGAATCATGTCCAAATCATCTCTCAGTCCTTGTCGTTTCACATTTTCTGCAGAATGGTCTGGTGAGGTACGCAACATTGTTTATTCATCTGATGGGAAGTCCGTATCAGTTGTTTATCGCGTGACTCTTTATGGGACTGATGCTGAGGTACCATTTTGTCAAAATCTTTTCTTATTTTTGATTCCTACATGAGTATATCAATGTTGTTGGGGCATTTTATTTCTCGCAAAATCCCTGCTTTAGAATTTCGCGTGTTTTCTATCTTGATAGGCTCTTAGGTGCATTTTAGATTTTATCTTGTAGCTTGGTTCTCACTGTGGAGCTCAATGAACTTTTATCACCAGAATATAAGTTGTCCCTTGGCATTGATGCACACTTAGAAAGTTTTGTGTTGCTTTTTGTACATGCAGATCTACAGAGAAGCAAGTGGAACAGCATCTGTTGATGATACGGGTTACGGAGACCCTGTGCAGAAGGCAGAGGCAATGGCCTTCCGCAGAGCTTGTGCACGTCTCGGTCTCGGGCTTCACCTTTATCACGAAGACATGTCATAGAATGCGCCATTATCTCGGTATGCAATTTTGAAAGTTTACATGACTCAGACATGCATATATATACTTATTAGCGCATACCATTTTGCAATGGACTGTTTATTGTCTGAATGTAAGAATTGGCTGTGTTTAACTCTGTAAAACTTATTATTGTAAAATGGATCAAAGGATTTATCAATGTAAGCTTATTGATGCAAGTACAGTTTTCTTAGACTATTGGAGGATATTTGCTTGTGTGGTAGCAAAACTTATCCTTTTTCTTTAACGAAAATTTATAATTCCAAATTAGGTAAAGCCCTTAGGGATGCAAATGCCTGTTTGCTTCAGCCGTGATAAAACAGTAGGGGTGCTACTCAGTTGGGTTACTTTGGGTTAAAGGGTGTAACTAAGATCGACCATTCTTGGGATTGCGCTTTTGGGCTAAAATCATGTTGGGTTGGGTTGAGACTGAGTTAGGATGGGTTGGGTCGGTTAGGTCGAATTACTCAGAATCTGTATTAAGTGTTAGTATGGAAATGATTAGTATTTTATCCTTTTATGGTTTTCATCCAATCTAAAAGGAGAAAAAATATCCAACACATATGATTGTATTTAGTTATAATGTATTTGTTAGTTTGTATGATATAGTTTAAATCAGGTAGGGTAAGTTGTGTTAGGTTGGGTTGGGTCCAGGTTAGGCACTGGTTGACTTTGATATCATACCTAATCTTAGCTCAATATAAATTCTAGACTGGATAATGTGACCTTACACATTTATTGCATTGAGTGGTGGTTTTGGTTGAACCCAACCCAAGATGCAGCCATGTAAAACAGCTTCAGTAATCCTTCATCAAATGGATGCAAGGTTAAGATCCTCTGAACCTTTCCATATTCCCAAACAAAATGACCTTGATTAACAGACATGTTCTGATTATCATTTTTCAGCATCAAAGGATGATAGTTTAAATACAGTTTTGAATTTTTGACTAACCAACTACTCTAGGTATTAGTTGTTCTTGATTTATTCCTCCTTTCACTAGTTATTCATCAAAGCCAGACAAGTAAAGTGACCATCCTCAAGTGAATCCTAGCATTGATAAGGGTTCTAAAGCAAGTTTTCAACACATTACAATATTTGATCAATTGCTATTGCTGTTGCCAAAAGGAAGTAAAATAATAACAATAAGAACATAGGAGCAGGAGACAAACATGATTGCAGAAATATGCAGTTCTAATACAGGCACAGCAAAAAGATTAATATCATAGTACAGCAAATATTAACTTAGTGATTCGACATGGTACATATCATAATATCAGCTTGTCCTAAAGTGGCATGCACACTTATTACAACCCATGTCACTAACAGTACATTAATAGTACCTTTAAAAAGCATCAATGTCTGAGAGAGAGAGAGAGAGAGAGAGAGAGAGAGAGAGAGAGAGAGGGAGAGGGGGAGAGAGAGACTCTTGGACCTAACCATGGCACTTTTTTTTTTTTTCATTTTTTAAAGGTGGGTAGTGGGATGTTAGAGGAGTTGGGACCCAAAAGAACAAAAATATCAACTTGGGTCCATTTTTGGTGGTTGGAACTCCAAAAGCCATTTTTGGGGTCCATGTGAGAATAAAGGACATGAGGTAGAGCTGAATGCATAAAACAAACATCAGCACTCCCTTTAACTCTTGTGTTAGATGGGCTAAACTCTCCTCAGAGCTTAACCACAAAAATGTACACAAAAAACTAGCAACAAAGATGGTTAGTGATTCATCTTACCTTGGATTAGGTAAGGTGAGTGGCTAGTTACACTAAATTAATATATCTAAATGATGGTTAGGTAATATTGGTGGGTGGAATAGGTCAAGGGGTTTTGTAGGGGACAAGCTTAAGAAGTTCTTAAGCTCATCAAGGGCTAGGGTTTAAACATTGACTAGGGTTTGTGAGACTTGTCCAATAAGTTGTTGGGTCACATTTTCTTAATCCTTGTTAACTTGGTATTAGCTCAAGCCCTAATTAGAAATATGCTTGAAGCTCAGTTAGGGTTTCTTTTGCCATAGCCCTCTTGGGCTTAGGGTTTCTCAAGTCCCAAGCTAGGTAGCTTTTTTGCTTTACCATAAAGTCCTTCTTGGACTAGGGTTAATTAGAATGCTTCTACTTTTATATCATGGGAACACCAAAAGTTGGTGCATGATGAGGGTTAGAAATATAGAAGGGTTTCTGTTAGTAAAAAGCCCCAACCTTGGGGCAAGGTGCTTTGAGCCCATCCTTAGGGCAAAAGCACTTTCCCAAACACCCACAAATAACAAGTGGTGGCTTGGAGAAAAGGCACTTCTCCACATTCTCAGGTTTTTGTCCTTCCCACAGCCCCTGTGGGACTAAACCTGGAATCATGATGACCATGTGGTGTACACTAATACATGCATGGACTCACACTGAGGGGAAAAGGAAAGAAACAATTGGAAGTAACCATGGTTAAACCAAGGGTTGCTCCGGCGCCGCGGCCGCCGCCGCAGAGACGGTGAAGGGAGAAGGGATAAGCCTGTAGGGATGGGCATGAGCTTGAGGTGGAGTAGTGGGAAGAGTTGGAGCTGTGAGACCCATAGTCATGCCTGTTTTATGGGGAAACACACTGTTAAGATATTAGTGTATGTAGCTAGTGAATTAGACATGGTAGCAACACATGCTAATACAATTGTTTCAGAAGTTAATGTAGAACCATTTAACATGTTATATGTCTTGGTAACATTGAAATTGAGAATTACATTTTATTCCATAGATTTAAGATATCTATTGATGCAATACCAGACCAAGGTAAATGAATGGGTGATCCTCGTACTTTTCCGATTTTGGTACTTGGTTCCTATACTTCTCACTCGTAGTCCTCAAAACTTTCACATTTATTGCACTTCAGCTGCTAATTCTTAGAAAAAAAATCTTGCTTTTTTCACAAACCAACCTTGCATGTAGCTCTATTTGAAATCAAGTGAAATTATTGTTTTATATATTTTGATAGTCAGGGACTGAAGCGCATATATGCGAAAGTCGAGAAACAAAAAGATTCAAATGGAAAACAGAAGAACCAAGTCGCGATATCAGGATAGTACAGGGACAATCCATGCATTTTACCCTATACCAAAACGAATTGCCTTTTTAACAAATTTTCAGCCATATATAACCTACTTCATGACATGCAAAACATGCTGACACAATGAAAAAAAAAACTCTGAACTAAGCTGTGAAGTAGTACCTGCTTGTGCTGGTGGGCTAGGTGCAAGGGACAATGGACCTCCATAGTGTTGGGCAAAGCCGGTCAATCCGGCCGTCGAAGTCGCCACCGCGGAGTAGTGGAACATCTGGGGGTAGTGCAAGCCGTAGCCTTGCGTTCCGGTGGCGAATGAAGCTGCTCCACCGACGCCGCCGCCGCCGCCGCCCTGGCCGAATTGGAAGTATGGGTAGTAGGGAGTTGTTCCAGTTACCATCCCAGTTGCCCCTCCATATACTGGGTATTGTGTTGTGGCTCCTCCATACATGTTGTAGTAGTTCTATATGTATCAGTAAAAAGCAATTTTTATTTTTAGAAACAAAACTTAAAAAGGAGATTGTTTGATGACTAAAGCATTGTATAATTTGCTTCTTCTATGATTTGCAAAACAATAGAGAAAAAACCAACCATTGGAACTATAGTGAAATTAATAAGCTTATTGCTTATTTGCGTAAGTAGCTAGGTTATGTTATTCGTTCATTATTTTTGATTGGTAATGGAGTTAATTATGTTGGAATAAATGTAGAATTATTTGACTGCGTAAGGCCTTAATTGAATGATTCTAAATCTGTATTTATTGATAGAATAATTGACTATTTTGGAAACAGTTTCTGGTATTACTACTATTATTGTTATTATTTGCATGTGTGTGCGTGTGAAGCTCCAACTCTTTTAGGCCACAAAATTATATTTTGTTCGCTATAATAGAAGCTTCAAATTCTTTTTATTTTGTTACAAAAATTAGCGCATGAAAGTAGAAACAGAAGCAGAGCCAAACATGCTTTAGAGTTAATTACATAATAACAATAATAATACCATAAAGTTTATGTCATGTTGGAAATGGTAGAATATGATTCACAGCTTTATCAAAAAGAGGAAGTGTCTGCATCTAACAGTCCCTTAGTGGATCAAAAAACCGAAATGTAGGTTGGATTATTGGATGAGGAGGGCCCAACCCATGTGCATTCTATCTTAATGGGTAAAGTAATTAAGGGTACCAACCCGTTAAGCGCTATCGGGTCGGGTTCGGACATGCCCGGGCCTAGCCCATGTGCACCAGTACAAGGCAAGTTACTAATAGGGCACCAACTTTTGGATAGGTGGTAGGCATAAGCTTTTGGATAAGACTATTGTAACACTAGTGTAGGAAACTGCGCGATGCGGCGGAAAAAAATTTTTAGTAAAAATTTAGTAAAAATTTATAAAATAAATAAACAAATATGAAACATAAAAAAGAAAAAGAAAAATATAAGTATATTTGATTGAAAATATTACATATTTTCTCATAAATGGTAGATCAAGAGCCACTAAAAACAGAAAGTAAATGTGAGTAAATGAAACAAAAAATAAAGAGTCATTTGAAAAAATAAAATAAATATAATTTTTTAGAGAAGAGAAAAAATGACTTAGGGCCCACACCTCCCTCGAATTAAGTAGATACATCCACATAGGATTTAGGCATGAGAATTCATGTATAAGTATAGATATAGATATTTTCAAAATGCTGCTCTTTTGGGGTATTGATGTATTAATATATGCATGATACAGAGGTTTTTAATTGATTTATACACACAGTCAAAGAGTGCCGCGTGTATTTGCTAATACATCAACAACATATAAGGATAATAGTTTGGAATGTTTTAGATCCTCACGAAAGTTTATCTTTTTGCTGTTGATGTGTCGGCAAATTCATATTACGCCTTGCACAGTGTGTGTGTAAACTAATCAAAATTTCTACATCAGCATTCTTGGGGACCCAAGTTAACATGGACCCCTGTAAATGGAATTATAAAATGCATGGTTGAGAATTAAGTATAGGAGCCCATACTTGTATTCGTCCATAGGAAACCTCATCAAATTTCTAAAATTGGAAAATTTATACATAGTTGTTATTTTAGATAATACACATATATGTTATAGAATAGGTTAGTGTTTGATGTACTAGAGTGGTACTAAATTTTAACTTATTGCGCTGAGTAACTGAAGAGTGATATCAAGAGAATTAAACCACAAAATATATCGAAAATATATAGCAATGCGGTTGTGCGCATGCATGTGATTATAAATTTACGTAGCCATGTATGTATGTACGTACGTACACTTACAAGTGCTTCATTTTTCATTCTTAAATTGTTGCATGCATTTTCAAAGTTAACTAAAAAGAAATTAATTTGTCTCAGATTATTTTCATGTAATGATTAATTGTAATAACATAAAAGCAAATTAAAGAGGGGGACAAGGAAACAAACCGTGGGGTAGCTGTAGTCCGCAGAATACGGAGAATACCTGCAAATTGTTTGATTTAAAAAAAAGAAAAGAAAAAGTGTTACATTGTGAGAAGCTTTTTCCAGGTCATTGCAACTTTATCATGTGTGTGCATATGGATATATGCGCATTAATGCATCGTATGTAGATTGAGAGAGATGCTAAATAATACAAAACAATCCTCGAGATCTGAAAAAAAAAATATTATTTTCTAAAAAACTACTCTATTATATAGAGAACGGTGCTTTGAGAAGCTTTTCCAGGTCATTGTAACTTTATCATCATATAGGTGCGCAAGGATGCATGCATGAATGCATAGTGTTTGTAAAGAAAAAGATGTTAAGTTACGTGAAACAATCATTCAGGTTATGAGTCTAAATAAACTAATATTATGTTAAATGATATAAAATACTAAATCGATAAAAAAATATTTTTAAATTTTTATATTTAAAGAGAGAGAGAGAGAGAGAGTGCGCTTGTGCATGTGCAGTAGGGTATGATGACTACAAATGAGCGCATGCTTAGCAACTTTATGAACACCTGTGCGTGAGAGAGAGAGAGAGAGAGAGAGAGAGAAAGAAAGAGAGAGAACAATTAACCAGAGAGAGAGAGAGAGAGAGAGAGAGAGAGAAAGAGAGAGAACAATTAACCACACTAGTACCATGATCATGTGCCATGGTACAATGCACGTGCAAGGCATGTGATCATGAGCCTTACATCTTACTTCTAATTAGTAATCTAATTAATAATTAGATACTGCATTGATCTTCGTGAACAAAAAGGAAAACCAAAAAAAGATTTAAAAAAAAAAAAAAGAAAAAGGGGAAAAAAAGCATACCCATAGACGTTATATGGGATCCCTTGTTGGATGGCATAATGAGGGAAGGTGGAGGGAGAAGGAAAAGCTGTGGCCACCCCACCATGAAGGCCTGTGTGGAAGGACTTCATCATCCTAAAGCTTCTATTTCCCCCTGCAGTAGTAATTTATATATATTAATATTCATATATACCATATACTGTCGAATATAAATATTAAAAATACCGTAACGTATATATGTTAGAAGCATTAGTTGTTCTTCTGATAACTAAAACTTTTAGAAAAAAAAAAATAGTTGTTTTATAGAATTTAACAACTATACATTAATATATTAAACCATCATGGCTTTGAAGCTATGTATGTATATTTAATTGCACTTAACAAAAAGTTTCAGCTCTTAAATTAATATAAGCACATTAATGATGAAGGAGAGAGCACACAGGAATATTAATACAAAGGTTAGAAAAACAAATAAATGTGAATAAATGCATACAACTAATTAGTGTTTCCTATCTCAATTAATCTGAGTACTACTAATAATTAATAACATTGTTCTTTTTTCCTCAGCAATATATTATAATTAATCATGGAGATCCTTTTGAGGAAACTTTTCATACACTATAATAAGAGCCTGCAAACTTATTCTTAGGTTTTATCCACAAGCATGCTTCAGAGCCTTTTTCTGAACAAGGAGAAAAGATAAAATAACCATTAACACAATTGTAGTCAATATGTAAGTGTTTGTATTAGCATCACATGCATGCTTTAGTGTTTAAGACAAAAGATATTGGCTCAAGTACTAAAGATGAAGCAAAGGATGTATGTCTACATGTGTTAATAACTAAGTTACATTTTGTAAATGGCATTATCTTAGATGGTCTATGAAAATCCCAATTTAGGACCATGATCATGGCAGTATAATTAATTAGATGGAATAAAACTAGATATAAGTAAAGTGGTTAGTAAACAAAATGAATACTTAATATGTAACACATGAGATTAATTAATTATAGCAATGTCTCACCATGTTGAGGAGTTGTAGGCCTAGATCTCTGAACTCCTAAGGAAGCAAGATTGCAATTAGCTCTCCTCCCATCTATCACCGGCGCCGGATCGACGCAAGCCCTCATCGCAGCCTCGGGCTCTCGAAATGTCACCTAAAAATTCAAACAAAGCAAAAAAATTACAAATGTTACAAGCATTAATTAAGCTATCAACTTAATTTGCAAGCAATTTGAGAAAGAACAACAAAATGAAGATCATAGATAGATGAAAGCTAATTAGCCATAAAATCAGAATATTCTTGTTCCAATATAGTTAACAATTCACCACAAGATCATCTTACTACTATATACAGATATATGTATATTCACTGTTCTCTTTGATTAATATGTAAACCATGAAGACCAATTAGATACAAAAAAGGATCACAATCTAAAACGAACAAGGAAATATGCATGATCAACATAGTTAACTTAACAAAGGTGTACTAAAAAGTTAAACAAACAAACAAATATATATATATATATATATATATATATATATATATATATATAGGAAAGAAAAAGGAAAAAGATCTATCACAAGGGAAAGTAAGTAATTGGAGAACTCACAAATCCATAGCCCTTGGATCTGCCAGTGTTCTTATCAGTGATCACCACAGCCTCCAAGATCTCCCCAAACTGCTCAAAATATCTCCTCATGGTGTCCTTCTGAGTCTCCCAAGCAAGCCCACCAACAAACACTTTGGTGTAAGTGGTGTCTCCAAATTGCCCTCCTCCTCCTCCTCCTCCTCCTCCTCCTCCCATGTTGTTGTTGCTATTATTATTATTATTATTTGGTGGACTCATATATGTATGTATCTATATGATCTCCTCACCCTCTCCCACCACAACAACACCAACAACAACAACAACAACAACAACAAAGAGAGAAAAAAGAAAAAGAAAAGCACCTAGCAAGCTTGTTTCCTCACTCCTCTCCCCTCCTCCTCCTCCTCTCTCTCTCTCTCTTTCTCTCTTCTCTCCTATATATCTTCTCTCTCTAGAGAAAACTACTCAATAACCCTGCTAGAGATTAATGGAGAAAAGAGAGAAAGACCCACCAAGGGATAGGAGTGGTCTCTCAAAGCTTAGGGATTGATGATGAGAGAGAGAGAGAGAGAGAGAGAGAGAGAGAGAAAGAGAAAGAAGTGATAAAGGTGAGGGGAAAAAGAAAGGGGAAGAGACCTTGGGGCACACCAGTAATACAACATTTATATATATTCTCACTCACTACTGGTTGTTATTTTTATTATTTTTATTATTTTTATTGTAGTTTAATTATTATTAGGTAAAATGTAAAGAGACCCATAAGTATAGACAATTTTGTTCAAACTGCCCCATCAACTTTATAATTTGTAATTTTTCATATAATCGAGTGATTTTCGTCGGATGGATTAAAAGTTTTATCAAATTATATTTACACTATCTTGAGCTAATAATTTTATTTACTAGCTAGCAAATAAAATTGACATAATAAATTATAAAAAGAAGAAAAGGAAAAAGGCCATGCATGGAGCTAAAAAAACTTGAAAAAAATAGAAAATAGGGAGATATCAATTGAAAAAAATTGAGGGGGTCTCACAACATTTTCACAATATAATATAATAATATTACTCCCTTGCCACTGTGTGTTATGTTAATTATTATTGGTCATCCTCATTCGCTAGTCCAACAAAGCTCATAAAATAATATAAAGGGCACCACCCACCCTGTTACACATATACTGTATTGAATAAAGCGAAATGACCAATATGCCCCGCGAATTTCATTAATTTACAACAATGCCAAGTACCTAACGTCACCCCGTCCTTTGTCTTGGAGTGGCAAAAACGGAACGGGAAAGATCCTAACGGGAATTGGGGAGCACAAATTTATAATAAGTAGGATGGTTTTGTTATATATATATATATATATATATATATAAGTATGCTAACTGTGCTATTAAGAGACGACAGCACCGTCTTAGTGCTCCTAACTTGTTGTAACTACCCATCAAGTTTGATTGGGCACGTTAGAAGTTATAGCACAAGGTGTGTGGCTCCTAATAGCACAGTAAGCCGCTGCTATACTATTATAAATATATATAATATAATATATTATAGGCTGGGCTACTAAACTGTTTTATGAGTATAGAATCTTTTCTTATATCTCATTAATATTGGTTTACACTCGAGTGTTTTTGTTAGGATGATGGTGTTTTCCCACTTACAGAATGATCAGTGTCTTTAGGGTTATTTGGTAAAATTGTAATAATATATATATAGGGTGAAAATAATCAATGGAACAAATCTTTAAGGGCCAATTATAATATAAAGTCAATATCTGCATAAAATATAGTAGGGCCGAGACTCATATATTATTATATATATATATTAATATATATTAGAGAGAGAGAGAGAGAGAGAGAGAGAGAGAGAGAGAGAGAGAGAGGTGTTTTTAGTGTTTATCCGAATCTTTATTGAATATAAACAATGGTTATTAGGGTTTAGGGTTAGGTTTTACTTTAGTTGGAAAGGTATCTAGAATTAAGCACACATAGGGCCCACCCTTGGAGAAATTGTTGTTTGGATTGGATGCACAATGTTGGGGGTGGACCGCGCATTGAATCTGCTATTTACAGGTAAAAATATTTAGAAATTATATATACTATGGATTATTTTGATTTGGCTATTCAATCTTTCAAAATTTAGATTTTAACTTTAAAATTTGAATGCATCGTTTATTTTTACATTTTAGTTAGGATACATCACAAAATTTTGACAACAAAAATTTGTTAAAATAAGTAATTAAATTTGAAGTTAAAGTATTGTTGCTAACTCAAACTAAATATTGGATAGTAAAATAAAAATTTCAAAAGATTGGGTTACCAATTCAAAATAAATCATAGTTTATATAAGTTCTGTATGTTTTGCCTTTTTTTTATCATAATTTATTTCAGCCCCAACCATCTAATGAGTTGCAGTGTATTTGTGATATTTTAATATTAATTTGTTAACAGTAATGGTGGCTGAAAGTAAAGATGGGATTGATGGGATTTAGTCTGATTTGTTTTATTTTGACTATTTTCGACTTGACTTGGTCAAAAAAAATTGTATGTACTTTAAGTTCAAATCTAGTCCATAAATTTTGGTTTAGGCTATATCAGGTCAGATTACGTATTGATATCTTGTTATGTTGGATGAAAGTCAAAAAATTTACGCCTAATTCGTCCTTGACTTATCATGCTAAATATCGGGCCTCTCAATTCTAATTCGCTGAGTCAGGTTGAATTGGACGCCCTAAGCTAATCCTGTCAAAATTTGGCCAGACTAACCTAATTGGGAGAGTCAAACTTATGACATATTTGGTTCATAATTGAACAAAAATTAGAAGTAGAACTGGATCGTATTAATTGGAATAAAAAATAGAATGATAAATCATCCAAAATTATTTGTTTATCATTGAAATGAAAATCAAATGAACATTTAGAATATTGAGAGAGTGTTTTGGTTAAAGAGAAATTAAGGAGGTGATGAAGGGAGAGGAGGAAAAAGTGTTTTTGAGAGAAAGTTTTGAGTGATTTACTTTGTAACGAGCCAATTCAGAATTCAAAATTAAATTGAAATATAAATAGATTGAGTTATTTTCATTATAAAATACAATCAAAATTGAAATTCGATTTCTGTAAAACAAACAACCATTATTAGAATCAATAAATTTCGTTCCGATTTCATAATTGAAAACAGGTGAACCAAACAAGTCCTTAGTTTACACAGCTTTTTGAATGACAGATCAGTACTGGACAGTCCGCGGCTAAAATGGTGGACCAAATCCAAGCAACAATTCCCCTCCCTCCTAAAGATGAAATGGTGGGCACATGGTGATGGACATAGGGAGCATATATAGGGTATAATGGCCTATCATGGGAAAGGTAGAGAGGGTTCACTGTTACCCAATTGGGGGGGAGAGGCTCAATATATACACAGCTGTTCCACCCAACTACAAGCAGTGGACAAGGACACTTGAGCTATAAATTCACCCACACCAACTCCCTCTCTCTCTCTCTCTCTCTCTCTCTCTCTCTCTCTCTCTCTCTAGATCACTTGGCTATTAAGCTAAAACTAAATTTATATGGACATGCATTTGATGGGAACATTTTTGTCTTTTATTCACATAATAGATAACACTTGCTAACCACCTTTATTGTTTTGATTTGTCATGTTCATGGAACCCAAACTTATAAGAGGAGATTGTTAGGTCTTGGATAATTAGAGCTTATCTTTTAAGCTAATCTGCACGAAAAACACATTTTAATTTGATAGTTTATGCATTTGTTTGATTTGACTATTTTGATGTTTATCCAATATATATATATATAATAATTTATTTTTTCATTAATACTCAACTTTCCGTGTTCTAAATTAATGACATAAATATATGAAATTCGCACGTATACTTTCTTTCTCCGCTTTATAAGAAAAGAAGGGCATAAGTTTCTAATAAAATTGTCCAATAACAGTCTCATATTTTCTTCTTAAAGAAAATTTTATATTTTCATCACCATAGTCACCATATATTGTTTGCTTAAATATAAATATATTGGGGAAAATTTTATGTATATTCCTGCAAAGTTTTGAAAATACATATTCTAATTATCAGATATATTTCTCTAAAGTTTCAAAATACGAGAATTTATTTCTACCAGTTAACTATCATTAATTTATCGCTATTTTTTTATCGTTAGAACCATTATACCCCTGTAAAAAAATAGTTTTTAAAAAAAGAAAGTGGAATTTACCGTTCATATAGAATGACATGAGGTTAGAATAAAAATATTATGAACAATAAATGATGCTAAATAGAGTTATTAAAAAGATATTGTTTTCAAGGATTGAATGATGTAATTGCAAAACTATACAATTTTGGAGGGATATATTTATTATTATTGACTAAAATTTTGTATGAATAAATACGTAAGTTTATTACTTTTGTTTGATTATATATGCAATTAACCCAATGCATCAATTGTCTTTGAGAACACTTTACTATTTATTCACTACCTTGCTATATATGTTAATTAATTCATAAAGGGTATCATTAGGCATACAATTTCAAAGAACTTAGGCACCTTAATTACTTATTAAGCTCTCAAATATACATACATTTTTTTTAAAAAAAAAGGGCGGGAAAATATTCCCGCCAAAATGGTGGAAAGAAACTTTTCAACTCCCCCCCTTTAATTTCCTTTGTTTGTATTAGCCCTAGTGGATGATGTAATACTGTTTAATGAAGAGCAATATATTGTTTCCAATTCTTTCTTTTTTTTCCTAAGAAATTAGAAGTTTTTTACTGCACTAGATGTTTCAGACTTTTCCCATGTTCCAGTATATGTAAGTAATTTTTTAGGTAAACTTTAAATACCATCTTGTAGTTTTGCTCTTTTTCATTTTAATGTTACGTGATTTAAAGTGTATCAATTTAGTACTCTATGATTTTATTTTTCTCTTTTCGTCAACCCTTCTATTAAATTTTCTTTAAACCATATAGAAAAAACTTTAGATACCCATCTATAGTTTATCGAAAATTTATTTTAGTACTCTTTAGTTTTAACTTTGCACTAATTTAACAAAAAAATTAGTGAAAATGAATAATAAAAAGCGAAAAATAAAAAATAATAAGGTACGAAAGTGATACACTTTAAACCATATGGTACTAAAGTGAGAAAGTACGAAACTACAGAAGTGATATTTAAAGTTTTTTCTTCTTTTTTTAGTGAAAGCTAGTATGCTATCCGCTTCGTTTGTTTTTTTTTTAAAAAAAAAACTCAGATAAAAATGTGAAGCACTTTTAGGCTTTGAACAAAAAATTTCAAGTACTAACCGCTAAATTTTTTGCCACTTGTGTTTGAAACGGTCAGTGTAGATAAGTATAACTAAAAGGAATAATAGTAATAGAACCAAAATAGCTGACCTTTTCATCTACTCAATCGTTTACTTTGGTGTACAACAAGTAGCATTTTTCAGAATCATTACTTTGCAGCTTCTACTTTGTCTGCTGAAATTTTATTTCTGTAGCTTGCTACAAGAAAATATCTTTATTTTTTTATGGCTAAATTACATAAAACTCTTTGTTAAAATCTGATTTTTCACTTTACCCTCCTGTCATTTAAAAACCTACACTTTGTCCCCTTGTAAAATGAAAAATATTCACTTCGCTCCCTACTGTTAGTAATTTGTTAGGGTTCCCTTTATAAAATATTATTATATTTTTTTTTATGCCCAAAATGCTCTCAGTCTTCTCTCTTGTGAATATATTGAGGGACAAAATAGTGGGAGGTAAAATGATCATTTTATCATCACAGTTTACACCGTACCCCCTGTGAACATTTTTTTATTTTACAAGGGAGCAAAATGTAGATTTTTAAATGACAGGAGGGGAAAATAAAAAATTAAGTTTTGACAGGAAGAGTTTCTGTAATTTAGTCTTTTTTTTTTCTTTTTTTTTGTTTTTTTATCCTCGCATTAGAATTTTCAGTTTTGCAGTTGAAATTTTATTTCTTTTTCTTGCAGTAGCAAAACATTCATATTTTCGTCCCCGCCGATCAAGTTACTAGTATTTACTGCTGCTGCTGGAATCAAAAGTAGAAACAGAATCAAACAATTAATCCCACAAACCTATAATCCATGAGATAATTAAGTTGTTATCTTATTAATTTTGATAAATAGAATCCAATTAAGCACCAATTAACAGGTCATGTCGACACTTGGGCTCAATAAAACCGGGCCAACTAGGTCCACGTGCATGGGCACGTGGGTGAGCCTAATCCCACAAAATCACCATAATTTATTATTATTATTATTATTATTATTATTATAGGTATTATTATTACCATTTTATATTATTATTATTATGGGGCATTATTATTTGTCGTGAGGAAGAATCCAATGGTGAAGCGCCACGTGGCTGAACAGGGTGTTTCCGTTGGGTGAACAACTGTAAAGTGGGCCCCCTCCCCCCCGACCGGGGTTTTTTTTTGTGGGGCCCACCGACAACCTTTGAGACTGTCACGTGGGCCCGTCACGTGCGCTGTCGCCTATCTCGTACCAGAAAAAGCCACCGCCCATCCACGCCGCACACCAACGAAATCTTTATATGGACCCGGTCCACCACGTCAGCATAGACTCAATTGTATATTTTTTTTGGGGAAACTTCAAAATACCCGTCCACTTATTTCGCACTTTCTCACTTTAGTACACTATGGTTTAAAGTGTATCAAGTTAGTACCATATGGTTTCAAGTGTATCAAATTAGTACCCTATGGTTTTGCACTTTCTCACTTTAGTACCCTGTGATTCAAGTGTATCAAGTTACAGTTAATTTATTGTACACTAGCTATTATAGCAATTATAAATTAAGATAAAGTTTAATTTGCCTCTTCGTAGTTTAGCTTATTTTTATTTTGCCATCCTGTAATTCAAAAAGTTACAGTTAATTATTCTACAGTAACAAAAAAAATTTTACTTCACTATCCTAATTGATAGTAGATTTTATAGGTAAAAATAGATATAAAATCAGAGGATTATTAAATATAACTTTTTAAACTACGAGGTCACAAAGTAAAAATGAGTTAAATTACATGAGAAAAATTAAAATTTATCCTAAAAAGTATTAATTTTTAAACCACTTAAATAAGAGACAAATAATATAAAAAACTAGTAAAATTTAGAGAGTTCAAATAGCCCAAATTATATTTACCAAACTAATAAAATTTAGAGAGTTCAAATAGCCCAAATTATATTTACCGGCGTTGATCGTCAATTCTTATATATATATATATATATATAGCTAGGCTGCTATACTATCGGTAGCACGGACGCCTCCGTGCTATCAAGTTATTTTCAATAATGCCGCTTCCAAATCGACGATTGGTTCCATTAGACTTGATCTACAATATTGAAAGTATTTGGAAACTAAATTTTATAATTTTTCGGTATCATTTATCTATCAAATGAATAGTCTAAAAATGAACGGTTGAAAATAAAAATCTCATAAAAAATGATGATAGAAGACTTGAATTTAAGATCCGAAATACTGATCTTACTCTAAATAGTAAAAAGAATTTTCTATAAAATTTCATCTGATTTGAATTGTTTTACACCGTTAAATTTACAAATACATCACATCTATCATTAAAATTGTCAATTTTGAGATCTTTTTATCACTAGCCAAATGATGTAAACAAATTCTGAAATTTAGTTTCCAAATACTTTCAATAGTATAGAAAAAAATGGAGCCGATCGTCGATTTGGAAGTCGCATCATCGAAAACAACTTGGTAGCACAGAAACCTCCATGCTACCGATNATATATATATATATATATATATATATATATATATATATATATATTTCGTTGTTGAGTGGCTTTGTTTTCTTCCAAAACTTATTTATCCTAGCTTTATTATATATATCCATTGATTTGTAAATTATATTCAACTATTAAAAAAGTTATTTTAAGATTCCTGTTATTTAATTTAGAAAACTGGCCCAGTAATTAATAAGAAATTAAATATCAAACGTAATAAAAATTAAATCAAAATATTTATTCAATATTAATACTACGAAAATATCAAAGCAAATGTAACAGTTATTGGTTACTTATCTAATGGTAAGATGCCACTAGTGTTACCTCCAAATTATTGTGTAATCTTGTAAAATTGCAATAAGATTTTTGGGCTTTTTATTTTTAATTTTTTGACTTAATTACACTATACAATACTGTACGTTACGAGAATTTTCACTTTTTTTTTTTTTTCCTCAAAAGCATCATTCTAAATATTCATTATTTTTAATCCCTATACTATAAGTAGTAAATATATTATTTTAAATAAAAGTTGTTAAAAAGTCCTAGTTGAAAGTGGCAGCGTATATATATATATATATATATATATTTTGTTTTAGCAAGAAAAATAACAAAATATATAAAAATAATAAAAAATAGTTAAAAATAATTTAATAGAAGTTTTCAATGAATTTCTCATTAAGATTTATGTTATAATTTTTTTTTCACTATTTAGCTGATGCTTTTTAATAAAGTTGTTAAATTTTATCTAAAATAGTAGATTTGTTAATAATAATATAGAGATTGGTGAGAAAAAAAAAAGAAAAAGAAGAGGGATATCAATGAGAAAAGAAAACCAAATAAGATAAGAAAATAAAAATAAATCTAAAATAGTGTTGAGATTAATAAAAAATCATAATATAATGGTGTCTTTAAGAAAAAAAATAGTACAATATAGTATATAAAAATAACATAAAAGGGCAATGTAATGTGGTGTAGTTAAACTTTTTTTTTTTTTTTGGTTGGAGGTCTTAATATTATGTCATTTCATAGTCTTGCATAGTAAATGTATACATATTTTATTTGGGATAAGATATTTAATAACAATTTATTTAGTATAATTTTTATTTTTGTTTGATTGAAAGCTACAGCTGTGATTTGAGCTTTTTTTTTTAATAAAAATTCCATCTGTTTATTTTTTTAAGATGTCACCATTTATATCTTGTTTGGATGTATAAATATTTTATTTAGTATATTTTTAAAATTTATCAAATGATTAATTATATTAATTGATAGACAAAGAGTATGTTTAAGGACTTTTTTTTAGACGTTGCAATAAGTAATTCAATGGTAATTTATTATCTGATATAAATCGTTTTTGAGTAATGAAAAAGTATGATATGATTAAAACTGGGTTCAAGAGGATTCGGATCCACACATCAAATTTTAATCCTAATCTGAATCCAGATCCGGACACAATTACTGTCCATAATCTGGATCCGGATCGGGTCCAAACATAGTGGATATTAATTATTTCTAACTATTACACACTTTTTCCATTCTTTTGAGGTAAAAGTATTTAAATATTAGCAGAGTAATTTCATAGATTATAAATCATAATTAAATATGATACATCAGTTTTGATAATATCAAAACTAGTTTTGATTAGGGATGCAAGTGGATCCGGATTAGTGGAGCTCGCGTCATGTTTTGATTGGGACAATAAATGAGACCAAAAAATACAAAAAAAAATGACTGGCTCTGGTTTTTTTTTTTTTTTTTTTGTTTGATCAGAAAGACTCTTTTGTTTCTTTGATCCGTTAGGATCCATTATAAATTCATGAAAACGGCTTCCAATCTAATCAGCTTCAAATAAAGCGATAAATAAGAGCCGAAAAAAAAAAATCATCTCGAATGTTTCCGATCCGCTAAATTGTAGAAACCCTACCGTCACGATTTGTTCTGAATAAGACGATAAGCGGAGGTTCATACAAATATGTGAAAAATTCGCTTCTGATTCGATCTGTTCTGACTAAAGCGATAAGTAGGAACAAAAAGAAATAAAACTCCATCCGACCCGCTAAAGGGCGTCTCCGGATCCGATCCGCTAGCGTCTAAGTTTCGGTAATGTCAGTACTTCAATTTTTTTTGGTTTTAATGAGGTGGCTAGCTGACAGCTGTCTCCAACTCCAAGTTGTGTTTTTTTGACCTTGACCGCGGAAAACAGAATTACACCCACCACGCCCCACCCTTTCCCCCTCTCTCTCTCTCTCTCTCTCTCTCTCTCTCTCTTGCTGTGTGTCAGTCTGTCAGAGGGCGACGTGGGTTCTGCGCGCCCTCTTTTTTTTTTTTTATTTTTATTTTTATCCTTATTTATCCAACCCACCACCACGCTGCGTGGGGCCCATAAGGGGTTGGTAACTTAGCTCGCTGTTCGCGAGTTAATCTAATTTGCTGTTCGCGAGTTAATCTAGTTTGCTGTTCGCGAGTCAGCTCGTGTTCGACTCGAAATAAGCTCGGAATTGAATCGCCTGTTTAGTAAATGAGTCAAATTTACAAGAATTNGGAGTCTTTATGTCTCGTTACCGAGGACCTCGTTTTAAAAAAATACGCCGTCTGGGAGCTTTACCAGGACTAACTAGTAAAAGACCTAGATCCGGAAGTGATCTTAAAAACCAATTGCGTTCTGGGAAAAAATCGCAATATCGTATTCGTCTAGAAGAAAAACAGAAATTGCGTTTTCATTATGGTCTGACAGAGCGACAATTACTTAGATATGTACATATCGCTGGAAAAGCCAAAGGGTCAACGGGTCAGGTTTTACTACAACTACTTGAAATGCGTTTGGATAACATCCTTTTTCGATTGGGTATGGCTTCGACCATCCCCGGAGCCAGGCAATTAGTTAACCATAGACATATTTTAGTTAATGGTCGTATAGTGGATATACCAAGTTATCGTTGCAAACCCCGAGATATTATTACTGCGAAGGATAACCAAGGATCAAAAGGTCTGATTCAAAATTCTATTGCTTCATCCGCCCATGAGGAATTGCCAAAACATTTGACTATTGACTCATTCCAATATAAAGGATTAGTAAATCAAATAATAGATAGTAAATGGATCGGTTTGAAAATAAATGAGTTGTTAGTCGTAGAATATTATTCTCGTCAGACTTGAACCTAACAAAATTAAGAAAGAAAGGTTCATAGAATTTTGTCCCCTTTTCGCCGAACTAAATAGATCTAAGGGCCTTAATCCATCCGCATTTTTCACCTATCACAAATGGATCAACAGTAGGATTTTTTTTTTTTTTTTTTTTTCTTTTTTCTAATGATTCGTAGTGGACTTTTTTTTTCTCTAAAAAAAAAAAGAAAAAGAAAAAAGAAAAAAGGCAATTGTTTATATACCTCTAAAAAGTTTTCGACTTTTCGATTTATCTATTTTAGAAGACTAATATTGAAAATATTCCTCCTACGTTCCAACATATTTCTAATATACCCCTAGAGTTAAAATCTGTTAAGTAACTCTGTTATCTCTATAAAATTACTATTTTGCCCATTCAAATATACTCTTCCACCATCACTTTCTTTCTTATTTGCCCTTAAAGTCAGGGGTATAAAAAATATTTTGACTTTTGATCTTTCCAGTATACCCTTCTACCATCACCAACCTTTCTCATTTGCCCTTAAATTAAGGGCAAAATTGACATTTTGATTTTTTTTTTAACTGTGGTAGATATTTAACTCACGTTTAACCCAGATTAACTTAACAGGAAATAACTGCGGGGGTATTTTGCAATAACGGTGGAACATATGAGGGGTATTTTAGAAAGAAAAAAAAAATATTGGTAAATCAGATATTTCCAAACGCATGAGGGTTATATAGGCAATTATCCCAATTTAAAAGGAACCTGTTCTCTATATAAAAATTCTAAAAATTGCAAAAAAAAAAAAGAGAGAAAAACTCTTCAACACTCGCAAAATCTCACCTTTACAAAGTTCACAAAGAGGGCCTTATTGGGTTCGGCCCAACAAGTAGTACATGGATTGGGCCGCGTCTAAATATTTTCAAAGTAGAATAGCAATTTTTGTTAATCCTTGTTAAAGTTTACTAAAATATTTCACAGGAAGAGGTAAAATAATCATGGTAGAAAATTTAGACATTTTTTTTTTAATATTTCAGTATTAGAGTTAGTAGAGAACCCTTATTAGATTAGAAGCATTTTTGAGATTCCAACTTCCAAGTCTGTAAGTAAGTCTCCTAGGGGAAAAAAAAGAAAAAAGAGAAAAAAATCTTAAAACCCCTAAAAAATTAGGCACAAAATATATTAAAGCGATTTTAAATAGAGAAAATATAGAGAAGCGCTAGCCAGGCCAAAA
This sequence comes from Ananas comosus, assembly GCF_001540865.1. NCBI lineage: Eukaryota > Viridiplantae > Streptophyta > Magnoliopsida > Poales > Bromeliaceae > Ananas > Ananas comosus. The sequence goes on from NC_033621.1 coordinate 12,883,845, forward strand.
AGAGCAAAAACATTAATGCCCATAGTAGCATTTTAACTTATAACAAGAAGCCAATACATATCGAGTAAAGCTCGTGTGCTTTTAAAAGTACATTTTATGCTTGTGACTTTTTAACCGTCGGATCGTCTCAATATCCGTGAAGCATTATTAACGGTGTGTTTCATTAAGTTCTCTTTACTAGTACTGTATGGATCTTGAGGAAATCGGACGGCTAAAAATTCACAAGTACGTTAAACTCCTGTACTTCTCAAAGCAGATGAGCTTAACTCATAAGAGAGAGAGAGAGAGAGAGTACAAAGTCAAAAGGATTAGGGCAAATTGAAAGAACAAGATACCTTCATAGTTGGTATTTGCAAAAGTAGCATGAAATTGCCAATGATCAGAACACAGGTGATGTCAGTTTCAGTAACTAACAGTATTCAACTCCACATTAACAGAACATATTCCAAACCACATAGATGCATCTGTATATGATACAGATAACAGAAAAGCGGGAAAAGAAAAAGAAAAGAAAAGAAGAGGAATTGAGCAGCAGTAACACACACATAAATATTCCCAGCACATATATTTCACACAAAAAGGCATGAACAAAGTGAACTCAAGTGTATGTATCTTTTCACACATAAAAAGGAAGGCATGGATTCTATTTACATCTTGAGGTGGAATATCCATTTCATGAAGTCAATTCTAAGAGTTCTTTCTCTTGCTGCGTTCCGCGGGCATCTTCGTGGCACCCAACGACGACTTAACTCTTTCACGAAAAAAATATCATGGACTCGGTTTTAGTCGAACCGACTTTTAAATCCTTCCTTTTCCACATAATTCTTACGAGGATCAAACCGAACTTCCCCAGTTTTGACTGTAAGACACACGGTGATTTTCTGTGCAGTTTTGAAAAGTACAGAACGTAAAAATTCAATCAGACTTCTGATCTAATCTAAACGCACCGGAAACCCCTACACACGCCCAACCAAATGCCGAACAACACCAAGCACAGAGCCACGTCGGCCAAAACAACAATCCTTACATGGCGCCACCACAAACTCCGTCCCGAGTACTGCCTTCGAGCTCTCGTCGAGCTCGATGACGTCCTCTCTAAAGACAAAGCACCGACCTCTTCGATAGGCATACTAATCTTAAGCCCGCTATGGGTGTGATCTTCATCAATTTCGCTATCACCGATTCCATCCCCCTTCGGTAGTAAAGGCGCCATCGAAGACGGCGAGGCATCGCTTATTCCCACTCCGTGGAAGTTCTCCTCCGCAAGAATTGCGGATCGAGGCATGTTATCCATCGAGGCAATCAACCGCCGGATAATGGGCGTCAACGAATCGAAAGCGCCACTTGCCCGGGAATTCCTGAATTCTTCGCGGATTTGCTTGAGGAATTGGAGAAGAGCTGACTTCCCCAACGTAGGGTCGACGATCGCAAAGTAGGTGCATCCGTCAGACATTAAGTAACCGAAAGTTCTCGTGCTAACGGTGTGAAAATACCATTTGTGGAATTGCGGGGAGTTCTCGAGGCAGAGGGCGGCGAGGGTTTCAAGCTCGCGGTCTTTGGTGTTGTAGGAGAAGATGATTCTGCCCCCCTGGGCTATACACAAGTATAGTGTGCTCTCAACTGAAGAACCCATAAAGGATATACAATTCTCCTTATCTAGTCTAATTGGTTTCGATCGCGACGAATTGAGTTTAAAGGATTTGGCGCGGCGTGAATTCATCAAGTTTTTGAGCTTTTATGGTTGCTAATTTACCATCAAAAGCACTTTGAGACCTGTTGACTTTGAACTGATTCTAGGGTTTATATATTGAAGTTCCAAATGGAGAGAGAAAAGAGAAATCCAAATAGGACTTCTCAAATATAGCCACAAAGGAAACAAACCCAGATTTCAAAATCACACAAAATGCACAACCTATGGTTTTTGAGCTTCTACGGTTTGGAATTTACAATCAAAAGCTCAGGGAAGTGAATCTAGGGTTTGTAATGAGATGATTGGTGATAGCTAAGGAAAATTATACTGAAAAAAGGGAAAATTTTAACTAGGGCTTCTAAATTATGATAGGCAACAAAAGTGAAATAAAACCCAGGTTGTAGAATCACATAAAACTCTCACAAAATGCACAATCTAGGATTTGAAAACCCCGGCATTTATTTATAGATTAATGCATCAACACCCAAACAAGAAAAAAAAAAAAAGATTTTTCAACACAAAAAAGAAAAATTCACAACACGAATAAGCAATCCAAGCAAGTAATTTGGCCCCAGCGCCCAAATTCAAATGGGTAAAAAAANATACGCTACACTACATAATGTGCTTCAAATGTTCAAGCCAATTAATTCAAAACCGACGTAATTAACCATTTTTAATAAAAAGAAAATCAAAATCAAAAAAGCGATTTTGAGCGAAGTACCTCAATCGCTCGATCGAAACCCCTCGTGAGCGATGGAAATTTGACCTCGCGGGATTGGCGAGATTAAAAACCCTAATCGGAATCTGAGTGGTGGTGGCGCCATTTCCCCCACCACGCCAAGTTGCCGGGGACAAAGTATTTTATATATACTTTATTTATTCATTTATTTATATAACACAAAGATGATGTAATAATGATTATTATTAATAATAATGATTATAATATATACTTTAGTCCCTAATCCTGCTTTAAAGTTCGGGCAGAGAGATACGTAACGGATAATAATAAGATAAATCGGGGAAATAACGGGTCAAAAAATTTGTACCAGTGTGTATTGGGAGAATCAGTTGACAATAAAGGGGCCGGCAATTGAAAATGTTCTAAGTGGACTTATTTGCGAAATTGATGTGATGGATCTCTTTTGATAACTTTTATTGATGGGAACAGCTAAATTAAGGTTTGAATCATAATGTATAAAAAATGTAACACCTATTAAATTATGCGTGTGAATTAATGTATTAAATATATTTATTTTATTTTAATGAGTGTGTAGCTGTACTCAGCGCTTGTTCTTCATAACTATTTCTTTATTTTTTTTTTTCACCCATAAATTGCAGTCCTCTAAACTATAAGTTAATGATGCAACATAAAATTTTAATTTATTATAATTATTAGTTCAAACTTTCAAAATTATTAAAATAAAATTTTTTAAATTTAATTTAGTTGACTAAATATTAATATACTGTTAATATAGAAGTAAAATAATAATATTATGATTAATAATACGTTAATAATTAAAAATACGGAAACTTGCAATTTACCCTTCCCATAACATTATTGTGCAAATGATTTTATGGTTTTTTTTGGGATGAATTAGACGTTTTATTCGATATGAAAAATACATAATAATTGATGAATAAGAAGTGTAATTTATATGAAAAGGATGCAACACCATATTTTATTTTTATATTATTTTTTAAAAATAATATAAATCAACATGCACCCAAATCATAAATGTTAATGAGTCGCAAGAAATGAAAACCAAACTGATTGCTTTTAATCATCATAGAATAACAACCTGATAGCGAGTAATTTGTTATGAGATAAGTTATTCTGATATCTAAACTTATTCTTTTTTTAAAAAAAAAGATAGGATGATATATCTATTTTATTCCTTGTTTTAGGAATGTGCTTAACTGAAAATGGATAATAATTAAACTTTAAACTTAGAAATTCGGGTACCGACCATCAAACTCATTGCTACTTACACTGAAGGGGCTGCTTGGTTGCATGCATTTCCAACTGCATTGCAGTTGGAAATACATGCATCTATTAATTTTTGAGCTTTTTTTGCAAATAGTCCCCTTACAATTTTTTTTTAAAAAATTGGCCCTGTCAAAAATTTATTTGCAAAAATGGCCCTGATCCCGCCACGCAAGCGCCACGTCAGCGCCACGCGGGAGGGGCTGGGCCAGATGGTTAAGTTGAACACGGTGAACCATTCACCGTGTTCAATACAAAGTTTTTGTGTTGGACACGGTGAATGATGAATGATTCACCGTGTCCAATACAAAATAGCTAAGATCGAAATATTTGTATTGGACACGGTGAACCATTCACCGTGTCCAATACAAAAATTTTATTTGTATTGGACACGGTGAACCATTCACCGTGTCCAATGCAAATAATTGGACACGGTGTATGGTTCACCGTGTCTAATACAAATACCTCCAACTTAGTCATTGTTGGGGTATTTGTATTGGACACGGTGAACCATTCACCGTGTTCAACTTAAAGACCTGGGCCCGCCCTGCCCGCGTGGCGCTGACGTGGCGCTGGCGTGGCAAGGGCAGGGCCATTTTTGCAAATAATTTTTGGACGGGGCTATTTTTGCAAATAAAATTTGTCAGGGGGCTATTTGCAAAAAAAGCCCTTAATTTTTTGTTTGGTTTGGTACAGTTAGGCTCAATTACTGCAGTTGCATCTGCACGAGAAGGCCCAACTGCAGCAGTTGGTACTACAACCAAATTGGCCGTAGTATCAACTGCAGCAGTTGAGCCGGAGTCGGCTTACCTATTAAAAAAATAAACAAAGTGTGATTTTTTTTTTTCATACGTTTTTTTTTTATTTTTTTTTCTAAAAGTACATATTCATAAAATCTGATAAGATTTAGTAATATTTGTTAGGGTCAATAAATTTTTTTCATACGATTCTTATTTTTCAGTCTGCTAGTTTAATAATATCTTAATTTTTATTTTGATCAAATTTATAATATATTTACATTTAAAATTTATTAAATTCATATATAATTTTGTAATATATAAATTATATATAGATATAAAAGTCTAAATTAATAATCAAAACATAATTACGTTATGATCAGAAGAGGTAATCTCACATTTCTATCTGAAAATTGACAGAATTTATAAATACAAATTTCAACTGCAGACTGCCAAACAGAAGAAATGTAAGTATAGCAGTTGCAACTGCATAAAACTAAACAGACTAGGTGTAGTTATGACTGCAGTATTTACAACTGCATGTACTTCCAACTACACTATTTTTACAACTACATCCAACCAAACGGCCCTAAGGACGGTCGGTATTGACCGCCTTTATGTTATTGGCGGATTTATAGACTTACATGGCATATTCCACATAGGAGTGTAAACGGTTCGGATTTGGGATGACCGACAACTGAACCCAAACACTAATCTCAAATACGAATCCGACGAATTTTGAAAATTCATATCCAAAATCGGACCCAACCAAAAGCATGAAACATGCACTCGGAACAACCATTTTGCTTTGCAATATATCCAAGCATACTATGTTAAAATCTAAACTTGCAAAATACAAATTTAAATATAACATCAACCATTTATATATTTTATAAAATATAAAATCTAGTTGAGTTGGAAATGGGTACAGATAGAACCCACACAAGAAATCAAATTTGTTAAAGCTTTTATTTTTCGTACTCATATTCAAAACCATATCTATTTAGCATCATTTAAATTCACCTCATTTAGGTTCGGATAAAATTTTAAATATTTGTGCCCATTAACATCCTAATTGCACAACTCATATAAATATATCAAATTCTCTACATTAAGAATATCTACACATCTATTAAGGACCCTGATTAGAAATTAATAGTAAATAAAAAAGCAAGCCTTTTTTTTTCACCACTTAAGATCCCTCATTAGACTATTAAAATCTTTAATATTATCTACATCATCCATAAGAGCAGCATACTGAGGATAGCCCCTTTGTTGCAATACAATAGGCAGATAAATCAGAAAGCAAATATTCCATTGGGGCACCATATATTTGTTTTTTCTGAGAAAAAAAAAAGAAAATTTCATGTTGAAATTAACTTGTTTTATAATTTCAAATTAAGTACTTCAGTTGTTTATTGTTGCTGTCCTTCTCCTTGCAAAATCAGAAATTTTTTAAGTCTAAAAGCTTAAACTAAAGAATTAATTGATACCACACATGACAAAGCAACAAAACACAACTTTAAAGTTGTTTTTTTTAAAAAAACAAAACAAAAAGACAAGTGCAAATGCCAAACATCTCTGAATTAGATATAAAGAAAAGAAAATATTGTGCTGCAGTAGAAGTAGATGATGAATTGGACAAACCATTTGATTTTCATTTACATCAGAAATTAAAACCAGCTCATATTTCTGATTTGTACAAATAGCTCAAGAAAAGAAATTTTGCAACTGCTTAAACACCTAGTTAGTTAATTCGCGAATTATTCGGCGAATTATTAAAAATCCGAATTAAACGGTCCGTTTACGAATTTTTTCCAAAGAAAGAAAATTATTCGCGAATTTTTGAGCCAGCCGAATTATTCGCAAATTATTTTCGAATTATTGAAAATATAAATAAAAAATTTATAATTTTTATTTTTAAATATAAATTATTTTATATTTTATACTTTATACCGAATTTATTTTTTAAGCCGAAGTTTTCAACGAATTTAAAAATAAAAAAATAAATTTTAGGCGTATTATATCCGCACCGAATTTTTGCCGAATCCGAATTAACTAATTATGCTTAAACAAGTTAGTAGAAGCTATCTATTGAAAGAATAAGTCAAATGTCCAGTAGAATCTTATAAAGGGAGTCCTTTTCTTCTTGCTTTTTTTTTTTTTTTTTTTTTTTTTTTTTTTTTTTTTTTTTTTTTTTTTTTTTTTTTTTTTTAGAGAGAGAGAAAGGTATCATTAGAAGGGTTAACTTTAAAATAAAACCATTTTAATTTTAAGTTTAAAATAAAATAAAAATATTTTAAAATCATTGTGCCAGTTTTTTTTTTTTTTTCCCCGGTTTTTCCCTTATATGTAGGTCGAAATTGTTGTTGAACGCACGATTAATATAACGTTCAAAGTCGCCGGTCAGCACGTCCCTTTAAATTCCAACAGGGACGTGCAAACGGTCATCGCCACCATAAACTTATTTTGAAGTAATGAGCAAAATTTCAACAAATAAAGTTATTTTGAAATTTTTGCAAAAAAAATTAAAATAACTTGATAGTTAGCACCCGAGATCCCAAGTTCTTTATATGCAATGATCCTCATTTGAAAACATGTAAAATATTACACACCAGATGAAAAAAAAAAAGAAGAAGAAAATAAGAACGTATTACTATTTTATAAGCATTCACCTCCATGAATAAATAATACATAAACAAGAAAATACTAATTTCGTAATATCTCAACTTTTTTGATTTGTTAAACTATTTATAATACCAAATTTTCACCTCATCACTTCATAAATCTCCACCCTATCCCTTTCAGATTCACAAAAAAAAAAAAAAAAAAAAAAAAAAAAAAAAAAAAAAAAACTATAAGATCATAAACGCAAACTTGAAATAGTGAGTGGCCGCATATGATATTTCAAGGAAATCATGGTTTTCATTTGACTCTATTTATGAAATTTATCCACTCGCCTAACAAATTCAAATACATCTTGCATAACAACGATGTGTTCCTGCAATTACGAAGCATAAAAATTTCGCAAAGCAGGTGCACATGCCGCCCCGAGGTCAAATAGCCTGCCAAATTTGTAATCACTCTTAATTCCGGTTCATATAGGTTGATGTACAAGAGAGTTCCTCATTTCTCAAAGTACAAAAATATATTAAAAAATCTTATAAAAAATATTGTAGCTGCTAATCTCTTACCAACATTTTTTCAGCAATCAATTGTTGATTCAATTTTCCTTTTTTCTTTATTATTTATTACCTTTCAGCCAGGCGCGGCAGAGGGGCATTTAACTATCAAATGGTTAAACCTGGTAATTACTATTGCGTGCACTAGGTTTATCAGATAAGCTATAAAGCACTCAGCCATCTGGCTCCCATCCCAACTCTGCTTACAATCACTCAATCACTATTACAAATATAGGTACAAATAGAAAATAAAAAAAATAGCGTTAGAATGAAAATTAAATTATTTCCAAAAATTAAAAAAATAAAATTTAAATAGATAATATAGAATAAAAATAATAATAAATAATTATATATAAAAAATAGAGATATTGTTGAAAATAGTTATACTAGCTTATTTCATATACTCGAAAATTACTATTCTTGGATAAAAAATTAACGTTTAGATATAAAGAGAGAGATAAGAAATTATTCCACTTCTTATTCCCAATCCAAACGGAGCCTTGGGGTCAACAGACTATCCAACGCATGACATATTGACCCTCAAACTTTACTTTACTTTACTTTTTTAACTCCAGCCTTTTGAATTTATTATAGATAAGGCGCATAATCTAATTTAGTTAGACCGATTATTGCTATCGTATCAGCCACAATATTTTCATACCGTTTTTGCACCGACAATTTATCAAATATTTGACCTATAAATTGTATTGTGAAATTTAATTGTGCCTCTTCAAAACTTCTGAGCAAAAAATTTCAACAACTCAAAATTTGAAAACTAAAGTGTCACAGGCCCTACTATGTGAGACCAAAAGTGCAATTCACTCTCAAGATACAGTATAGATGAATAGATCCACAAAGAAAGACAAGTAAATTCATTATCTAAATCATATAGCACTCAACCAACACAATATTACACTCCCATTATAGTAGTTTAGGCAGTATCTCTAAATAATAGTAAAAAAAAGCCTTCTTACCCAAACAATAAATCTTTAAGATGTTAGAAATGCTGCACAATGTTGAAAAGGATTACGATAAAACTCGCACATATTTTTTTGTTCTTTGATAGCATGCTACCCATTTCGTTTATTTCTTTTACAAATAAACTTAGTTGAAAATATGAATCAACCAGAATTCGAACTTGAGACCTGAGATACCAACCATCGAGCCCTTTGCCACTTGCGCCAGACAACCACCAAAACTCACACATGTTGACAGCCTTTTTTTTTTTTTTTCCAAAGAGCAAAAAAATTGACTACCGATTTAATTGATTTGAATTTTTGTACCACGCAAGGAATAGGTATTAGGGCTCAAATTTTAAACATACAATCCTTATAGATCGATCATAACCAGCGTCAAAAACAAAGTGTTACGCACAACATATTGTCATGATGCACCAAGCGCTGGTTTTCTTTTTTCACAAAGAGATGTCAAATCCACAACTCAAAAAGAATCATAATCTTACAATTTCACCATCTAAGAACCTATATTTTCACACAAGTTTCATTTCATTGGATAGTATAAGTAATAAAAAATCACCTATGCCCTCGGATAGAGAGTTGTAAGATTACAACCCCTTTTGAATTATGAAAGAACATTTATCTTTTCCAATACTGGGATCCTTTAAAATAGATAACGTTGCCATGCAGTGCCCATCCAAACTAGCTGATGGGGAAGTGGTTCCCCACCAAATTTTTGTCAACCTGGCAACATTATTTTAGACCACAACCACACTTTCAAATCCAAATCACCGACCTTAATGTTCACCATCATCACTACCAAAAGCAATGCAACAGGTCATCAGTACCAATCCACTACTATTTCTCGCTCTCACCCAACCAAGAGTCACTACCCAACCAAGAGTCACGGCGAAAGCCCACATCAGCTAAGCATCACAAATTCACAATCAAAGAAACACGTATTACAACAACCACTAATCTCCAAGGCCATGAAAAAAAGAGGTAAAATCGTTCAAAACTTATCTAATCTATGAACCATTTTAGGCGGTAATAGAGGTAATCGATCATTACCTCTATTAACCGCTCCTCCGCTATGTACTATGTAGTACTCCATCACAGAATTATCAAAAACTATTTCAGAAAATTAAAAAAAAAGGTATAACTAATATTTCGCTACACATTAGTCCAAAGAGGAATCTTGTCTGCATCTGTTTTCTCTTTCACTCTTTATTCCTTGTACCCATCTTGGGATAAAAATTTCTTACGGAACTGTCTCAAGACACTTTCCTTCTGACTGACGGATCCATACTACATGTGATGCAAATCTCCTCATCTATACTACATGTGATACAAATCTCCTCATCTCGATACACAAAGATTCCATCATTGCATCAAGATTATATGATTTGCTCCACATGTAGGATAGATCCCCCAATCCCAAAGGTATTGACTTCGAAAAGGATCCCCAAGAACACCACTCTTCTAAAAAATACTAGTCTTAATATATTGAATATCTAAATTTCATGTTGAAAGTGTCTAGGAAGTAGTGCCTAGATGGCCCACAAAGTTTTCCTGGTTAGACAAACGTGCCATACTAGCCAAAGCCTTGGAATAAGTCGACCGATCACCAAGGCAACGATTCTCACAGCCCATATAAATACCTTACTAACATATATGCCTAAATCACCAGCATCTATAATGAAACACACCAATATTCTTTAATCACCACCAGATATTTGAAAATCTTAGAACTTCTATACAACAAATAACCCCTAATCTGTAGGAAAACTTGCTTTCTAATACTTAAAGAAACAATTTCATCAGGGGGGAAAAAAAGTATAGAAGCCCTACAAGACGATCCTCACTTGGTCCCAACCCAGAATTGAAAGTGAGCTTACACTCGAGATGATCAAAATGTAAATACCAGAACAATACCAGTTATGCAGCTAGATGTCCTCAAAAACAAATGAAGCCCACACGAGCAGATTTCAGCCTCAGTTCATGTGAAAAACCAGTGAAAGCCCAAATAAGCATGTCTGGTACATATAAAATAGGTGGCAATTTATGGTAATTCTAGCCACAAAAAGATCCTTAAAGCATCCTATCAATGAACTGACTCTTGGCTACCAACCCCATCCGCAACACATCAAATCACTTATACAACTCAGTAATACTGATCATACTATACATTTCACAAAATTAAATTACAGCATTACCTAGTGAAAATCAGCCCATCCATCCATAGATACAAAATTCTCTATTAGATATCATGTTATACGTAATATAATAGCGTCTGTGCTTAAGAATGATACTCAGTATTGTTACTAATGAAGGCTCAAACTAGTGAAATTCTTTGCTTTCATGGGAGAAATATGCTTACTTATACACCCAAAAATGAGTGTACATCATACACCTCACCCATCTTACGGTGAGAATGTTTTTACAAATCACATCAATGTGACTAGTAGGGACACCATCACCCTAGAATGAGTGGAGTGTATAATATACAAATCCAGCTAAGATAGTCATGACGCAAGCAGATTGCTACTAAAATTTCAATGTTTGTTGCACTACTCTTCAATTTCTAAAGTCACAGCATCTCTTACTAAGAGAAAGAAAATCATAAGCAGTTGATATAGTTGCTTATTTCTCAATTAGCCTGGTATGCTGAGACATCAGCTTAGCTTGTTTCAGATTCATAGATAGTAGCGGTTATTGCAAGATAGAAAACACACACACACACACACACACACACACACACACACAAAAAAAAATCAAGCATCCAATCACAGGGTCTAATTGTTTTTGCAACTTAAGGCTAATTACACTTTTGGTCCTCAAACTATTGAGGCGCGTGACACTTTGATTCACAAACTTTATTCTATTGTAATTTTTGACTCAAAATTTGTAAATTTTTGCAATAAGTTCACAGCCTAATTTAGTTCACTGATGTGAAAGTAATCATTGGTGCGTTATCAATCACAACACTATCACGTCACTTTCATATTAACAACACATCAACAGTTGGTCAACTAAATTAGATTGTATTGTAGTAATTAAAAAAGTTCGAGCCAGAACTTGCGACAAAGTAGAGCTAATTGGGCTGAATTGTAATAATTTAAAAAGTTCGAGCCAGAAATTGTGACAAAGTAGAGCTAGAGGACCAAAGTGTCATGCACCTCAAACTATACACCTCATAGTTTGAGGACCAAAAGTGTAAATTTAGCCTGACTGAATTTTTGGAAGTTAGCCCTTCATTACAAAAGATAAGAAAGCAGCAAGAACATATAGTAAACAGCTACGAGATAAAATCGAAATATAAATGAACAAAAGAACTATGAAAAGCCACCAGCAGCACAAGCACAACAGGTCAATAAAACAGTAATGGAAGAAACAATTGCACGCTAGTTATCCAACAACATACTACTTAAGCACATATTGGAAATATTTTGCACATATTGGAAATATTTTACAAAGCCTTGTTGGTGAACATCAAGGTGCAGCAAGCAAGATAAAGGACTGCATAACATAGATTCTACCCCTATAAGCATCATCTACTAAATGATCAGGAAGAAGAACCTGTAGGCCCCCAACTACCATTAAATGTACAGTACATACCCTTGTTCAGGGAGTCGAGTTATATATGTTAATATGAAGGATATGCAATTGATTGCCTTGCATCTTGTCGGCTAACATCATTCAACATAGAACCAAAGACACGCCTAGTATACTCATAACTGCCATTGCTGAACCCTCTACCCAATAACCCATCAGTCGAAGCTGTTACATCAAGAAATTGGTAAAAGATGAGAATACTATTAGGAAGATGTGCTAGGAGGATATAGGATTAACTGAGGATTCCATATTCACCTTGAGACTGAACACTTGGAGAATAAAGAGGATTAACACTGTGATTGGAAGCCCTGAAATTAATTATTGATTGCGCAGTTTCTTGGGACACATCAGTGTCACGAGAATGAACAAAATGCGGATTTGGTAAAAGAGCAGTCGGTCTAGGTGTTACAGGAGTATTGCTATTTTGGGTGGGCTTATCTTTCCCAGAGATCTGTAGAAAATGGAACAAGCTCAGTCAAATAAGTGTCTTAACAAGGCCCTAAAGCTTTTCCTTCGCTAAAGATTTTGACCAAGATCCAGTGGTAAAAAATGACAGCATTAAGTACTACTTTAGCAAGTAACAAATACAGGGTTTTCAGGTACTCTAAAGTGACTCTGTAATTAAAAACTGATAAAGCCCAAATAGAATGGGAACATTGCATTTTATATTACTTCTACGCTTATTTTGTTCTGAAATCTTCCATTGGTCCGTTGAGCTACAGTACTATCATAGATGAAAGAGATGATTTAAGATGAAGACAGGAGAAGGCCAAGGGAAAAATGTAAGCAAACGCACCGCAAATTTAAGAGTTCTATTACGAAGACGAACAAGGCCCGAAAAAAGCCTAACAGCATAGTCTGCAATCTCCTCTGTTTCATACTCAGCAAAAGCATAACCTTTGTGGCGATTAGTTTCCTTATCACGAGGTATATGTAGGTCAACTACACGACCTACCTGAATAAGAATCTCATACAAGACTCTCTCAGAAACCTTTTCATCCAAATTACCTATTAAAAATACATTTCCAATTAATACAACAAATAGACCTTCTAAGGCTTCATCAAATAGCTCTACATTGCATTTATGATAACAAATGAAAACAATCTAATAAGGGCACTGTAAAACTGCAATGAACAACCAAGACATGATACAAGTATAAAAGTTAACAGGACAACATAAAAATACAGCAGGGAACTAAAATAATGAAAGGATAATTGCGAACAAAGAAAAGTAACTAACCCTTAAAATGAATAAAAAAGCTCCTTAGAGGAACGAAGAAACAAAATAAATAAAACTGAAGCTACAAGAACAAAAACCCAAAAAAAAAAATGTAACTCTCCTTGATCACGCAAAATGGCAATGACAACTTATACAGTATCAAATCTACACAAGATATATATATATATATATATATATATATATATATATATATATATATATATCCTCTCTATACAGCAATATTGAAGGTTAATTTTTCATCTAGATTCTTAAAGCTTCTGGGTCATTACAATGACAGGACATTAACAGGATTACCTACAAAGTGCCCAAAAGAGCATAGATGACCCACAAATATGTTAAAGAACTAGAGGCCAAGTAACTGTACTATGTTAATTGCTTTCACATGTAATATTCTAGGATGGAAGACAGACTACTTTTTCAGTCTCTAAAAGAAGGCCATGCTGAAAGTTTGGTATTCTTAATGGAAGAAATAATATCCAGCAACAAGGAACCAACTGTTAACTTTCCTGACCAGGGAATCAAAGAATAACCCCCCAGATGTAAAAATGCCAAAAAGTAATTGGCCAGTATGAAAGCTTTAACAAGCAAGAACTTGAGCAACAAGTACTCCATAAACTAAGAATGCTGTAGGAAGTTACAACATGGATATCAGCAAACTATACAAAAGAAGCTTGTAAAGTTATCGATGATACGTGATTGACAACAAAGTTTCTGCAACAGCAGCTCAATACAAAGAATGAAGACGTGAAAAGTCCTAGCTACTCAATAACCATCTGAATGTGGTTTATAAAACACAATACGGTATTTAAAATCCAAAGTGATTCAAGGCTTGAAATCTGACTTATATCTCCACAAAGTATAGTGAGCATCAAGTAAACAAATGGCCGAATGGTTGAAGGAACTAGGTTAACTAGGTAACTAGGTAAGATCATATCTTTCTGACATTTAAAACATCCTATAATAGATTAGTAGAAACGTATGAGAAATCAACAAAGAGAGTTTCTTCGAGCGGTAAGAGAGTTGAGGAATTATATATCTACAAAACATAGGATATAGGTTCTTTCCAAACTCTGAAACTTATGGTTCCGAATAACAATAATACAAAACAAATCAAAGCTAGCTAAAAAAATACAAACTAAACACGAGCTATAAACTCAAAAAATAACAAAAAAAACAAAACAAATCAAGAAACGACCCAAAAAAAAAAAAAAAGAAAAATTCGAGACCACGACATGATTTTGCGACAAATCTAAACCAAAAAATTTGGATAAAAACTAATTCAAAAGCTAAATCGAATAACATCGAGCTAATACACAATTCACATGGATTCGAACCTACACAGCATACGCAATCAGAAAGAACTACAAATCCCACACTGATCTATGAAATAAATAATCTATGTTCTAAATAACCAGACAAATCCACAGATCCTACACTGATCTCTGCCATAAATAATCAAAAAATCCACAAACCCTACACAGATCTATACCACAAATAATCAGAAATTCCACAAATAATACGCCGATCTATGCTATAAATAGCCGAGAAAAAAAGCGATCACATGCGTTAGAAATTATTCAAACCTATATAAACCGTGCACAATGGATTCCGCGCCATAGATCCCGGATCCAAGAGAGGAAACCCTAGCGCCGCCTCAATCTATCGAAGAGAGAGAGAGAGAGAGAGAGAGAGAGAGAGAAGAGACGAACCCTATTCGAAAGTCGAATTTCCCTAAAGGCCCCTGACCTTATATAGGAGATCGATCACCGACACACTCCGTACCTTGCCCTCTTCTAATTGACTTGTGATTCCCATTGAGCTGATATCAGCCGTTTGATGATGCGCAGATCAACGGTGGATATTTGACTCCGTTTTTATGAGTTACGTGTTTCCACGGACACTTTGCCGACGCTTTTCGCCGGGAATTAAAATTTATTGAATAATAATTTAACATGCAAATTTTAGTAGTTTAGTGAATTTTATTTAATTACAACCACATAATTTGACAGAAAATTAGAAGAATTAGAATGTATTTAATTAAGTTTAATTTATCAATTAATGAATTAATTTGAAAACGTAAATTATGTTATTTGATAAGTTAAAATTAATAAAAAAATTTAAATTTTTCTTAGCTACGAAACACTCTTTTCTTTGCGAAGATATCCAACGTATACAACTTAAATTATTTTTTAACTGTAAATATACCAAAGGAATACCAATGCTATTGAACAGTTAATTAAATAATCATCTTATTAATTAAATAATCACTCAATCAGAGTAAAAGCTTTTGTTTTAGTTAATGGTAAATTTATCTTAGTATTTTAATTTATCTTAGTAAACTTTAATTCCAACATAATTAATGGTTAAATTTATCAATCAATTGATAAATCATTTTAGATAATATTATGATAAATTAAAAAAATTTGGTTGATTTAGTTTTTTGAAGTTGTTTTGGTTTTCAAATTACTCAATCGAGTTGAACCGAATAATCGAGAAAACCTCATCGAGCCCACTGAAATTAGTTGGTTTTGATTTGATAATTTGGTTTAAACCGAATAGTGCACAGAATTGGACCGGATCTGAATCGGTCTTATTGGGTCATAAGTTTAATGGACCCAATAAGGCCCAATGCAAGCCCACGATCCGAGATAAGCCGATGTAGTAGGGATGTCGAGAGCCGAGAACAAGCGAGCTGGGCAGCTTGTGTTTGCTTATTTATTAAACGAGTCAGACACGTATTGGTGCGTTAAAATTTCAAGCCGAAAAATTCAGCACATTTGCGACTTGTTTATTAATGAGCTGAACACGAACCCGCTCACAAATAGTAAGTTAAATTATTAGCCCTACTACTAGCTGAAAAGTTAAAAGAAAACTAAAAAATTTAGAATTTTAATCAAATAATTAAAATTCATAAAATATAGATTTCTTTATATTTGAATTGGCCTAAAATCCAAATGAGTAAAAACAATTGGGTGAAAAGTTAAAAGAAAACTAAAAAATTTGAATTGATCTTTTCATATTTGGAGTGGCCTAAAATCCAAATTAGTAAAAAATTGTAATATATATATATATATAGAGTGCGTCAGGGGTGCTTTTGGAAGCACGGAGCACTCCGTGCTTCCAAGTTGTTTTTGATGTTGGGACTTTTGAATCGACGATTGGCTCCGTTAGACTTGATCTAGAGTATTTGAAGTATCTAGAAAATAAATTTTGCGATTTTTCGATATCATTTGCCTAGTGATCGAAGTGGCTCAAAATCAACGGCTGAAAATAAAAATCTTACAAAATATGATGATATGACATTAAAATTTTAGATCAAAGTTATTGATCTTGTTTTATATGGTATAAAGAATTTTCTATCAAAATTTCATGTGATTTGGATATTTTTACACCGTTAAACTTGCAAACAGCTCACCACGGCCATTAAAATTATTAATTTTGAGCCTCTTCGATCACTAGGCAAATAATATCGAAAAATCGCGAAATTTATTTTCTAGGTACTTGAAATACTCTAGATCAACTCTAACAGAGCCGATCGTCGATTCGAAAGTCCGAACATCGAAAACAACTTGAAAGCACGGAGGGCTCCGTGCTTCCAGAAGCATACCAGCCCACTCTCTCTCTCTCTTTCTCTCTCTCTCTCTCTCTCTATATATATATATATACTATTTATAAAAGCGTGAGTTTTGAATTTTTTTTTTTTTCTAAAAATGCCTCTATCTTTTTTATTAATAGTTTTATGTTCAGTAATTTTCAACCAATCATTTCAAATAATTCACTAAGTAATAATTTATTCTCAAATAAAGATATTAATTTTTTGCCATTAGATCTTTTCTAACGATTGAAAATAAAAGTATCTGTCACTTTTTGTGACAATAATATCCTTATTTTTATATCACATTTTTTATGTACGCGTTTCTCAAATATTTTCTTTCTCACTCATAATATACGTACCCATCAATCCTTTCTCAACGTAATATCCGTAAATTTTTCAAATATCTCATTAATCTACCTATCATATATGTCAACTACCTACATAATATCCGGTTAACCTTTCTCACACGTAATATCCACGCATTTTTCAAATATCTCATCAAAATTTTAATCTTTTCTCTTCGTTTCTAAAGAATTTTTTCAGCCTATCATAATTTTGAATTAAATATATCATCGCATTTGAATTTAAATATTAAAAAGGATCAAAATAAAATTTTAAATTTTAAATTAAATATGAATTTTATTACGAAAATATCTCTATCTTTTTAACTAATTTTTTTATGTCGAGGAATTTTGAGTTCGTCAGAAATATATAATATCTCCATTATCTTCGCATTTAAACTTAAATCTTAAAGTAGATCAAAATTAAATTTTAAATTAAACATCAATTTCTTTTCGAAAATGTCTCTATCTTTTTTACTAATTTTTTCATCGTCAGAAATTTTGAACCATTTTTCTAAATAATTCATTAAATTTTGGATTTCTCAAAAATATATAATATCTTTGCTACCCACGTATTTGAATTTAAATCTTAAAGTGAATCAAAATTAAATTTTAAAAATTTTAAAATTTTTGAATTTCAAACTTAAAGTGGATTGAAATTAAATTTTAACTTTAAAATTAAACATAATTAAAATTTTAATTATATAGAAAATATCTTAATATTTATCCATACCCAATTTTATCTCATCATAATACTTATCTATACATAAAATATATCTTATTTTAATACTTTCTCATCTCCATCTATACGTTTCTTAAATATAATAAAGTATATCCTTTTTCATTTTTACTATACGTTTTCTCAAATATATTATTTTAGTAATATCTTATTCGTTTCTCATCGTCGTTCTCGATCACCTTCGCCACAGTTAGAAAGGTATTTTGCTACACCTAATTCATTTTAATGTGTCATAATATAATTTTCTACCTAATTCGTCTTTCGTATACTTTGTTTTACTTTTTAAGATTTTTAAATGCTAATAAATGTGCATCTTCATGACTTTTTATCTCTCACATTAATTGCGCAAATCATTAGCATATTATTTTTAGTAATATCTTTTTTCATTTTCACCTGTATTTTTTTTAAATATTGTCAAATATTTTTTTTACTAATATCCTTTCTTATTTGTCCTCGTCGCTGGCACCGGCATATCGTCATCACCGACACCGGCATGTTGTTGCCTTCGCTACCTTTGCCACATTTGGAGAGGTATTTTGATCTAAACTGAATTTTTTTTTAATATGCTTTTATACTATTTTAGTATATCTATTTTTTAGTATTTTCTTATTTACATTTATACATTAGCACCAGCATATCGTCATCGTCATCGCCGACAACGGCATATTGTCGCCTTCGTCACCTTTGCCACATTTGGAGAGGTATTTTGATCTAAACTAAATTTTTTTTAATATGCTTTTATACTATTTTAGCATATCTTTTTTTTAGTATTTTCTCATTTACATTTATACATTTATCAAATATAAAATATATATTTTGTTAGTAATATCTTTTTTTCATTTTCATCTATATTTTTCTCAAATATTTCAAATATTTTTTAGTAATATCTTTTTTTCATTTGTCCCCATCGCCGGCACCGGCGCATCGTCATCGTTCTCCTCATCAACATCACCGGCGCTGGCACATTATCACCTCGACATCACCGTCGCCGGCACATTGTCAAAATTAATTTTAAATTTTGTTCAAAAATTTTAATGTGAATTCATCAACTTAAAATTTAGAATTAATTCAAATTTTAAATTTTGTATACACGTTAAAAATAATTGTATATTATAAAATAAATATGAAAAGCATTTATAATGTAACTAAATTAAAAATATATAAAACTTATCCGAAGATAAATTACAGTTAAAATTTGATAAATAGACTCATACCACCAATAAATATTTAAATTTAAAATATAAATATAAATTTTATTTGATTTAATGTGACGTGCATTATATATATATACTAGTTGAATATACGTGCAAATGCACGTAACAATTATTATAATTTATTTCAAATCAATATAAATTTGTATATTATATATATTCAAAATTTTACAATAAAAATTATACTTATAAATTAATATGTTATATTTTATTAGAAAATATTTATAATATCCTACAGTGTTCTTTTTTTTTATATATACATCGAATATTTTTATATACTTTTTGATTTTTGATGAATCAAATTTAAATATGTGTTTTAAATTAAAAGCATCAAAATTTAATTTATATTTATTTTAAAATTTAAATTTAAATTTTGATTCACTGTAATAAAAAAATTAATTGTTAATTCAAATATGATATCAAAAATTAAATTTAATTCATAATTTAAATTCAAATTTTAATTTTAATGTAAAATAGATTAATAGAAATGCTTTTTTTTTAACAAATTGATCATAACCATTTATTTTTATTTGAGATATTTTTAACAAATTGATTATAATTATATGATTAAATTTATAGATAGATAGGAATACTATTTTTTAATAAATTGATCATAACTGTTCTTATTTGAGATATTTTTTTAATAAATTGATCATAACCATTTATAGGGAATAGATTTTTATATATAGTAAAGATTTAATAGATTGATCATAACCGTTCATTTTTATTTGAAATGTTTTTAACAAATTAATCATAACCATTCGTAGGGAATATTATTTTATTTCTTTTTGGATTCCGTCTGTCATTGTCAGAATTTCCATACGCTTATATATATATATATATATATATATCAATTTAACTGGGGATTATTATCATCCTAACCGCATATTCTTTCATTCAATTGCCAAAAACTCAATAGTACCAAGGGTTTGGTACTATTGATATTGATTCACTAAGGTTTAGTGGTGGTCTCTCTAGTGTTGAGTGGGTGGTTAGTTGAATAGTATGATCTAAAGTGTGGAATTGATTAAAGTGTAAATCTAACGGTTAAAAAGTTGACAACAAAAGAACCCAAATACCACTAATAGTATTCCAGCTCAACTCTATATCACTTTCTCTCTCTATAGAGAGAGAGAGAGAGAGAGAGTCTAGCTACTATATTCTTATAGGTCCCTTAATTTACTTATAAATTTTTTGTCGATAGATTTATCCCTTTGACCATTTTTATCCGTTAAATCGTATTATTCAACTAACTACCAATTCAACCCTAGAAGACAACTATTATCCTAATCGGGAATCACTATTATCCTAATCATACATTTCTTTATCCAACGGTCGAAAACTTATAAATATAAAAGGCTCTATACTCATAAGAGTATAGTAGCCCTAACTTATATATAGAATACTCAATATATTTAAGCTATATTAAACTGAACATTAGTGAGCTGACTCGAGCTCGTGTTCGACTCGTTAAGATTTCGAGCTAAAAAATTCAAATCGTATTCGGCTCTTTTATTAAATGACCGATTGAACTCGAACTCATCTCAAGTTGAATGCTAACGGGCTCGCAAACAACAAACTGGATTGCTAACCCCCGATATTGAGGTTCATGTAACAGTACACTAGCAGATGAAACAAAATTGTGATGAAAATATATACGCAAATGCTTCTTTGTTTTTTGATACGGTCATAGAAAATATATCGTAAAAAGTTCATTATGATATCCATAACATTATATTATGCACGGAAAGTACATTTTTATTAGAGTTTTTCGCTCCAATTAACGCAATGACAAAATTGTATGAGACCCATCTCCTACTTTTACTTCCATTTGTTTACATCTTCTTAGCCTTGATTTTTCTTAGAATTACATTAAGTTACTTTTGTTGATTAAATTAAAAATTTTATCAAGTTCTGTGGCAATTTAATTTAGCAATTACTAAATATTATTTAGCGAATATATACAAAAAAATTAAATGCTAAAATCTTTATTAATTGATGAAAAAATTAAGGTAAAAATGCAGGGGACCCGTCAACTATATGCTATTTTGAAATGCACCCTAAACTTTTATTTTAATGTTAAACAATTATTTTAATCAATCAAATAAAAGATTTCATGAATTGATTTTTTAAATATTTTTATAGATACAACTTAAATATTTATCCCTCAACCAAACACTGCCTTAATGACTAATAATAAAAATTAACTTACTTTAGTAGAATACTCAATTTTTTTTTAAAAAAATCAGAAATTAATGGCGTTTTATGAAGAAAAAAGTTGAGGTAAAAATTTCAAAATTCCATGTAGTTGAGGGGCCTCGATACATTTCTATCAAAGTTAAAGGGGTAAGTTACAATATCTCAAAAAAGAAAAAAAATCTCCCCAACGAAGATGTAGAGTAAACGCCTCTTCGTAGTATTATACTCTCTCTCTCTCTCTCTCTCTCTCTCTCTCTCTCTCTCTCTCTCTCCCCCCCCTTAATGGAAACGCCGCGGCTCCAAATCTCTCAATCGTCGGAGGAGATAATCCGATCTCTTCAGGTCGCACAGATCCAATCCAATTCCCCATTTCCGCCACAGATTCGATCCAATTACGCTTTTCCTTTTTTTTTGCTCAATTTGGTTTGAATTTGAATTCGAATTTTGATTTGTTTGATTTTGGTTTCAGATGCGTATCAGGTGCCAATATTTGAGATCCTATGCTTCTTAGATTGAACTCGGACGAAGGGAGACGCGAAGTTTTAGGTAAAAATTGAACCTTTTTTTGTTTTTTTCCTGTAATCTAATTGGAATAGCATGCTTGGAGAGGTTTGAAATTTGAATCTTATAAATGGAGGAATGGCTATGCGGAAAATTGAGTAATTTTGTTGTGGGAAGTGAGAAATTGTGAAGAAAAATGAGAATTTCGAAATTGAGGGGAAAAAATGGGAATTATAAAGGGGGAATAATTAGAGTAGAAGAATGGGCAAAGGAGTTATTCTATCCCTTTAGCTTGGCCTCTAATTAATCCAAAATGCACCTCGAAGTGTTAGGGTATCTTTGGCCCTCTAATTGTTGTTCAAAACATACTTTGAGGTTAAGCTCTGTTCCAAAATCTTCTCAACAGATTTTCTCTGCAGCAGATTCAGAAGCCCAAAATTGGAGCTTTTTTCTTCTTTGGGTGTTAGAATTTGACATCTGCATCTCGAAACAGTAGAGGACATGATATGGCTGCAGCTTACAGCAGAAGCAAAAGTAGGGCCAATCAGACACTTAATTTCTTGATTCTGTACTGCTACAATTATGCAACGCCTTTTATTCCTCTTTTATTGGTGAGAGAGGAGTTTCCTATGTACTTTAAATGGCATTTATATCATGATGGCCTCACATGATGATGTAACTTCAGATAGCAGCATCAGTTGCCAAAATGATTTGGGTCATGAATTTAAAGCCTTACTGTCCTTAAATTTTTTTTTTTGTGTTTTGTTTAACTTCTTGATGAATTATGTGTTTTTGATACACAGATGTGAATTTGGATTAATGAGCAATGCAGAGATCACGTAGAGCTCTTCTGCAGAGAAGAGCTGCTGCGTTGGAGAAGAGCAGCGTTGCCGGGAAGAAGCGCCTTTACGAAGTGTCGCTTTCTTTGCTCATCTTATCATGGGTTCTTATCTTCCTCCTCAATTTTTGGATCAGCCATGGCAATGGTTATAGAGGTGAATTTCCGAATCGCCACCTTGCATGATTGTGTGCGGATTAGTTATTGAAAAGGAAAAGAGAGAGATTATGGTGTAGTAGGTAGATGTTTCTCAAAGATTAAGGTTGCTTAACAGTTTTTATGTAGTGTTTCTATCGTGTTCATCGATTCATTTATTGTTTGGTGGTTCATTAGGAAAGTTGTATGGTACTCTGGCTAGTTCTTTCGGCTTTTTGATCTCAATAAAGTTTATTATGGGGCTTCTTTTTCACTACCTGCTCATTTCTACCTAGTAATATTGTTTATTTTTTAACTTTTACATGAACTAAATTGATGTTTTCACTTTGTCTATCAATTAAATATCGTCGAAGTCACAATCTTACCTTTCAATACCTTCCTATATTATCTGCTTCCTTGCATACACTTTCAAGAGAATGAAGTTTACGCCTGAAACAGCCTAATTAATGTTTTTTTCACGTAAATTCATTTCACTTATTCGTTTTCGTGTTTTAATGGCATGCAGAGGGGCAGGGTTCTGCTGATTGTGAACCTAGCTTGAATGAAGGTTCTCTAACTCCAGAAAAGGAATTGAGTTCTGGAGATAATTTCGCAGACTCAAATTCCACCTTTAATGACTATGTTGAGAATGCCCCGACTTCCGAGGGTGAGACTCTCAACGATAAAACAGGGATTCTAGCTAACGATGACGAAGTTATTCTTTCATCGGCTCGGAATGAGCAAACATCTGATGCAGACACCGATCAAGGAACCAAATCGGAGAAAGAAAGTGCTCCAAAAAGTGATAGATTGTCCCGAATAGCTCCTCTTGGACTTGACGAGTTCAAGAACAAAGCGATAAATTCGAAAGGGAAGGTCATTTCCAGCCAAACCGGCACTGTCATACACCGAATAGAGCCCGGTGGGAAAGAATACAATTACGCCTCTGCTTCTAAAGGCGCAAAAGTTCTAGCTTTCAACAAGGAGGCTAAGGGCGCTTCAAATATCTTAGACAAGGATAAGGACAAATACCTCCGAAATCCATGTTCAGTAGAGGGGAAGTTCGTAGTCATTGAACTCTCAGAAGAAACCCTGGTGGATACAATTGAGGTGGCGAATTTTGAGCACTATTCATCTAATCTGAAGGATTTCGAATTGTTGAGTAGTTTAGTCTATCCCACAGAAAATTGGGACAAGATCGGGAATTTCACTGCTGCGAATGTTAAGCATGCACAGCGGTTCTCTCTTCAAGAGCCGAAGTGGGCTAGGTACTTGAGACTTAATCTTTTAAGCCATTATGGTTCAGAATTTTACTGTACTTTGAGTTCAGTTGAAGTATATGGAGTGGATGCAGTAGAGAGGATGCTTGAGGATTTAATTTCCGTGGAGAAAAAAGGAGTGGAAGCTGATGAAGTAACCGAGCAAGTGCCGGTGCAAGAGAATTTAGACCGAAATAATTCATTTGAGGAAATTTTCGACGGAAATGATCATGAACCCGAGAACGAAAATCTCAAAAATAAACGGGACTTATCGAAAAAACCCATTCCTGATCCAATTGCAGAGACGAAGCAAATACAAGTTGGAAGGATACCGGGAGATACAGTTCTTAAGGTGCTAATGCAAAAGGTCCAGTCCCTTGATGTGAACTTCTCCATTTTGGAGCGGTACCTCGAGGAATTGAACAGCAGATATGGGCAGATCTTTAAAGACTTTGATGATGACATCGACAATAAAGATTTGTTGTTGGAGAAAATAAAATTGGAGTTAAAGAATCTTCAAACCAGTAAAGAGAATTTTGTATGTTATATCTCCTTTTCTTTTTTCAATTTTGTTCTTTTTTCTGGTGAACTCAACTATTATCATGCTCATTTTGGGTTTCTTGTTTTCAGGCCAACGAGATTGAAGTGCTCTTAGCATGGAAACTAATTGCTTCCTCTCAATTGGACCAGCTGGTGAGAGATAATGCAATACTCAGGTTCGACTTGTTCTTTATTCTTGCGGTGGTGCAACTTAAAATACTTACCTTCCTCAGAATTAATGTAGTCTTTTATTATATCTTTAAACATAGGGTGTATTTATGCTGCATTTAAAAGTTTTTGTCGATTTGATAATATTACGCCATTGGTGGATGGCTGGATGATTTTTCATGTAAATCATTGGATCTTGTTTTGCAAAATAAGATCTATAAATAACAACTGCTGCAAACATGCTTTTAGATGTATGGTTTTGAGGGAATGCATGATTCTACGGTGGTAGCTTGTTCGAAACTTTCTGTGAGGAAAGGAGCTCTTTTTCCCTTCAACCTGCAAAGAGTACATTGGTAAAATTAGTAAATTACGCTTCTTATTTTCGCCTGTTAACATCACATAACACCTTATTTTAAGAACCTATTTTAAAGAGCTCCTAATGCAATAGTCTAGGACATTATGACATTTGTCGATCTATTGAGAAAGTCGCTTTCTTTCTCTGGAAAACAAACTGCCACGCAAGGGACGGTTGCATTCTTGTGTTCGATAAAAAAGGGAGTTCTAATATTAGAATAGAGAAGTTGATAAGCACTGAAAAGACTCTTTGATAGAGACATTTTATCTTACATTATATGCAAGCCCTTAGGCTCCATAGTATCTTCTCAAACTGTTTGATCCTTGTTTCTTCGTTCTAAAAGATAACTCAAAACAAATATCGGACGAAGGTAGTAAACTTATATTTTTCGTGCTTGACTCACCAATTGCAGATGGGAAGTCGAAGAGGTTCGGGATAAGCAGTTCGACATGGAGAAGAGGAGTCTTGCTGTGATATTTCTTTGCTTTGTGTTCGGGTGTCTCGCGATTACCAAATTGTTTCTAGGAGTGTTGTTGAGCATCTGTAGATTATATGGTTCCGAAAAATTTTGTAACACAAATTATGGTTGGCTCATGTTGCTGCTTAGCAGTAGCATTATAGCTTTCATCTTGGTATTATAAAATCCGATGTATCGATTATCGTCTACTTGCCGCTGGACTCTGTTGTGGCATGAAATTTTGTTGTTGAGTTATTTTTTTCTCATTTTATGCAGTCTCTGTGTTTGTCTCTTCACTTTCATGGGCTTGTTTCGCCCTGCTTTTGCTTCTCCGCATTTACTTTTCACAACCACAATTTACAAAAAAGAGTGTTCGAGAAAACAGAAAGCAAAATTAAGATTTTGGATCTCAAAAAACAAAAACTTTAATGTGGAGCTTTTAATTTTTTCGTAAGAAAAGTCATTAATGGTAATTCAATATGGTAGTTATCTTAATCGTACTACACTCTACAGCAAAGGGTATGTTTGGTTGCTCGAAAGTCGGCGAAGTTCATAAAGTCACTTTTTCACAAAAGTGAGTTTTCAGTTGATTGTTTGGTTGTTATAAAATAAAAGAATTAAAACTATAATTTATAAATTTTTTATTATTAAATTATATATAAAGAGGTGAAAATATAAACAAACGATTTATACTTGCAATTTAAATTAAAAATTTAAATTTAAATTTAAATTAATATTTAGAATTCAAAGTTATATTTTAAAATTTAAATTTAAATCTAAATCTGGATAATTAAAATTTAAGACATAAATTTAATTTACAATTTAAATTTAAAATTTAAGTTATAACTTATAACTGAAATTAAATTTTAAAATAAAAGTTCAACACAAAAATTAGAATTTAAATTTACAAATAAAATTTAAAATGTGATCATAATATTAATTCAAATTTAAAGCGAAATTGAACTTTAAAAATAAATTTAAATATTAAAGTTAAGACCGAATATATCCTCTTAATTAATTAAGTTCTCCGTTTTCGGTGACTTCCGAATTTTTTGAGCCGAAGTCAAAAAAGTAAAATTTAGTTATAACTCACTTTATCAGCCCACTTTCGTAAAGTAACTTTTATGTTTACTTTCGTAAACCAAACAGCCGATAAGACGTCACTTTCTAAAAGTACCACTTTCGATGCTACACTTTCGGCGAATCAAACATGCCCAAAGCCAAACATATGATATTTGTAAAGCTAAAATTACTTATTAAATGCGAAGTGATTAACCTATTCTTAGATTAATTTGGGGAATATTCTTGTTTGCTTTTTAAGTGGAATAAAAGCAGGGATGTACAAAAACTTTGATTACACTCCAAAGAAACCAAATGCTATTGGGAGGCAAAAAAAAAGTACACATAGCTGGAAAACATGCTTTGAGTGTATGGGTGATTTGGACGTAATGTAAAGGGAAAACTTCAAAAACCCCCTTTGTGGTTTCGTAGTTTCTCATTTTGCCCTCCCTGTGGTTTAAAATGTATCAATTTGGCAGCATGTGGTTTCTTTTTTCTCTTTTTCATATCAATTTCATTATTTTTTTTGCCTTAAATCAGTGATAAAGTTAAAATTAAGGGGTACTAAAGTAAATATTTGATAAATCTAGATGTGTATTTGAAGTTTTTTGTATATAATTTAATGAAATATTAACGAAAAAGCTATCGAAAAAATAAAAACAAAACCACGGGGGAGCAATTTGATACATTTTAAACCACAGGGGGGCAAAGTGATAAACTGTGAAACCACAGGGGGGGGGTTTTTGAAGTTTTTCCCTAATGTAAAAGGATAGGATCCTAGGTTAAATAAAATAAAAAAAGAAATTAATTAAATCAAAAGAAAAAAAAAAAGAAAAAAAAAAGGTACTAACAATGTGGGGTTTGCTGAGAAACCAAGTTAGCTTGTAACATATTATGTGTATTAGAATATTATTGCTAATAATTAACAAATTGAGCCTTTTCGTTTTCTTTTGTTTTTGTTTTTGTTTTTGTTTTTTTTTGTTGAAAAGAACCTTACTTTTTTGTGCTACGTAATCATGATGAGTTTCGTTAATAAGTTGCTAAATAGATGTATACTTACAAAAAAATGTTGCGTGTGACAAAAATTAAGAAGCTAAAAAAACATTGAACTTCGAACACGCATCAAAATTCCCACACACAAATATCATACACATGCATAAAAAATGTATGGAGATGCACTCAACTATAGGCCATTTTGAGCTTTCGATTTTTCTGAATTTGAATTATTCTAATTACTTTAGTTGAAAACTCTGTAATAAATTTTTTTTTTCTAGTTTTATTTACCAAAAAGTAAATTAAATCATTACATTTTAATAAATTATCTATGAAATTCCAAAAGATTAGAAGTTAAGTATCTCTGGATTAAAAAGTTTAAAATTGGAAAAATTAACAACCACTAATACATAAATTTTCACTTACATGCTTTATTATTTAGTCTTTAATGTTCAAAAATAAAATCTAATTTTTCTTTTATTATATAACCACTTAAGTTCTCTAATAAATTAGCTCATTTAGTTAAATGTAGTTTATATATAATTAAAAATGTCATTTTCAGCTCTTTTTTTTTCATTAGGATTCAAAATTAAGATATAATATGTTAATATTTATTTTAAAAAAATATAGAAACCAATATTGGTGGATAATACTAGAACTATTCATACTTTTCATAAAAATAATACCGTCAATAAGCTGAACACGAGCGAGCTGGAGCTAGTTCGAGATCGGCTCTGCAATTATTTGAGTCAGCTTGTGTTCAGCTCGAAAGTAAAAGGAGCAGAGGTAATCGAGCTTGTTTTCGTCTTAAAATTAATTCGAGCTCGCCCAGAATTATTTCAAGCCAGCTTGAATACATTAATACTAACTACAATTAGTATTACCTATAATTTCTTATTTCTAATTAATGCTTCCTCTTGCTCATTTAATGTTAAAAGGAAAAACTTCAAAAACCCCCCTCTGTGGTTTCGTAGTTTCTCACTTTGCCCCCCTGTGGTTTAAAATGTATTAATTTGCCCCCTGTGGTTTTATTTTTCTCTTTTTCTTATCAATTTCATTATTTTTTTTCTTTAAATCAGTAATAAAGTTAAAATTAAAGGGTACTAAAGTGAATATTTGATAAATCTAGATGAGTATCTGAAGTTTTTTGTATATAATTTAACGAAATATTAACGAAAAAGCTACCGAAAAAATAAAAACGAAACCACATGGGGGCAACTTGATACACTTTAAACCACAGAGGAGCAAAGTGAGAAACTACGAAACCACATAGGGGTTTTTTGAAGTTTTCCCATGTTAAAATTTAGAAGAAGCCTTACTAACAATAAACAAAAATTTAAAAATAGAATTTAAATATGTTGTTTATCAATCTAAAAGTAACATTTATTGGTATTATTTATTTAATTTTTAAATTATATCAAATCAAATATAAGCGAGTTATGATCGGTCTGTATGATTCGGTTTATATATTAAACGAGCGAATCGAGTTCGAACGGATTTTTAATCAAACACGAGTTAATTAATTGACTCCCGAAAAGTTGAAAGGGCCACATTGGATCCACTTGCACAAGTTTGGATGATACTTAACGAGATCAAATTGATGATCCAACACGATCGAAATACCCACGCAATATGTTATATGCTTCATTGGATGCTTTTTATTATTATAGAGGATAATAATATAATATAGGACAACACAAAACTAAAGATGCCCGTAGACCGGGTCGGGTCTGGTTAATTAATATACTGTACCCATACCCTAAAAAGAAATTGTTAGAAAAAAATATATATACCCTACCCATTTAAGTTCGGGTCGGGTCCGGGTCTGAGTACTAAAGTTACTAATATACCCATCGGGTCTATTTGAGCGGGTCTGGGTAGTGACTACCCGTATACTATCCGTTCAAGACCGGATATGGTTCGGGTCTAGACCGGATACGGATATCCGTATGAGTATATTTTTTTTATAAACTTTATTAAATAGTCTATGAACAAACTATAAAACCCGCCATAAAAAAACTAGCATTCTATTAAGTTGTACCTTCCAATAAAATTCATTTAAAAGAAAAAAAGGGTAGAAAACAAAGAGTAAAAAAATTAGGAAAAAGTAATGAGTAAAAGAGACGGCTAGGATTTCATTAGGATGAAAATACATAGTGACTCATCATTTATAAGTCATATTAAAATTGATCCTTCAACTTCAAAATTTTATTTTTTTTTATTTACTATCGGATATTTCATCGGGTCCGGGTTTGGATCCGGATTTGAAAACTATTCCGGACCCTACCCATTTAAAAGTTGGGTTCGGATCGGATCCAAATCGGGTATGGGTATAAAATATCCGGACCCATACCCGAAACTTTAATGAGTAGTTTTTTTTATCCGTATATTATTCATTTTTTATCGGATCCGGTTTGGGTCCGATTCTGGTCCGGATAGGGTCCGGATCGTGTATGAGATATTGGATAATTTGGATACCTTTACACAAAACTGAATGATAACAAATATTATTGAAAATGAGCACCCAGTAGGAAATAGCCATGTGGCACTGATTTGACAGAGATTTAATTATAAAAATTAATAAAATTAGATGTTGCCACGTGGGCCGGGCGACGTGGCGTTTGGCACGGCGACATTAGCGGGAGCACTGGGTGAGGCAACGTGGGCGAGAACAACGGTCGCGGCATCATGAACGGTAAAATGCACGGAAACCCCCTCAACTATATTGGATTGTTAAGTAGCTTCCTCCATTTTTTTTGGTTGCAGACCATGTTAATTTTTAATTTTTATTCTTTTGTGTTTAAATACTGACCCAAGCAAGTTATAATTTATTCAAAAAAATTTAAATATTTATGTATTAAAAAAATTTAAGTTATAATTTTATATTAGTTTTACATTAAGTAGTTGAAAAATATCAAAAGTATATCTAAAGTTATAAGTTACATTAATTAGAAATAGTAATAAAAATTAGATGTCTTTAATATATATGAGTCCATCAAATATTGCAGATTAAATTTTGGAATATAAATTTTAATTTAGAACTTAATTTTAAAATTCTAATTTAACTTCACTCATTCTCTAAAAATATTAAATAACTTCACTCATTCTATTCCATATTGATAATTTTTTAAATATTTGTAAAAATTAATTTAATTTTAAAAAATAAAAAGTTTAGAGGCTTAAAATTTATATATATAATATTGGAACATAATAAGCTATATATATATATATTGGAACATTTGCATTTTGATTAAAAATTCCATGTGGAACTCAAAAGAAGCATCCACGTAAATTCAACTGAGTCATCAGATCCTTTATACACATTTGTATCCAACTTTAATTCAACTTACTATACGTGTACACACTCATGCCCTCTTCTTAATTATTTATAATGTTTTTTTTTTAATAAAAATTTTATTTGTTTCCAACACGGCATGTGAGACACCTGTTCCCCTCTTAAAAAATAAAATAAAATAAAATAAAATAAACACTTATAATAAACCCAAGGTTATTTATTTATTTCTATTTATTTACATTGATTAAATCAAAAATTTTGAAAGGTTACGAAACCCATTAATTATGTGTCTTGTTATTTATATATTATTATTATTATTTTTACTATAATTTTAATTACTTATAGCCTATAATATTCCAACAGGTTTTCTCCTTGTGGATGTTTGAAAAAAAAAAAAGAAAAAATACTGAGTCATAACACTCTAGAAAAAGATCAAAATATAGTAATTAATATAATAATTATACCTATCACTAGGTTAATTATCATGTTATAATAATATTTTCTTGCGAAGTTCCTTTTTTTGATTTTTTTTTTCTTTTTTGGATTAGGAATGTCGGTTTGTTTGAATATTCGAAATTTTATCCGAACTCTCAACTCAGCCGGATTTGACGAACATGATTTTGAATATGAGCGTAAAAAAAATCAACCGTTTCGAGTATGAATATGAACCTTAAGGTGCTTAACCCTAATTTCGGCTATTATATGATAGAAAAGTTTTATATTGTATTTAAACTTGTACTTTAAGAAAATTGGTTAAAAAATGATTGTTTTTGTGTTCAAAATTTTGGATTCAATTTGATTATGGATTATCAAACTTTAACAGTTTTAGGTTCAAATTTGAATTTCTGTTTTTCACAAACGGGTTTGGATTTGAATTTGAAATTTTTAAAAAATTCAACCGAAAATCGACCGTTGACAGTCCCTGCTTGTTGGAGTCACGTAAACTCCTTTGATTGTACGAATAATCCAAGAGAATCCAAAAAGTCAATGCAAATATTTTTTAATTTTTTGTATTTGAGACTTTCGCCTCTGCCGACGGAACGTTTCTATTTAGCACAGTTAGCTAAAAATTTACTGATAAATATTCAAAATTTGAAATTAAAAATTTAATCATTCCATATTCTTTAACTAAGTTTATTTTTTTTAAAAAAAATAAAGTGAAATAGTATGCTCTTTTTAAAAATCAAATCAGTCAGAATACAAATCGCGAGTTTGACCAAGTGAATGCTTTGATCACACTAAATCCGTTTACTGTAATAATTTTATCTACAGACTTATTTATCTCTCACTATGTTGCAAACTAGAATTGTCAAATGAGTTGGAGTTGTTTTGCTCGATCGGAGCTTCTACAAAAAAAAAAAAAAAAAAAAAAGAAAAAAAAAAAGAAGCCACATTGATTTTATTGAAATATCTGTTGATAATTTTAAGCTACAATCAATGGTTTCTGGCTTTTTTTTTTTTTTGATATAATTCACAAAAAAATTGTAATCATCAAGTAGGTGAGCTTTCCATTAAATCCATATTTTATTAGGCCTCTAATTTAGACAACTAAGGGAAAAGGACAAAAGTTAGCTGTGAGTAGCTTAGTCTCTAAGCATGACCAATCCCCACCTATGCACCTACAATTAGGAAGAGAGAAAAAGAAAGTAAGAGAGAGAGAGAGAGAGCAAAATTTGGTCTTAGTTTTTTGGCCAATTTGCATAAAAAATTCACTTATTTTGGGCTTTTGCAAAATCGTGCCACCTTTTTTATTTTTGCAGATTCGGTCCGCTTTTTCAGCAAACTGACCAAAATACTCTTATTACTTTTTCTCTTTCCTCTTTCTCTCTCTTCTTCATTTCTCTCGTTCTTTTTTTTTTTTCTCGCCGGCAGAGCGGAGGCGGAAACGGTCCGTCTCGCCTCTCACCCTCATGCTCTCGCCCTCGCCCTTACCCTCGTCCATGCACCCTCCATCTTCCTCGCCTCCGACCGCGCCAAGGCCGCACCGCGACTTTTTTTTTTTTTGCTTTTTTCTTTTCTTTTCTTCTCCGACTCTTCTCCACCGTCTCCGACGACGACGCTTTTCGCCCTTCCCCCCTTCTCATCTCTCCCTCTCCCTCATTTTCTGCCGCCTCTGACGACGATTTATCTTTGCCGGCGCCGACGTCGACACCGTAGAGGTCATCGCGGCGCTACAGCCTCGGAGCGGAGGGTCCTTAACGGCGTATTTCAGCCGGCGCGGCGTAGGCTGTTGGATGAGAGGTGACGCAAAAAATTATAATTAGAAAAACAGAAAAAAAATAGATATAAAGTTGATAAAAAGAATGTGAAGTATTGATTTTATTACAAAATTTAAGTTGACTATTAAGAATGTAATGGAGAATATTACCTATTTGACGAATTATATTTTTTTATCTAATGATATGTTGTAATACATGTTTTCTTTTTGTTGTCATGTTTCTCCTTTGTTGCACTGTTTCTCGTTTATATTCAAAGAAATGGCTGCAGAGAGGAGAGAAAGAATGTTTATAATTCTCTTAAAGGTGATGTTTCTCCTTTATTGCGATTGTTTTTTTTTGTTGCATTTTTCTATTGTTTAACAGAAGGGTGAACAAGAGGAGAACGGTGCAAGGAGAACAATTAGATTATATTCTTAAAACAGGAGTTTTCTCTCTTGTTGAACTATTTCTTCTTTGTTTCACAAAATGGTCCAAACAAGAGCGGGAAAA
Source organism: Ananas comosus (assembly GCF_001540865.1). Lineage (NCBI taxonomy): Eukaryota > Viridiplantae > Streptophyta > Magnoliopsida > Poales > Bromeliaceae > Ananas > Ananas comosus. The sequence goes on from NC_033621.1 coordinate 12,917,642, forward strand.
AGTAATATCATTCTTTTAAAACCAGGTGCAGTTTTTCTTGTTGCCATGTTTTTCCTCTTGGTTGCACTAAGAAATGGCTGCAAAGAGAAGAACCGTTGTTCAACAAGGGAGATAAGTATAAATATCTATTAAAAGGGTGCAAGTTAAGAAAAAATAGTTGTAACAAGAGAAGAGAATGGTGCACAGAGGAGAAAGTGAATCTTTGTTTAAGGGTGTAATTTCATCTGTAATGAATAGTTTGATCTGAAGGTGTATAAGAGGAACGTGTAAAACATTTCAAGAGTGTCATTTTATTTAAAGATATATTTATTTTAAGCTAGTTTAACATTTTAAGTAGCAAATTATAATTATTTTTTGCATTTACGATGAGTTTATGTTATTCATTCTTTATATAATTTTTTATCTTTATTTTTTTCTTTTTTTCTATAAATTTTTTTAATTTCAAATCTTCACAAGCACCTGGTAGCCGGACGACGCGCTTAAGGAGACCCTGCTCCGGTTGTAGCGCAGCGCAATCGTGACCTCACGGCTGTCGAGTCGGCGCACGGCGAAGATGTAGTCGTCTGACAGGCGCGAGAATGAGGATGAGGGGAGAGATGAGGAAGGGAGGCAGGCGAGTGAGGTCCGTGTCGGAGACGGTGGAGAGAGTCGAGAGAAGAAGAAAGGAAAAAGAAAAAAAAAAGTCGCGGCGCGGCCTTTGCGGGGTTGGAGGCGAGGAAGGTGGGGGGTGCGTGAACGAGTGCAAGGGCGAGGGCGAGAGAATGAGGGTGAGAGGCGAGACGGACCGTTTCCGCCTTCGCTCTGCCGGCGAGAAAAAAAAAAGAACGAGAGAAAGGAAGAGGAGAGAGAAAGAGGAAAGAGAAAAAGTAAAAAGGGTATTTTGGTCAGTTTGCTGAAAAAGCGGACCAAATCTGCAAAAATGAAAAAGGTGGCCCGGTTTTGCAAAAGCACAAAATAAGTGAATTTTTTATGCAAATTGGCCTAGTTTTTTTAAAGGAATAATATCTAATATATTCTCTAAAATTTTACAAATATTTAATGTATTTTGATTGAACAAAATGCTCTTTGAAATTTTAAATTTTTTTTTGAATTTTTTTTTTTTTTGAGAGAGAGATAGGTAGCACGCTACCCGTTTCGTTTATTTCATTTAGAAATCAACTAGAATTCGAACTTGGGTCTCGGATACTAACTATCAAGTGCTTTGCCACTTGCTTTAGGAATGGTCAGTATTTTTTGAAATATTTCAAAAGAGAGATCACTAATGGAATTGACTTTTAGAAAAATATTTTGAGCATAAAAGAATACATTTAAAAATTTTAAATGAAGTCGGGAATAAAAGGGCCGGAAAATTTTAAATTTGAATGATTCACCGCGTTTTGAAAAAAAATTCTACGTGGCGAAGAGAGGATTAGTTTGCCAAATATAAATTTGGCAGTGTTATTTCATAAATTACAAAATTTTAAAAAGTTATTTTGTAAAATAATTTTCATTTTTTTACTACAGTAGAAGGTCATCATCGTAAAAAGAAAAGAAAAAAAAAATTTGACAACATCAATTCTCTCTCTTTCTCACAATCTCTCTCTATTTTTTTTTTTGTTTTTTAATTGTTGGTTATACGGGGGGCTGTTTGATTCTAACTATTTTTTCAAAAAAGAAAATTAAAAACATTATTTTTCTAAATTTTTATTTTCCAGTTTTTTAAAAAAACCTGAAAAACACAAACACTCTTTTTTTGTTTATCAGATCTGAAAAAAAAAGTTTTTCAAAAAAAAAAGAGGCTAAATTAGATAAAATTCTCCGTCAAAATTCTATTTTTTACTTTCCCCTTCTGTCATTTAAAAATCTATATTTTGCCCCCCTTATAAAATAAAAAATATTCACAGGGGGTACGGTGTGTAAAATAACTATTTTGCTCCTCATCATTTTCGTCTCCTCCCTCATGCATCTTTCTCAACAGCAGCCTCCATTTTCTTCTTCACCTGCTACCCTCTCCTCCTGCATCCTCGCCGCCCCTCAATTTCGGCGACAGTAGGATAGAAATCGAGATGGGGGTGGATGGGAAGACGAAGGCGAAGTGGCGGAGGAGAGCGAAGGGGTGTTTGTAGGCGCGGACGGAAATGTGGGCGAGGGCGAGGCAGTGGAGGAGTGCGAGGTGGCGAGGCAGCGAAGCAACAGAAAAAAAAGGGGGAGGAATATTTTTGGTATAAAAAATATTTTATAACGGAACCCTAACGGATCACGATAGGGAGTAAAGTGCACATTTTTTATTTTACAACGAGGCAAAGTATAGGTTTTTAAATGACAGAGGAGAAAAGTGAAAAATCACGTTTTGACAGAGAATTTTCTGTAATTTAGCCAAAAATTAAAGTGTAATAGTTAAAATATTCTTGAGAGAGATTCAAAACTTAATGGGAAAACTTCAAAAACCCCTCCTGTGGTTTCATGCATTCTCACTTTCATACCCTGTGATTTAAAACGTATCAATTTGCCCCCCCTGTGGTTTCATTTTTCTCTTTTTGTTATCAATTTTATTATTTTTTTTTCTTAAATCAGTGACAAAATTAAAATTAAAGAATACTAAAGTGAATATTCGATAAACATAGATGGTTATCTGAAGTTTTTTGTATATAATTTAACGAAATATTAACGAAAAAGCTTCTGAAAAGATAAAAACGAAACCACATGGGGGCAAATTGATACGTTTTAAATCACATGGTACTAAAGTGAGAATGCATGAAACCACGGGGGGGTTTTTGAAGTTTTCCCAAACTTAATTTGTGTTCCGCAACTAAAACGCGGCACAAAAAGCACAAAAGCAGGTCCAGGGAAAGGAGTCGCACGGAAACCGGCACCGAATCATAAGAAAGTGCCGAATTTCGTTTTTTTTTTTTTTTTTTTNTATAGAAAAAAAAAAAAAAAAAAAAACAAAAGGGTGGTGTTTTGCGTGGAAGCAATAGAGCCCTTGATTTGCGAAGCTCATCACTTCACAATCCCCGTACACCCTCCCTCTCTCTCTCTCTCTCTCTCTCTCAAGATATATATATATAGAGAGATGCTCCTCATCTTTCTCCTCACTTATTCGAAAAGGTAGTATTGTTAGAAAAGACGTAGAAATTTCAACAAACGCAGAAAAAAAAGCAGAACCAAACAGCAAAAGTAGTCTCTTTTTTTAAGACTCTTTTCCTTAAATTCCTCCTCACCTTTTTTTTTGGGTTCTTTTTAGGCCTTGGCATTGTTTATATATATATTGCATTGCCTCGCACGCTCTTCTTCTTCTTCTTCTTCTTCTTCAAGCCATATTCTTATCTTTCATTATTAGAACTCTGGGATGGAGGGTGCAAGTCATATCGGCGATGATATGTTGGCGGAGATCCTCGCGAAGCTGCCGTTGAAGCCGCTGTTCCGGTTCAAATGCGTGTCCAAGTCGTGGCGCGGCCTCATCTCCGAAAACCACCTCCGGCGGCGGCTCCCCCTCCTCACCTCTGGGGTGTTCTACTGCTCCGGCCCCGGCCCCCACAACGGGCCGAGGTAGCAATTTAATCTTTTTCTTTAAAAACTTAAGCCGTCAGACTACAGTGTTTATATATAAAAACGTCAAGTTTTTTTAATGAAAATTCGCCGGAGCATGATGTTTTTAATATTTTATATTCAATAGGTACGCATTTGCTTCCGATGACGGAGGGCTTGAGGAGTGCGACCTCGATTTCTTCCCTTTCCTTCGCAGTTCGACATTGGTCGACAGCTGCAACGGCCTCCTCCTCTTCTACGCGGCCCACCCGGCGGCGTTCTACGTCGCGAATCCGATCACGAGGCGGTGGAGGGCCCTCCCCCGGCCCCAGGGCAGGACCCGGCTCTCGATCCTCGCCTTCGACCCCTCCGCGTCTCCGGACTACAAGGTCATATGCTTCACCGGGTGGCGGCCCCGCGGCGCGGACATCGAGACGTTCTCCTCGGAGACCGGGGAGTGGGCCCCCGGCGAGCTGAATTGGCCGGGGGTCGAGACCGACGCGATGTTGGCCACCATGCACTGCTTCGGCGGCGCGCTCTACATTCTCGCGCATTCGGGCTGCGTCATCCCCGTCGACCTCGCCACGATGGAGTGCCGCGCCGCAATCGGCCTCCCCGAGCCGATGAGCCCCGACGGGCGCCTCGGCAACCGCGGCGGGAGCTTGTACTACTCGCACACCAGTGATCATGACCATGAGCTCAAAATTTGGACGTTGGGGCAAAATTGCACCTGGGTGATGAGGTGCAGTGTGAGTGTGAGTGAGCTTGGGTTAGGGTTAGACTCGGACCGGGCCCAAGTGTTGGCTTTTGACCCGGAGAGGGGGGTGGTGTACATGTGGGTGGGTGGGAAATTGGTGGGGTTTGATTATGAGAGGAGGGGGGTTTTCAAAGAGTGGGAGTTTGAAAAAGAGAGGGAAAGGGAGAGGCCTCATCTCATTCAAATTTGGGTGTTCCCTTTCTCAAACTACCTCTCAAATTGCTTAAGTTGATGGGGATTGGAGAGTTGGAAATGAAAATGATATCATGTTTATCTACTGTGAATGGAATTTTTTTTTAATCAACTATATATTTTGGCCGCAGAATCCTACGCATTAAACCTTCAATAATACCTATACTATATGATGCAAAAAGTTGGGCGGTCGAATCCCACATATAAAATGCACATGCAGAGAACGAACCTCTGATCTTATAGACAACATTTTGAGTAATAATCATTCAGTTTAAACAATTTAGTAACACCCAATTAATAATAACACTTAGGATTATTTTTTTTCCAGAAATAAAAGAAAATAGAGAGAGAGAACAAAAAACACCCAACTAATAATAACAATAAAAAAAAAGGCATGCTACACCAAGAAATTGAATCTGTTTTAAAAAAAAATCTATCTGAAGAACCAAATAGCATAATGCAGTAAAATGAGACAAAACGAAGATCAGACACATTTTCACTCGAGAAAAAAAGAAATATATTCAGAGAGTAAATTAAAGATGTAAATGTAACATTTATTTATTATCTTCTGGGAATAATTATTGAAGGAATGTCAAAATAGACACCACTTATAATGAGAGTGAGGAGTGTTGATTAATGCAGTAAATTGTACCTATTTATGTAACAAATGAATCGGTTTCGAGATCAGATCTCGCCTAATGGCGCTTGCAATGAGGGAAGAGTCCGAGGATGTGCTCCGGCATGAAGTCGTGCCGTGTTAGGATCCCTACGATCGGAGGCCTCTGCGAACACACAAGTTGTTGTATTAGGAAGTGTTTGTATGATAAGAAAACGCCGATGCAGATAATGTACTTTCCACGAAAATGCTCGAAAAGCTGAAGAAAATCAGGTTTTCTACAGAGCAGGAAGAAGCAACTGATAAATGATGCAAAGCATTTTCTCTAAGACCTGTGACAACATGAAGAAATAATTGTTGGGTAGCTGATCCGAAAGCACATTTGTAGGAGCCATCGCTACTTTTTTCAGTTGTATACACAAGGAAACATGGAACAAAAGATCATCTAAAAGTTGAATTCAATTGTCGAAAAACTGAATGAACAGGAAAGAGCTCATATTATATATAGCTAAAGAGTTTTTTTTTTACTCAATTCTATCGGAGAACCGCACCTAGACACATAAAATAAGCTTAATCTAAGATAACAAACTACAGTGTAACTTAATTGCTATATCAATTACCGGTGCAAGCGTAACGAGTTCCCTAAGTTGCATATATAAGTGAATGATAAAATCAGAGAAGAGAATTCTTACCCCTGGGGTCTTAGGCACAACACACAGGTGTCTAAGCCCGAGCTCCCTGAAAAGAACTGCTGCCTTCGCTAAAGACATCGTCTCCACTACTGAATATGGCGATCTATTAGTAATTGGATGGAGATCGACATACATTTCTGTCTCCTCCTCGCTTATATCCAAGTCTTCAAACTTTAAGCCCTTCCCCAACCCCGCTTTCGCAAAATCAAAGGGACCAAACCTGCGGAAAACCTCCGACGCCCCAGTCAATACCCTATCTTTCGTAAATCTCTTTCCTTTGAGCACGACAAGCAAATGTGACCTCAACACAAGCCCGCACAGCTCGGGCGCTGCTGAGAAAGGCGGCTCATTTATTACTGGAAAGCCGTTATGGCCCGTCAACGTTAAAGCCTGCACTATGGTTCCCACCTTTTCCACGCTGGAGAAGGTAATGAGCGGGCCTGACACGACGTCCCTTGCGACCAAGTTTCTCATGTATGGCTCGGCATGGGCTTCCAAATAGGGCAAGCCCTTCATCTTGACGATCTGGTCATATACACCTTTGTTGAAGCTATCAGCTACAGATTTTGATATGAGGAGGACGAGCATCACGAGGGGAAGCATTAAAAGATCATTGGTAAGTTCAAGGAGTATTACACAAACCGAGACCGTCATTCTCATAGTCCCGCCGAGGAAAGAAGCGGCCCCAAGAACGGCGAAAAGGCCCTTATCCAAGCTTGAAATAGGGCCGAGGAGTGTGCCGACAAGGCGGCCGAAGGAAGAACCGGCCAGTATGACGGGGATGAAGAGACCAGAAGGGACAGCTATACCGTAAGTCACGAGGCCTAGTGCATAGACAGCGAAAAAGAAGATGAAGAGGGTGGAGATATAGAACTCGCTTTCAGTGCCGCCACTGAAGAGGTTACGAATGGCGTCGTCATTGGTGTTGAGGAAAAGGGAGGCAAGGTCGTTGTAGTGGCCCGGGGGGCACTGAAAGCTCTTGAAGTTGCCCGATCGGCCAATGGTGGGGCACTGGTGGCCTAGGTCGGGGGGGCATGGCGTGCACTTGGCGAGCCAAGGGAGGCCGAAGGAGCAGCAAGAGGTCAAGAGAGAGATGGTGACCGTTAGTAGGATCTTGAACGGAGCGCCTCTTCTGCAATCGATACTAAATTGTCAGGCACCAAAAAGTAATAGAGATATTACATATATATTCTTGCAAAATTGCCTATTAACATAATCATCTCCAAGAAATCTTATACATCCATTTAGTGTCAGAAAAACCCCTCGACAACAAGAAATTTCTAATAGCAAATAAAATTACACACATGAATCGAATAATTCGCCAACATAATTTGTACAAAAATACATTTTTGAAGAGATAGGTGTATAGAAATCCAGATTTATAGAGGTTTATATGTAATAGTTTGAAAACAAAGAGTATTAAGTTGACGAAAGCTGTTGCCCCATAAGGCCTCAACCTGCTCATTTTAGGACAAAAACAAACATAATATGGATTAATAGAGGCGACATACTCATTGATGAAGCTATAATAGCGAAGGATCTTATCCAGCAGAAAGTTGTACAGGGCTCCAAGGAGTCCACCGAGGACGCCAAGCAAAATAACGGCTATCAGATCTGGCGTGCTATATGTGGTAACACTTGAACTGACATCAAACATTATTAATCCTCCTTTGCCGAAGAGACCGCACTTTCCGCTTCTGCAGTATTCTATGAGAGCTCTTAACACAACAGCAACCACAGCTGTCGTGAAAAATGTCCTCCAAAGAAGAGCACTTCTCCACCTGAGAATTGCAAGAGGACATAGTACTTAAAAATTACTAATTAGTGGATTTCAAAAATTCGATGAGTAGATGTCAGTATAACTTCCATACATTATGGAATATTAAACGTTTTCACAAGTAATTTTCATATATTAAGGATTTGAACATTAAAAAAAAGGTCCATTGATTTTATCAGGTAGTTCTTCAGCATAATAGAGGTGAAAAGGATAGCAAGAAGTAAGGAAGATACCAGGATGCTGCTTCTTCGAGTGCAAAGAGAACCCCGCCAACTGGGGCGCGAAAGGCAGCTGCAACACCTGCTGCAGCTCCGCAAGTGATCATATCTCGCCGATCTCTGTCATTCTTGAAGTACCTGAGCCACGTACATGTCAATCGATACTTGTGGGACCCCCCTTGTCCCAGTAGATTGGCAATGCATGCTCCTGTATGCACCATAGGGCCCTCCTTTCCCAATACAAATCCGGCAGAAACTCCCCCTATAGAACCAAATATCTGCAGGTTGGCACGAAAACCTTCACTAGATTAGTCCTGCAGCCTCAAATGGTACAAAAATAGAACAAAAGACACAGAATTATGAATTACTAGTTTGAAATGTTTTTGTTTTCCTTCTCAAGAAAGAGTACTTGAAATGTCCTCGAGATGAAAGAAGGTGCATAGAAAAGACTAATTCTTTGAAACAACAATGAGACTCTGAAGTCAACTATTGCTACTATGGGTGGCAGAATCCAATAACACCCATAATGGTAGCTCTTCAGCATGTTGTGGAATTTTCATTCTGGGTTTCCCTTCAGATAGTGAAATGCATGGACGATCCCTATACAATGCTGATATTGGGACTTATACCTCAACTTTTAACTCAACACTTTTGCCCCTGAACATTTTCATATATTGCAATTACATCCATGACCGCTATAAAAAAAAAACAACTTTTCCCTATAAACTGACCTTTTTAAACATACTTCAAGATCACAAAAATGGAGAAGTCATTTTATGAAAGTTACAGGAAAGACCTGATTTTTTTCTTCATTTAGTCAGGGATAATATTGCAATATAAAGAAAATTAAGGGAATTATTTAAACCATGCATCTGGCTCTAAGCTATCAGATTGCATTCAAACTTGAATCTGGTGAGACACGAGATGAAATATGTCAAACAAGAATTTGAGGTTTGGATAACCTTCACAAAGAGGGTGCTAGGTGCCAATATAGAGTATGCATCGACTCCATTAAGATAAGCTTTAACTTCAGGTATCCCTGACCCAGCTGCTGCAGGGGCGACATAAGCACATAGTGCTGCTGCTGCTGCTGCCAAAATTAAGTTGCACCCAGCATATACAGCAAATGCTTCCTGATATCTGCACTGAAACCACACAGTAATTACATGGACACATCCTACAGGGGTAATTATTAGAAAATCACGATGCGCACAATTTTTTTTACTGCTTTGCTCAGATCACAAAATTGCAGAACTTACGAATGCAAAGAAGTCTTCATCTAGTGGTTTAAGTTTTCTAAATAACCCATTGCCATTTTGTTTGCAAATGTTTCAGAAATGAATAGAGAGCACACCATCTTTCTTAAAATAACTATGGCAAATATGTATGTATGGAAACAACCAAAGAGCAAAATGGTAAAACCGTCAAAAGAAATAGAACAAAATGAAAAATTCAACAACACCCATAATGAAGTGCATATTAGTGGGCTATATGATGTCACTTTGTGGAGAGGAAGTGAGGTCGAAACTTACTTATCCTTCAGCATTAGATTACTTGTTAACAACAACTTAAATCCAGCAATGTTTTCAACTGCAATGTTGTTGAAGAAGCCAACTAATCCAGTAGCCAATCCTATAAGGAGTGCAAGCGTCCACTTGAGGATTATGTATTGAAATATCTGAACTTTTTTTCTTGATCTCCAGTCCTCTTTATAAAGATCATTCTCAACAATCCTGAAAGGTAAGTGTAAGTTCAGATTAAGGAGGTCATAAGACGTCAGAAGATTTTAATACTGCTGAAAAATGCCATATGTATATCAAGCAACAAAGGTAGGAAATCTTGAGCAAACTCACAAATTTCAACCTAATTCAGAACTCACGAAGCTAACAAAGGTATGGATAGTTTGAAACTTTAAACAATTGAGCAGGAAAAAGTATACAACTAAATATGCTACATGAGTAACAAATTTAGAGAATAAATACACCAATATCATTATCTAGCTAGATAGTGACACAGAAATCTACATACACCCGTTACAAAATCAGACACGTTAATAATAATGTATTTATTGGACCACATCCTAGCAAGTTGACAGAAGAATAGAGCTTTTCTGCTAGAAATAATCTAATAATATAATAGTTATTTTTAGAGCAAAATGATTCTTTGTCTATTAATCTATAAATTACAAATTATACGTTAAAGCCAGAAACAGCTGACTAGAAAAGATAGCTATCTAATACTTTAGCTTTATTCTCTCCAACACAAAAAAAGAAGAGAATACTTTAGCTTTATCCTTTTCTGAGTAACTAGATTTTTTCTTGAGTAGCCTATCCTTTTGGTTTAGCAAATAATGGGAATAAAATTTAAGAAGACATTTTCAAGTCTAATTTTAATTAACTCTGATGGAACTCAATAGTCAAAACAGGACACAAGAATAAAAGTTTAAAATAATGTTCAGAAACAATGGATGGAGAAATATGTGCTGGTGCACTGCTATCTCATTGTCCTTTGTAGCTAGGATATATTATATAATAGATGTGTTTGTTTATTTCATATGGTTACTTATGTTCTCTGATAATTAAAACAGATAAAAATTTAAAGAATAGCAAAGACGAGTATAATTGTGGAAACTGAAATTTTTGCACCAATATGAGAAACCATAGCAATCTTTAGTGATTCGACAACAGCACAAATGTAGATAGAAAAAGCTGAAATTTTGTGGCATAATATATTGCCTGGAAAAGCATAACAATCTCATTCCCTTCAACAAAGAAACAATGCGTGAACCAAGCTTCAGTATCATGCCGAATACGCATGATCTTAAGGTAGTGTGTGTACAAAACCTTGAACATTATAAACAAAATTACAAACCAGGATTCATATTTCTATGCAACATAGGACTAAAAGTAAAAAAACTGTATCAAAAACTCCCTCAAATATAGGCCAGTTCAAAACAGATCCCTAAACTTTATTTTTCCTATTGACACACTCTAAACTTTTGTTTGTTTTAATTTGAATAATTTTTAAAAGATAACTTAGGGATTTCAGAAAAAAAAATTAGCATTTTTAGCTGACGAAGCCGCAGATTTCGATAACAGTCGACACCCAACAACAATGAGACCACGGATTTTAACAGAAGCCCAAATATCAACAAACTTCGCTCAAAATGAGAGAAAGTTGAGGAGGTGCCGATCCAAAAATTTTTTTGATTTTTGGATCTTAATTCAAAATTGTGAATAGTTGAGGGGGTGGTTCTCCATATATTTTTCAATCCAAATGGCATCTAAACAACCTAATAACGATCATAATAGAAACGATAGTGCATTAAAAAAAATTTAAAAAAAAAAACAGAGGCAAAAATGGGAAACTGGGGGGTATTGATCCCGACTCATAATCCAAGCTCTCGATGGGGCAAATGTTGGATCCAACAATGGCGATCTGCGAGGTGGTGTTGAGGGTTCTCCGCCGCAGCAGCGGCTCCCTCAACGCCGCCTCCTCCTCCGCCGCCGCCGCCGCGTCGCCATCGAAGCTCGACCCTCCCCTCTCCATCGTCGCCACCTCTTCGNCTCCTCTCCCTCTCCCTCTCCCTCTCTCTCTCTCTCTCTCTCTTTCTCTCTCTCTCTATATATATATATATGGAGGGGATTGGTTTATAAAGGATGGGAGGGGACTTCGCCCGCGCGATGCTTGTTCGTATTAATATTAATATATAAAAAATACCTAAAAATAGAAAGGATTAGTGAGTAATGATAAGAGGGATTAAAACTAATCAGAAAAGGGGTAAATGTATACATAGTCCCTGTACTATGACAAAATAACAACTCGGCGCCAACACTTCTTATGTAAGCATTTCAGTTTTTGATTTTTTTTTATAAAAAAAATACAATTGTTAATAAACTATTGGTGATTAATGCTGAAAAAAAAAATGCAATATATATGACATTTTAAAAAATTAAAATGCTTAAACTAAAAGTATAAGAACCAAATTGCCATATGTTCTTGGATTAATTCAAAATATATGGATAGGCCCTGTACTGTACCAAATTCTAAAACTTTTAAAAAATCTAATTTTTTTTCATAAAAAGCTATTTTATCCTTCTATATAAATAATTTACTAATGATTAAAACTGAAAATAAATGCAATATACGTGACAGTTTAAAAATTAAAGTATTTAATTTAAAAATCAAATTTCCATATAAATATAGTATAGGGGTCGCCAAAATGTTTTGCCTAAAAATAGAAAGGATTAAAGATTAGTAACAGAGGGATTAATTATAAATTTATGAGGACAAAGTTGCCATAAAAACACAGTATAGGGACCTACAATGTGTTTTATACGTGAGGTTTGTTTAAGGGTTAATATTTTGTGGCTTTATTGTTATGCTGTTTAATAAAAAACTATTGAGTATACATGCAAATGCACGTAATAAGTATTTTAATAACGATTTCAAATTTATATGGATTTGTACATTATATTTATTTATTTAAAAATTTGTAATATAAAATTTAAATTTAGAAAGTAACTTTATTTATTATATACTATTAAAAAATATCTATTATATTCTAACACAAATTTAAATAGTTGTTGCAACAATAATTATATAATCCTATTTTTTATTTTATAATATGTATATATAGTGTAGATATAGATATACATTAAATATTCTTCTATATTTAATTCTAATAAATTTAAAATTTAAATATATATTTAAACTAAATTAAATGTATTAATTAGTTGAAGAAAAAAGAGAAACTAAAAGTTTTTTGGGAAAAATCTGAGTTTTTTTTTAAAAAATTTGTAAATAATGCTAAATCGTTTTATTGTAATTTCAAATCTAGTAAGTAAGTTTATGCTTTATAATTAATGATAAAACTTTATAATTTTTCAGCTATTTATTATTTTCTCTCTCCATTTTAAAAAAATTTAGAAATATTTAATAATATTGAGTAAGATAAAAATATTATTCTTTTAGAATATATAATTCTTATAGAAATTAATGTGGAAATATAACTAAATAACTTTTAAATTTGTAAAACTTTTAAATTTATGGGGTATTTACAAAAGTTAAAATTATTACTAATAATTAGAACATTTAAAAGAGCAATTATGAAAAGGGTAAAATCGGTATTTTGATTGTTGTTACTGTAGATTTTAATAAAAATGTGTTTTGAAGGGGCATTTGAAATATTTCAACTTTTATGGGGGCATCTATGTAATATTAAAGGTTAATTTTATACAGATTCCTATAAATATAGTGAATAACAAATATATCCCTACAAAATTCAATTTTCATATGTTATCTGCAAAAGTCCTGATATTTTTAAATATGTTCCTATGCTTTGTTATCGTTAGAGAACTATTAGAGAATTGTTTATATTTTCAATTTTGCCATCACAAATATGTTCCTCCAAAAGGCATAACAGTATTATATAAGAGGGATAAAAATATCAAAAATTAATCAGGATTAAATATTTAATCAATGATTAACTAAATTTTCCTAACGGATTCTAACGACAGAAACATATTTAAAAATATTAGAACTTTTATAGAAACAATATATGAAAGTTGAACTTTGTAAAGATATATTTATCATTCACTGTGTTTACAGGTATCTGTATGAAATTAACCCTTATATTACAGGCGCACAAAACACAATCTTTTTGTAATCTGTAAGTTAGTTTATACAAAATTATGAGTGTGAAAAAATTAAAAAAAGATAAAAAAAAATATAAAAAAAGGTGTAACAAAATGGGCTACGTGGTTCAGTTGGGAGATTTTGTCCCATAAAAAATTATTATTTGAACGGCTGTGATCTAGCCCCACCAAGTACGTGGGAGGAATCAAAACGGTCCCACTAATTATTAAAAATATTATAAACAATGTAATACTAATTAATTATGCGTAGATAAAGCAGAACCTAAATTGTATTATTTTCACATATTAAGATAACCTTTGACCATTTATATTTATTTATATATACATATATATTATTATATTATATTATATTTTTTTTTTACTTATGAATTGAGAATGGAGAGTTTTCTGACCCGCCACGTGGCGGGTGGACGCGAGGGGGTG
>NC_033621.1:12931495-13163825 GCF_001540865.1 Ananas comosus
TTTAAATGTAAAATTTAAATTTAAATTTATTATTAATGATTTTTGAATATGTTGCTTAACTTTATATATTTAGTTAGTATATTTTATGTAATTATTGTAATTAAATATATTTTATAAAAACTTAATTGTAGTGTTTTTTATAAAAATAGATTATTTATATTAAATAATTATAAAATTAAAATTAATATTTAATACATACAATCTAAAATATTTAAAAATTAGGCATAAATAATTATATATTTTAAAATTTTATTATAATTAAAATACAAACTTATGAATTTACAATCTGAACCCAAACGGGATGTTAAGATCAGCATTATTATTTGTAATCAAAACTTGCATATCCGATATAATTGATCGCATGTAAAAATGTCTTTAAAACTTATTTATTTAATTAAGTAAAATATATTGTTATTTACTTTATAAAAAATATATTTAATTATTTATTAATTATTTATAAAGAAGATAAACGGGTTTCTCAACTAGTTATAGTTTATTTTACGTTTCCTTAAAAAAAAAAAATCTTAGATACAAATGTATTGAGATCCCCTCAATTGTGCGTTATTACGTATTAGGTCCCTTAGTTTTTTTCTATTGACATCTTTTAACTCCTTAACTATTGTTTTGTTTAAGTTTAGAGTTTATTACATTAAAAATTTTGCTTAATAGACCTATTTACTAAACAGCTATTAATCATTAATTATTAATTTTTGATATAAAATGATTAACGTAATTAAATTTGATGAAATTGCTGACAAATTTAATTTGTAATAGTTGAGGGGATCTCCGTACAATTTTACCCTTAATTTTTGAATAAAAGGTTACATCCTATCCATTCCCCTTATTTGAAAAGTGTGATGGTTCAATCTAATTTTTTTTTTTCCTTCAAAATTTCAAAATCAAATAAAAAAAAATAAAATGTAAAAACTAAGAAATAAAATAACAATAATGAAGATTAAGGATTCCTAATCATGATTAGGTCAAACTAATCAGTTTTACCTTCTAATGAAGGAATTAGCACTTGAACAAAAACAGTGATTAGAGCCCACTTGAAATTTTAAAATTTTTTTACAAAACAACAAAGGACAATAAATAAAAGCACCATTCTAAACCAAGGACTATAATATAGGAAAGAAATATAATAGAAACAATAAAGGTTAATTTCATTTGTAACCTCACAAAGCTATGAAATATCATAAATACCCTTCAAATTTTTAAAATTTCACAAATATTTCTCTAAATATAATATTTTTTTTATAAATACCCTCACTGTTAATTTTTGCTAACTTCCGTCAATTTTTAAAAAATTCCAATCCCTGCTGGTTTTTTTATTATTTTCTCCTTAAAAATCTTACACTTATTTATATATATAAAAAAATCATCAAAACGAGCTCGGCTTGAAATTAATTTCGAATCTAAATTTAGACTCAAACTCGACTTGAAATTAATTTGGATCAAGTTAGAGCAAGACTAATCTCGAACCAAGCTAGCTCAAGCCCTAAACGAGCTGCTTAAAATTTTTAATATCATGCATCCTATAATTTAACTTTTATGAAATATTGTTTAAAGACTCGACATAAAAATATGCGTGATAGTCCGATCTATAAAATAAATATATAAAATATGGTACAATAATATTAAGAAAAATAATTTATGAGTTGATATATGTGACGTTGCAACGAATGTACACTTTTATTTGTGTTTTTATTCCAGCCCTATAAAATTTTTATCCACCCTTTGTGACGCTTCGCTTTCTAGGAGGTTATCCATTCCAAAACTACATCAAATCTAGCATGCTTAATCCTCTTAATTTCTTGGAGTTAAGAAGTTTAATTCTATTATATTTTATATTCAGGACTATTTAAATTCTGGGGTCACATTTCTTCCCCCCACTTCTTGATTGTTCTCGTCATGATCAAGTATACTCACAAGCACTAGACAATGCGAGACTCGTCATGCTTCTTAGCGAATCTTGTGAGAGCAATGCTCAGTCCACAACGATCGTCAACTGGGGAGCCGCACTCTACTCACCGTCCTAGCTTAGCCGAAATTCATCTCACAGTTCTAGCTGGTAATTGGCTATGATATCAACTAAGACGCCCTGCTTTTGAGGGGGTTACCGATCCTAAAACTATTCTAGTTAACATAACCCTTTTAAACTTTTGGTCATAGCTATCGCTCAAAATATTATAGCTGTGTTAAAAGGTTTAACTATATTAATCTTATATAGGACTATTTAAATTATGGGCCCTTGAGCCCATGTTGGGCTTTTCATGTCCATATTTTGTGGAACAGGCTTTGTAGAAATTGGGCCTAGCCCATTTAGTACAATAATAAAATTATGTTGGTAAACTCTATGACGAATGCTTGATCTATTCAGTTAAAGCGTACAGATACAGCGCCCACGGGTCTCGATTGTTACTCGGCCGATCCAGCCTTACGCCACTTCGAACATGACTCAGCTCAACTCGGCCTCACGCCATTTCGATCGTGACTCGGCCGGCCCATTTGGCCTTCCGCCACAGGGCAGGATACTAACCCATTTAAGCGAGCACTGCACAAATTCGCAGCATATAGCAATCGAATCTATGACCTCTGGCTCTGATATTACTCGTCGAATCGTTGGTGCTAACTATTAATCCCAAAAGCTCGAACTGTTAGAAATACACAACTAATTTATTTTAAGCGTAGAGATACAATGACCACGGATCTTGATTGTGACTTGGCTCATTCTTGACGCTTATTCGGCCCATCTACGCGGTTGATTTCGAAATTCATCGTCTTGTAGATTGCGGTTAGAAAAGCTTTTAATTTTAAAATTACTGTAAATTGCAATAACTACAGTGGTGATGTGTACCGCACCGTAAAATAAAGTTTCGAATAAACTATTTTTATAGTAGCAGGCTACATAATTGTGGAGTATAATTCTACATCGGATGCATGGGTGAAAAATTATGAATATAAAACTACGAGGATCATAAATTTTAGGATTAAATGCATACAGATTCCTACAAAAATAATGAATTGCAAATATATCTCTATAAAGTTTAATTTTTATATATTGTCTTTATAAAAGTTCTAATATTTTTAAGTATGCATATCTATCTGATTTGTTACTGTTATGAAACTATTAATATTTTAAGTGAAATATCAATTTTGCAATCACAAATATGTCACTTCAAAAGTCACAATAGTATAATATATATAAGAGGGGCAAAAATATCAAGTTATCTCGTAAACTAATTATAATTAAGTATTTAACCTATGGTTAACTAACGTTTTCTAACGGATTCTAAAGATAGGAACATATTTGAAAATGTTAGGACTTTTATAGAGACAACATATATAAGTTGAACTTTGTAGGTGTAGTGTTCCTGAGCTTTGGATAGGATTGACTTCAGTATTATAGACTGGTCGACATCTCTGGAGAGTGTCGGACTGAGTCGGAGTCAATTCTGCACGAATTGGATGCAGAATTGGACTCGGCGCACTCAAATAAGCAAAACTGGAGTTTTGCCAGATTCGGGCGCCCAGAACATTGTTAGGGTCGCCCAGAAATGAGTGTTGAATTTATTTGAAACTGGAAGCCAATTCGGATCCTATGTTCCGGGCGCCCAGAAGTGGGTCCGGAAATTCCACCTCGTGAATATCGCTTGCTTCGACGCGTGGCAGGGTGGTAGGTGAGCTCCGCCGGAGCCGTTTACGGGCGCAGCACACCGCGGGCGGAGAGACCGAAGGGCCCGGTTTGTGCAGTCGGGATGTTCTGGTCGCCCAGAACATGGTTCCGGGCGCCCGGAAATGCCCGTTTCTGCAGGGACACTGGATAGCAGCTTGAGTTCCTGAGGCTTTTTGGATCGTTCTAACTCACTATAAATACTTGGTAAGCGTCCCTTTGCTGCTCTTTTCTTCCCTCCTTCACAGAGAAACCCCTCTTAGCCTCTCAAACCTCGGATTTGCTTCAAATTGCATCGAGTTCCATTGATCCAGCTTGATGGTGTGCTGATTCTGCAGTTCTTCAGCGTCGACCTCCAGTGTTTTGACTTGTGTGCGACGTAGGAAGATCGGATCTCGACGAAACTTGGTTTGCTGGATTCTAGACTTCCAGAGAAATCCACGAAGCCATGATTCACAGAATTTGGTGAAGGTTAGCTCAGTCGAACTCAAGTTTTTCTCTGCTGTTGTTGCTGTGGGCAGATTTGTAAGTTTTTGAGTTCTTTTTGGGGTGAACTTTGGAAGCAGGGGCTTTGTGGAGTTGAGTCACGTTCACCATCACCCAGCACTGGAATGGGGACCTTCTTCACCTGATTTGGAGTTCATTAGGTGAGTTTTGACATTGAGATTAGGACATTTAAGCTTAAGTGCTGTTTTGCTGAATTTCATCGTCGACTGTTAGTATTTCAGCTCGTACTCGACGTAGGAGCATCGGATTTCGTCGAGACTTAATTCGTTGGTTTCGGGACTGCGAGAAGAATCTACGACGTCCTTACTTGTGGATTTTGGTGAAGTTTAGCTTGGTCGAAACCCTTCTCTTCTCTGCTGCTGTGTACTCGGACTGAATTGTGGATTTTGATGATTTTTATTGGATTTTTGGGTGCATTGTAAATCCAGATCTTAAGGGGCTTTGTTGCTGGTTTGAAGAGGTTTCCAGCAGTGTTGCTTGAGGATCCGAGACCCTATTGCTGCCAGGAATTGCATTAGAGGTGGGTGTTTCATCGGTTTCGCTCCTAAGTGCATGTTAGTCAACGTGTATAGTTCGAGTGTTGTAAATCATGCTTTAATTCATCGATTAGCATTTTGAATGTAATATGAATGTAGAAGCATGCTGAAATGAATATTTAAATTATACATGTTGGACTTGAAATTTGACTTAGGAGAAAACCTGCGTTTTGACCCGTCATATACTTAAACTACCAGATTTAGCTCTAGGAGCCGTGTTCGATTGTATCGTTGCCGAGTCAGTGCAATGGATACCTTGGGTAGTTTAGAATGTATTTACACTCGTGCTGGTTCGCCGAGTGGATTTTTACAGGGTCGTTCAGGTCGTTTCGGACTGTTGGGTGCCGTCAGAGTTGACGGTGGACCCGTATCGCCTTTTTGGCGTCAGATTGTGCCGAGGGCACGTTACCTGTTGGTTGTTAGACCAGTTTGAGTCGATTACTTGACTTTGGCTAGTTGGAGCCTGATTGAGCTCGACAGAGATACGCTGCATACTCGGTTGGGTAGCGCCCACGAGTGCCACTCCGGAGTCAGGCTTTGTGCTTTCGCGTTGGTGTCGCTCATGCCGGTTGGACTTGCTCTCCACGGACCAGTTGTGTGGATAGAGCCTGATAGTTGCAACTGGGCAGGGACGGGTGTGTTCACAGTCCCAGGGACGGGTATGTCTACAGTCCCGATTGGATTGGGTCAGATTTGACATTTCCTACAGTTGGTTAGTGTAGAGCATGATAGTATAGTGATTTGTAGCGGTTGAGTTTATTTCCTGCTTTTCCTACTATTCTTGCTCCCTTCTGTAGACTTAGTGGGTGGACCGATGTTGTTTTGGGCGGTACCCACTGAGGACTACTTGTTTTTATAGTAGTTCTCACGCCCAGTTGTTACCCCTGTTTTGCAGAGCCACAGGTTTCGGCTACTGCGCCGTCTGCGGACCAGGATCGAGGCAAGGGCGTCGCGAGTTAGAGCCCTACCCGACGTGCTGAGCTAGAGGTGCCCCTACTGCAGGTAGATGTTTTGTTTCGAGTTTATGTACATAGTGGACCTAACTCGCCAGTGCGAGTAGCTTTGTATTTTGGATTTGGACTATGTATATGAAACTCAGCTGGTTTAGTTTCTGTTTTCTCTAGCAGCTCCCTACTACTGTTCGTAGTAGTGTTTAATTTACAGGTACAGCTATCGCTTCGTATACAGGGGAAATTCCTTTGTATACGGCGGATTTGTCGGCGTGCCCGGGGAAAGTGTAATCCGGGGCGTGACAGTAGGGATATATTTGCAATAAACTATATTTGTAGGGACCTATATGAAATTAACTTTAAATTTTAATACTAATAATTAAGTTTAAACACTTAAGTCAATAATTTAGAATCTCACGAGTTATTATTGTTAGTAGAGCCGGAGTGTTGTAAAGAGCCTCCAACCACAAATTGATTCTTTGTATTCTTGTTGATGAAAAGTTGCAATACCTTTCATTACCCAACTTCCATAAAAGAGATTTAAAGAGCATACAAATAAATAATGTCACAAATCAAAGGCCTATACTTCCATAATAGCCAAATAGATAAGTTAAAGAGTATGGGTCCAAGAACCATATAATAATAATTATTACAAAATCAAGTCAATAAAAGAGATTTTTGAATAGGTCACATAGCAATAATAGAGTATATTGACCAAGACTTAGTCAAAAAGGAAACCATGTAGACTATGTATGGAATTGATGTGCACTTCTACTTGGTCGGTCACTTGATAACACTTCAACAAAGGATGATTGAATACAATAGTAAAATAAATATATGTTGTCAATTTCCTAGCGTTTTATTTCGGAGGCCCTAACTGCTTCCACATTATACGTTTAGTTCATTTTACTTAATGAATGACATAGATAGTTTGCTACCTCTTTCTCAAAAAAAAAAAAAAAAAATCCTAGCGTTTTTATGTCGCGTCTTGAACCTATTAAAAAGTCTAGAGTCGAAGTGTTACGTACGGTAAGTGTTGAGCATAAATTATAAAGATATGGTTTTCTGATATATATAGCTTAATATGTTAGAAATAAATAGTTATTGAACAATGTTGAATAACATAGCCATTTTATTTTTATCCTCTATAGTGTAATAATTCTGTGGGAATTAATAGTGAGTTTGACAAAAGAAGAATCAGAAATAAAGAAAGCTCTCTTTCATGTTGCCTTTATTTTTTTAATTTTTTTTCTAATTACCGACCGTCCCTAAAGCAAGCGACAAAGGACTTGATGGTTGGTAGCCGAGACCCAAGTTCGAATCCTAGTTGATTCACATTTTCAGCTAAGTTTATTTCTAAATGAAATAAACGAAGTTGGTAACATGCTATCTGTCTCTCAAAAAAAAAATTTTTTTTCTAATTTTTAATTTATATATATATTTTTAGTGATATATATCTCTTTCAGGTGCTTCTTAAGCAGCTAAATTTTCATTGTGCACCTCTCGATTTCATTGCTAGTAAAATAAGAAAAAAAAAATGAAAATCAAAGATTGGGCAATGCTCTATATATCCACTATAAATTTTTATAATTTTATTATTCGCATATTATTATAAGTTATTACAACCATATGTGAATACTCTATTATAGTTTAAACCAATAAATCCACGTTTTAAGCATAGGAGATAATTCCTCGAAGCTTATTATCTTACTTGATTTAAGTATCTTATTTTAAGTATATTATTTAAAAAATATTAAAAAATATATAAAATATATGTTGCCATACATTGAGAGCCACCCCATGCAGATACGTAAATTAACTGTCCATTAAATACAATATACAAATTTTAAAACAGTAATAAATAGTTGATCGAACAGTATACTTTGGTTCTTAAAATTTAATATATTATAATTTTTAGCTCGAAATTTTTAAATTATTACAATTAAATCTCACAATCCGATTTAGTTGACTAAATATTGACAAATTATTTTAATACAGAAGTCATGCAATATCTTAATTTTTATTACATCATGGATAATACTTTCACATCTCTTATACATTATCAATTGGGTTAATTTCATACAGGTCTTTACAAACATAGCGAATTACAAATATATCCCTACAAAATTTAATTTTCATATGTTATACCTTTAAAAGTTCTAATATTTTCAAATATGTTCCTATCGTTAGAATCCGTTAGAAAACTTTAGTTAACCATAGGTTAAATAATTAACTCTGATTAGTTTATAAGATAACTTGACATTTTTGCCTCTCTTATATTATACTATTATGATTTTTGAAGAGATATATTTGATGGCAAAATTGACATTTCACTTAAAATATAAATAGTTCTATAACATTAACAAATCAGAGAAATATATTTGAAAATATTAGAACTTTGTAGGGACAACATATGAAAGTTGAATTGTGTAGGGATATATTTGCAATTTACTATATTTGTAGCGATCTGTATAAAATTAATCCTTATCAATTTGTCAATATTTAACTCACTAAATTGGATTGTACGATTTAATTATAATAATTCAGAAAGCTTGAGTCAGAAATTACAACAAATTAAAGTTTAAGTACCAAATTGTTACCAAACTTGCAGTTTGAGGACCAAAGTGTGATTTATCCTAATTTTTATTTTATTTTATTTTATTTTATTTTATTTGGGTGGAGCCCAAAACCTAACTTGTATTGCTTCTTATTATCCAGTTGGCAATGCCTCATTGGTTGGGAGAGGCATATATATAGCCGTTGAACCCACCCTACTTAATTAACAGCTCACATCCATCTAATTTCAAACACAAAACAAAATTAAGTACCCAACTCCAACAGATATATAGAGACCACTCCAACAAAAACAAAAAAAATTAAACTATTGCCTGGACCTGGTGTACTATATCGACTCAAATACTCTTTTCAGAGGCCATTTCGTTTCTTACAACCGTGTATACCGTAAAAATTATACATTAGATATGCATAAAAGCTCCATTTAAAATTACAAAAAATTACTATTTATGCGACGAGAAAGTACAATTAAGGATACTTTATTTTTTTTGCATGTAATAATATATTTTACATATTATAATTAGTTGGCTGAGATATATATTTTATAATTTTATCGAAAAACGAAGAATCATGTGTCCTAATTAGTTAGATATGCAACAACTATATTCTTAGAAGTTGTACTTAGAATTTTTTAGCTTGTTCATAATTGCGTGCGTAAATACAAATCGAATTCAAAAGCAAAGCAAAAAAGGCCCTTAAAAACCCAAATTTTAACTTGTCCGGTTCATGGTGACGTGGTAGACCTGGTACACGGATTATGAAACGTTCCAACGGTCAAAAATAATCAAACTTAAGAGCCGTTAAACTAACACCACACGCGGCGTGTGTGGGCCCCACACACACACTTTGATGCTGGAAAAAATTCCCCCCCTCTACTAAATCTCACACCATTATAACACCCACACATTCACACCCACTAATTATAGGCCCCCATTTTCTATTTAGATTTCAAAGGAAAATTTATATTTAGATCCCTAAATTTTTGTAAAAATTCTAGGAAAACCAAATCTTATAACCACTCATTTTTTAAGGTAAATTTTAATATATATATATATATATATATATAGTTGAGCTGGAATGCTATCGGTAGCAAACCGGCTCCGTTGCCACCCATTTGTTTTCGATGGTGGAGCCTTTAAATCGACGATCGGCACCGTTGAACATGATCTATACCACTTGAAGTATTTAGAAATCAAATTTCAAATCTTTTCGATATCATTGACCTAATGATCAAAGAGTTTCAAAATTTGCAATTTTAATGGTAGATATGAGGTATTTTCTCGTTTAACGGTGTAAAGCTATCTAAATCAATTGAATTTTGGTTAGAAAATTCTTTAAACTATTTAGAATAAGATCTATACTCCCGATCTTGATTACAAAATTCGTATTATCACTTTTTAGGGGATATTCATTTTCAGCCGTTCATTTTTACGCCAACTTAATGGACAAGAGAATAATATTGGAAAAATATGAAATTTGATTTTTAGATACTTCAAGTGATATAGATCATATTCAACGATGCCGATCATCGATTTGGAGGCTCCATCATCGAAAACAAATGGGTGGCAACGGAGCCCGATTGATATCGACAGTATTCTAGCTCAACTCTCTCTCTCTCTCTCTCTCTCTCTCTCTCTATATATATATATATATATATATATATTACATCTATAAATCTATAAATCTATATGAAGCCACAATATTTCTTGCCACGTGGCATATTATCCTTCATTCTCATAACCCAACTTTAAATCAAACCACAACTCTTCACCTCGCTACTTCTCTAATTAATGCAATGTGCAACATTTAATTATATGCAACTTTAAATCCAACTTTAAATCAAACCACCTTTTTCTCTTCTCAACGCCGAACCCTTCACCTCGCTGCTACTCTAATTACATGCTAGGTGCAACATTTAATTACATGCACCATATTAATATTCTATTAATGAGTGAGCTTTGTAATTTTAATCCACTCCCCTCCTCCATTAATCTCTTACCCCTCTCTTTTGTAACTTTTTTGTATGCACCATAAAAAAAAACATCATCGTCTAATCTCCCACTCCACACTCATCTCTCTCTTTCTCTTATTGTGTTAACGAAGATGATGAGGAGGAAGAAGAAGAAGAAGAAGAAGAAGAAGAGCCTCTGAAGAACATTGTCTCCTTCGAGAAGTATCGCCTCGTGAAATCGAGCTACGGCCCATATAAGTGCCCGCTGAATCGATCCGCGCGGGAGCTCCTGCTTAACATGTGACTTTAGTCATGCAAATTGGTTGTACTTAATATGGTATAAATTTCTATATATTAATAAACTGTAAATGTAAATTTTATTAAAATTTTTAAACTTTGCTTCTATTAACTATCTGCTGCATCGCGCGGGTCTTTACACTAGTAGTAATGAAATACAGATTGTAAGATGATAAAATTATTATATTATTGCTCTGTGGTTTGTAAGATGTATTATTTTACTACCATTTTTGCAGCGAGATCAAATAGTAAAATAAAAATAAAATTATATAATAGTTAAGTATGGCATTTTAAACCACATTGTGATAGAATAAAAATATGCTAAACCACATAGAGAGCAAATTGAAGTTTAAATATGGTTTGCATTTAGATCATGATATTATACAGTCTTGTGGTTTGTAAAAAAGTATCACTCTATTATACTTTTTTACACTGAACTTCTGATGATGAAAGAAAAAAAATTATATAACAAATTAATTATAACTTTTTAAACCATAAAGTGACAAAATAAAATTATGTTAAACCATATAAAGGGCAAATTGAAGTTTAAATATGATTTCAAGTTTTAATTTTTTTTTTTTCGTAGAGAAGCTTTCTTAAGCATCTATGTAGTAACATAAAGTCTGAATTTTCTAGTAATAGTTTTAATTTTACAAAAAATTAAATCAGAATCTCTGTATTTTAGATAATTTTAGAGAAATATCTAAATGTTTATCTTTTCAAATAAGATCTTGAATCTTATGTTTTACTTCTGATCAGAATTTTCTGCTAATAGCTTTAATATTTTTTTATTTGGTGCGATTTTGCTTTTGCTATACATGCAAAGTTTATGAAGATAATATACCAGCTAAAAAAAAACTGGGGACTGGGGTGAAATTATTTAGAAACTCACGGATCTATACATAAACAACCGTTGGTTGGTTTGATGGGCCCACATAAAATAATTAGCTCTTGGTCACATTTGAGGGTCACTTTTCGCCCTTCGCGACCGTTTCTCTCTCTCTCTCTCTCTCTCTCTCTCTTCTTTCTCTCTCCTCTCTCTCTCTCTAAAGAGAGGGAGGGGGGAGAGAGAGAGGTGTCGATCGAAAGGTTCGTCGATCGTTCGATTACTTAACGCGTTTTCTCGTCTAGGGTTTGGGCGATCGATAGGGGGCTGTGTTAGTATAAAATCCCCCACTTTTCGCCCCCCTTTTCCTACTCAATTTGGCCAATTTCCGCGTCGATTTCGATTGGAGTTTTCCGGGATTTGGCGCTGTCGATTGGAAAGGGGAGGTAGAGATTGGGGGATTCTTCTTCAGTTCAATTTCGTTTTGTTCTCTCTCTCTGTCCATCGCAGGGGATTTCGATTTTGTACAATTTTTGGATTTTTTTATTGGTTTTCAGGAGAAACTAGATTTGGGTTTTGTGATTTTGGATTCGGTGATCACTCTTTGGACGTCAAAATCCGATCTTTGTTCATTTTTGTGGAGTTTCCGTATTGTTAGGGTTTGTTTCAATCTTCTTTGGTTGGTTTTTAAAATCCCCAACCTAAATTCCAGGGGAAATTGGATTTGGGTTTTGCGATTTGGGACTCGGTGATTACTCTTTTTGGTGTCAAAGTCTCATCTTTGCCATTCTTAGAGGAGATTGGTATTAGGGGTTTTCTCAATCAATTGCAATTGATTCTAAAGGTATATAAGATCATCAAATATGTGGAGTGAGATGAAGCCCATATTGAAGAGCAAATCTGATGATGAAGCTGATTATTTCCCGTCGTCTCCCCGAAAAGATTGGTCCATCAATCTCATGAAATTCGTATCGATTTTGGTCATATTCATGACCGGTTTGGCGATCGGCCTATCGCTAAGCGGCCACCTGAGCCGGTTCTACACCTCGCAGACCGATCTCTTCTTCCCGCGCACCACGTACGCCGCAAGCTGCGACGGGGACTGCATGAGCCTGCAGAATTTCATCAAACCCCCGCATTTGATCCATTCGATGAGCGACGAGGAGCTGTTTTGGCGTGCGTCGATGGTGCCCAAAATGGAGGAGTATCCGTTCGAGAGGGTGCCGAAAGTGGCCTTCATGTTTATGACCCGCGGGCCTTTGCCCTTCGCGCCGCTTTGGGATCGGTTCTTTAAGGGTCACGAAGGGTTGTATTCGGTTTACGTGCATACTCTTCCCGATTACAGGCTTAATGTGTCGATGAGCTCGGTGTTCTTCGGCCGACAGATCCCGAGTGAGGTGAGATGTGGTCTCAGTTGCCTTTTCTTTCCGTGCTTATTAATATTCGGCAATTAGGGTACCCTATGAACATTAGAACATTATGCATCTCCAGTTTCATTTGCTAATTCGACGAAATCATACAATAAATGCATGACCTTGTTGTTTAAGATGTATATGAGCATTTATTTCTTCATATATCAGCTGAGTTCAAAACTTGAATTGCAAGTATTGTACAAAATTCGATGCAGCTATGGTTGATTAGAAGCACTTTTTTGGTTAAATCTATTTTGCGTTGTGTCTAATATCTTTATCTTTTGTCGCGTAGGAAGTGTCGTGGGGATCCGTGACGCTAGTAGATGCCGAGAAGCGCTTATTGGCCAATGCTCTGCTCGACTTCTCCAACGAGCGCTTCATCCTACTCTCCGAGAGCTGCATTCCGGTGTACAACTTCCCCACCGTTTATGAATACCTTATAAATTCCGCGCACACGTTCGTGGAATCCTACGACGAAAATACCCCTCAAGGCCGCGGCCGC
Source organism: Ananas comosus (assembly GCF_001540865.1). Classification (NCBI taxonomy): domain Eukaryota; kingdom Viridiplantae; phylum Streptophyta; class Magnoliopsida; order Poales; family Bromeliaceae; genus Ananas; species Ananas comosus. The sequence continues at coordinate 12,944,724 of NC_033621.1, forward strand.
TACAGCCGCCGCATGGCCCCTAAAATCCAGCTCTACCATTGGCGGAAAGGGTCGGAGTGGTTCGAGCTCAACCGCGAGCTCGCTATCAACATAGTGGCGGAGTACAAGTACTATTCCCTCTTTAGGAAGTATTGTAGACCATCTTGCTATCCCGACGAGCATTACATACCGACTTACTTGAACATGTTCCACGGGTCTTTGAATGCGAACCGGAGTGTGACGTGGGTCGACTGGTCGAGAGGCGGGCCCCACCCGGCCACCTACGGAGCTCCGAACGTCACGGTCGAATTCATCCGGGCTATTAGAAACAACGGGACCTTCTGTATGTACAATTCGAGGCCGACTTCGATTTGCTTCCTCTTTGCTCGGAAGTTCGCTCCTAGCGCCTTGGGGCCGTTGCTCAACCTCACGTCGACGGTGATGGACTTTTGATTGGATCATTCGTCGAACAATCGTGGCCGTCGAGTTGCAAAGATCACGCCAACGACCCCCGCATCGATCAACCAACGGAGAGATATCCTCTTTCCATAAATGGATAGAGATGGCTTTGGTGGCGGTTCCTTTTCGTATTCCAAAGTTTGGTTACCAAATAGCACCGAAGGCGCCACCGAGAGGGATCTTCGATTTGTTCTCGTGCTACATTCTTTTTCTTTTCTTTCCAGTTTCATTACTGTTCTGTACAAGATGATTTGTATTGACTTGTTCAGATACTAATTTTTGTGAATACCAACTCATCATTCATTGCTTTGATTAAACTCTCAGTGAGCATCAGATGCCGATGAGGTTCAGATTTTGGTATCGAATGCTTTAAGTAACAGGTTGGCACCGGCCGTCGGGTTGTCGCAGAAATGTTTTCGGATATTTGAAGTAGGTAATCTGGGCCTGGGAATATGCTATTCCCTGTGACAATCTTGCTGGATAAGAATCTTCATGCTCAAAATAAGAAAAAAAGAAAGATATCTATAGCTTGATTGGTGCTTGTTGTGTACACCATCCTATTATGTGCTTGTTATGATTGCATAAACCAAATGATTTGTTGCTAAAGCAGGCACCAATAATTTCATTATGAAAAAATGACTTGAAAATCGAATATGTTGTTCTATCATAAAAGAAAATTTTCGCATCAAATATAATATCGCCGAATAACTTATTCCGGCATTCAAAGAAGCCTTACATGAATAAGGGAAATTACTCTTTGTTGACTTGGTATTTAATATCATATATCATACTAGAGTAACTCCTTTTGATTTGTTCAATATGATAAAGTTATCAGGTATCTGAAAGAATAAAAGTTTCAGAAGAAACAAAGGATGAAAGTGATGTGTGTATATTCTATGGGAGAGATGCTCTCACGTTTTACCCTCTCTCATCTAGGGACCCAAACGGATCCGGGTTGGTGGAGCTCCTGTTTTTCGGGACAATTTTTATGATCCGAGATGAATTCGGGGCAGAAAACGAAAAAATTTTTGACCCGCCCCAAATCTGCCTCGAAAATTATTTATATTTTTAAAAAATGTCTCTAAAAAAATAACATATTTACAAACAAGTTCAAAATACAAATAAATTAGTGCTCTTATTTCTCATGTATTTGAAACTTTTGAATTCGAATTGTAATTGATTTTTTCTTTTAATTTTTGTAATTGATNGATAGTATAGTAATATATATATATATATATATATATATATATATATATATATATTATTAAAATTTATTAATTTATATTTTATAAAATATTAATAATATTATAATTTTATAAAAAATATTAATTGGCGGGGCAAATTCGGGGCGCTGGCAAGAGGCAGGTTACGAGGCAGCACGAATTATGGGTTATATTTTTTAATCCATCACGAATTCAAGGCAGAATTTGATAGTCGAGGCGGGAGGCGGTGCGGGGCTCCTGCCCTCAGATCCGCCCCGTTTGCATTCCTACTTCCATGTAGCAGTTAATTACTTAAAACCTCCAATAGTTTTAGTTCACACTTATTAGGAAGCATCAGAAGTGTGTCCTTTCACGTCTCACAGTATTTCTATTAGGGGCTACTTAAATTATTAAATTTAAGTGAAGTTTAAATTTAGATTAATGCCTAGATTATATTGGTCACTTGATAATATTGTTTTCGGTAAGTTGGAGGCTCAGTAGGTAGGGGATCAAACTCTCAACTAACTGTGCTAGACAGTAGTGGTTCGATCCCTAATAGTAATGCAAGAGATCAAATCCTTGTTGTCTGAGTTTGCAATAAAAGTATCAACCAAGTACTCTAAACAGTGGTGGTGAATGAATGATTAGTCCAGTAGTAAAATTACATTGCCTCGCCTAAGGGCTATTGGATTTCGAGCCAAGCCCGTTAAGAATATTGCCCGAAAATGAATACGATCCAAGTGTTGCTCGGCTTGCGGACCGTGGTTTGCGCCAGTTTGGGCTCATTGGGATTTTGTGTTTTTCGGGTTTTGGGTGGTTCAAGTTTTAGATAGTCCGGATCATGGCTCGTCGCCTTTTCGGGTTGTTCGAGTTTCAGTTTGGGCTTGGATTGCATGCTAATAGCTTTCGGGTCAATTTGGGTTTCGATCGATCCGCTTGCTGAATCGACCCGAGTAGGGTCGATGTTGGCCCGTTTCCTGAAAAAGCCCATGAAAACGGGTCCATTAAGGGCCCATAAGGTTCTCTAAGAAAACTTTGTTAAAATAGGGTATACCCTGTTTAATCAAAAAAAGGCTCTCTATTAAGAAAAAAATACATAGAATTTTAATTTCCTTTAGTTTATGAGAACTTCTCTCTCACACAAACAAAAAAACACACTTTAGTGTTAAATTATATAAAACAACTGTTATTTTTCAAAACTTAAACTTCTAGGAAACAATATTTTTATATTTTTACTATCTTTGTATTGAACATTTTTTCTCACGTCCAGGGGCTCGAGACTTTTTCGTAGGCCCAAAAATGGAAGGAAATATAATAATGTTAGGTATCCGGCGGAGCTCGAACTCAAAACCTCCTCATATTCTGATGCCATATTAAATTCTTAAAAAAATTGAGTTTTCCGAGAACAATATTTTTATATTTTTATATTTTATATTCAATAGGAATAAAGAACATAGGAATGTACACATTTAATTCCTCACCTAAGAAAGCATCAATAAAGTTATGACATTGCCAAGCAAACAAATATCTTATGAATTGGGTAAAAGCATTATACTGCTTCTAAGCAAACTAGGAAAATAGCAACTTCCAGATTAAATAGGCTCTATTTTTTTTTTTCCCTTTTTATTGATATCCCTCAAATTATTTTTCTAAAATTGTTAAACCAATTGAAATTGTACAAAAATCCTCAAATCTTATTAATTGAAAGAACAAAAGAATAATATTTACAGGATTTGTTTAAAAATGGCCTATAGTTGAGGGGGTCCCTCCACATTTTACCTTTCTGCAATAAATTCTGGTTGGTACTTAGCCTCAGCAAAGTGAAAGTTTTAATACACCAAACCAACCTAATGAATTTAAGTAGTTTGCTTTTTTTTTTTATTTAAAAAAAAAAACTATAAAGAGAAATATCACCAACTCATACTATAAACAAATATGAAATATCCATATATGTGACAAATAAAAACTATATACATAGTGAACTCTCTCATGTGAGGGTAGTGATATTAACACGATAAGTTCGCCTTTTTGATAGGACAGATACACTAAAGCCGGGCGCATCTGCTCTGTCAATAATAAAACTGCTATATCCTCATATATACGACGATTCCGAATATTAACAGTGGAAGGAGATTTCACAAAGCGAAACAAAAGATAACAACTCAAAACAACACTCAGGTGCAGTCCCTGAGAAGCTCGACTAAGCCCGACCGCTGCTCGTCGCTCAGCTTCTTCGGGAAAACGATGCTGAATTTTATCCTCAGATCGCCCCTCGCGAGCGCCTTTTCGCTCGCGAGGGGCATTCCCTGGCCCTTGATCACCTTCTCGTAGCCCGGATAGATGATCTCCTCATCGAATGAGCAGTTCATTTTTTCTCCGGTGAGAAGTCGAAAAGAGAATGCCCATCCTGTTAAAGCATTGATCAAAGGGACCTCAACTTTGAGAACCAAATCATTCCCCACTCTCTTGAAAATGGGGTGCTCCTTTTCTTTGATCACGAAGACCAAGTCGGCGGCGAGACACCCCGGTCTCTCGTCCCCCATGTTCTCGAATGTGATCTTGGTTCCTTTCCTCCACCCGGGTTTTATTCTTATTGTCAGTGTTTCCTCCTTTTTCGCAATCACCCTGCATTACAAACCAAAAGTTTCACAGTTTCAGTTAAAGAAGTTTCGATCTGACGGTGTTTCAGGTTTCAATTTCAGCGCTGACGCTGACGGCAGACTAACGGTAGGACTTGATTACAGAGACGAAATTGACGAAATTGGTAAAATCGAAACTCGGAGGACGTAATTTTGAAACTGTAGTCAGACAAATGCATCTGACCAGAATGGAAGAAGAGAAGTTACTGTCTCATAATTTCAGGTGGCTACCGCCTTCGCATATCTCTGAATTCAATTTATTGAATTTAGGACCACTTCTTAAAAGATAAGCTGCATAAACAGCAAGAGGTACGTATTTGATGACAAATTTATGAATCTACAAATGTAAACGAAGCGTAATTTTTCTTAAATTCGGGCAACATATGAAGTAGAGATAAAATAAAACTAAGGCAAAGCTTTGCGATTAACCTTATGATGAATCTACAACTATCACTGTTTCATCATGAATTTAAGCTGATACAATTTACTGATGTAAAAGCACCTCTGTTCTAGTTAACTGATTAGCATGAAGAGCACTACTTACATAAGAATCTACCGATTTCTTTGGTTTCGAGTATTTTCATTTTGTAATCAATCGGAAAAGCAATATCCTTTGCATCCAACTGAGAAAATGCTCAAACAGTGAGAATTCGTTCGAATTGTTGCACGTAAAATTTCCATTGCTTCGCTTCATTTCATTCGAATTCCTTGATTAGTAACTAGAAACTACCACTTCGCTTATGGATCAAAGAGTAAAAGAAAGCAATTGATTGCATTTTAGCGTATGATCCTATCGGGTCCTGCTGTAGAGTGTAGTGCTTTTCGATAAACTGACGAATCACTACTTTTCGTTAAAAGAAAAAAAAGTCAATGTCATTTTAACTTTTCGCACTTTTCACAAGAACCAAAGCTCCATAGTTTTCCGCGCTCTACTACGTGTATAGCTGCAGCTAAAAGCAGAAGCAGAAGTAGGGTCAAATAGACAATAGATGGTAAATCGAACCCGTTCTTGGCGACGACGTCGCGGACGACCTTGATCTCCTTCTTGGATCCGCGGCAGAGTTCCTCGAGCGAGCACTCGATCTTCCGCTCCACCGGCGGCAGCTTCCGCCGCTCGAACGAGCTTTTGAATGCCGCCAGCGCGGCGCGGCTCCTCCCCACATTCCCGGCCGAGTTGCACCAGACACCCTCCTCATTCTTCCGATCCTTCTCGCCCCTCCGAACCCCCGGCGCCGCCGCGCTGCCGCCGGCAGCGGCGCCGCCGTTTACGCCGTTAATGCCGCCTCCGGCAATGTTGCCACCGCCGCCGCCGCCGCCGCCGCCGCAGTTTGCCCCAAACAGTGCCCTGTTCTCTTGCTGATCACTCAGTGCCTAAGAGAATGTGAATTGATGAATAAATGAATGGATATTACAGAAAAAAAAAATGGTGCTAAAATTCAATCAAAAAATACCCCCGAAAAAACCCATAAAAATCATAAAATTTACGATTTAATGCGCCAAAAAATAGCAAATTGTTTGCAATCTATGCAACTGCAAGTGAAAAAAAAAAGATGACAGTTTTTTTTTTTTTTTTTTTTTTTTTTTTTTTTTTTTTTGCAATAACAATAAGAGAAGAATCAATTTGTCAACACATTTAACTATAAAATTTATTACAAATAGAGAAAAAGGAGACATTATAGCAATAGAGATCTAAAAGTAGATATGCATAATTTATTAGGTGTATCCAAAAGTTAATATTATGCAAAGGGTCTTACAGAATTAACCTTATCTCCTTTCACTGTCGGAGTATTTGTCAGAATATTAAAAAATTGAAAGCTCATTAAATAAAACACTCATTTTGGCCACAAATAATTCACAAATTTTCTTATAATTTTGGTACTCTGAATATAAAATATAAAAATATCGTCCAATTTTATAAAATAAAATTACGACTGCAACAGCTACCGGAAAAAGCATGCAGCCTTTAAAAAGCCTGAAAAATTTGACAGCACTTGCAATCCTTTCTCGTCGGATGTCAGAAAATTGTATGACAGCCGCCAGCGAATGATGAAGGACTGACAGCACTTTCGAATATTTTAGGCCTTCCGAGGCATACAAGCAGTCCTTGTGCTTGAGTCTCGACATGGTATCAGAGTAAGAGCTTTTGAAAGTAAAATTTAGACCTCGTAGGCTTCGGTGATGGATTTGAAGCGCGCTTCTGCTTCGGGCTTGGAGGAGGGAGGGTGCTTATCCGGATGCCATTTTCGCACCAAGGATTTGTAGGCGCTGCGAATCTCATGAGGGGAGGAGTCCTTTGAGATGTTGAGTATTTTGTAGTAAATATCTGGGGGGTTTCCCATTGCAAAATTATGGAGATTTTAGAGGCACTAAGTTGTAAAAAAAAAAAAAAATTAAACAAGAGAGAGAGAGAGAGAGAGAGAGGAATAAGTGGATGGAAGTGGAAGAGATGAGAGTGGGTTTTATTTAGGAAGTGAGAGAGAGAGATGGTGAGGAATTTCCCATCTTTTTCAAATGGATAAACACTCCCTAAACTTTAACCGATTGTGATATTGATCCCTAATATTTTTAGGCTAAATTATAAAAAAAGTCTCTTATAAATATTAATTTTTTTTATTTTTTCTCTCCGACTTCCAAAAAGTTAGATTTTACCCACTCAATAACTCACCCGCTAGTTTCATCACTATTCTATTTATTTCTTACAATTTATATTAAAAATATCTTTAAAATGATAGAAATATATTAAAAATTTATTTTTTTTATATAAAAGAAGTAAGGGCAATTTGATCATTTTGCCCTCTCTCCATTAACGCCGTACTCTTTGAAAATATTTTTAAAACTTTAAGAAAGTAAAATATAGATTTTTGAAGGTCGGGAAGGAAAAGTGAAAAATCGAGCATTTATAGAAAAATTTTCTGAATTTAGTTTTTCTAAAATTGATTTGCGCTTCTTTACTTACTGTTTGTTTGATTTAGCCTCTTCTCTGTTAGTAATTTTAGAAATTTTGTTAGGATCAAAACGAACACTCGCCAAAGATGCACGTGATAAAAAATTTGCTCAAGTCAGAAAAGAGATCGCTGGTATCTCTCGTGCACGTTTGATTCTGACAGAATCCCCAAAATTATCAACGAAGACGTTAGATTCAACGGCTTATAAACCGAGAAAATGTAATTTCAAAATGGATTAGCCTCCGTTTGGTTCGGGGTTAAGAAAAAATAGCTATTTCAGGAATAGAGTTAAGTTCAGGGTTAAAGTGGAGTTAAAGTTTTTTTGTGTTTGGTTGGAGGTTGGAGTTAGTCTAGAATAATGAAAAATAGTGTTTGGTTGGAGTAGATGGAATAAGAAGATAATGATTGATAAAGAAGGATAAACTATACATTTTAACTAGAGAAAAATGTTAGTTATACAACTAAAAAACAGAGTGCACATCTTACACTCCAAAATTTTTAAATTTAATTTTTTACAAAACTTTTTTAATATAAAAAAGGATAAACTTCAAATATCCCTCTCGTGGTTTCACACTTTCTACTTTACTACCCTATGGTTTAAAGTGTATCAAGTTAGTCCATGTGGTTTCGTACTTTTTTTACTTTAGTATTATGTGATTTAAATTATATTAAGTTAGTACCCTGTGGTTTCATTTTTCTCTTTCTATAATTCATTTCACTAATTTTTTTTGTTAAATCAGTGACAAAGTTAAAATTAAAGGATACTAAAATAAATATTCGATAAACCTAGATAGAGTATGAAGTTTTTTGTATATAATTTAATGAAATATTAACGGAGGAAAAAAAAATCAATGACAAAGTTAAAGTAAAGGATACTAAAGTAAATATTCGATAAACCTAGATAGGATATCTGAAGTTTTTTGTATATAATTTAACGAGATATTAACAGATGAGCCGACAAAAAGATAAAAATAAAACCACAGGGTACTAAATTGATACACTTTAAACCACAAGATACTAAAGTGAGAAAGTGCGAACCACAGGGTACTAAATTGATACACTTTAACCCAGAGTGTACTAAAGTAAAAAACTGCGAAACTAGAGGGGTGGTATTTGAAAATTTTCCTATAAAAAAATGATCAAATTGGTATGAAATATTATCCTTTGGATAAAAAGATATAAAATTTACACTCTATTAACATCACTATATGGTGGAGGAGCCCACTTCCTTTCAAATCTGAGTACAAATTTGGGTGAATAATGCAAATCATAACAAATCAGGGACTGTTTGAAAACTTTTGCTTTAATTTGAATTGTGCATTGTATCACTATTTTGAGTAGATCGAAAAAATTTAGAATGATTGTTAAATTTATACGCAGAATTTTACTAAAATGATTTGACATTTCACGTTAAGATTTTATATAAACTTTAAATAAAATGAATAGTTTTCTCAACTTTAAAATCATCAAAATTGATTGTCTATAGGGCAATTTATTTAATTTATACAATTATATTTTAGTGAGTTATTACAATGGTCATCAGCGAATTTGTTTTCATAAAATTTTATAATCAAATTCCAACGATCAATCAAAAATTTTTGAACTTATTTGACATAGTAATAAAGTACCAGGTTCAATTTGAAGCAAAATTTAGTTTTACTTTTTATTATTTGGAGGGCTCTTAATATATTTTTTTTCTTTTTCATTTTACTAAGTTAAGAGTTGATTTTTGTTTTGTGAAAATGTACAAAATTTATCTGAACTATATAACATTCTTAATAAGCTATCCAACATTTTAGAATTTTGATATTACTACCCGACCTTCCAATATATTTAATTTTGGTCAATCAATGACATTTTGATTTCAAAATTTGAATGCGCCGTTTATTTTTATATATTTAATTAATAAATTTTATATGAATCTCGTAGTTATAAATCTATGCAAGTAAGTAATTAATTTAAATTTTAAAGTCAAAATATTATTAACCGATTCAAATCAAACAAATTGAAACGTTGGATAGGAGAACCAAAATTTGGAAAACTCGAATAGTTGATTCAAAATGATGCAAAGTTCAAATAATTTCTATTTGTTTTTACCTTTCTATTATGAAACAATATTTGGGATATGTATAATATGTTTACACGATCGATTGTATCGAGTGCAGATGAGTAGGAACTTGATGGTTGGTGCAACAACCCTATCCGCTAGGAACAATAACTCGTTGGACCCAACCACTGGCCCGAAAGTTATTATTACTAGCGTGTAGGCCTTATGTAAACTGATTGGAATAAATTCCCCCTGTTTAGATTCTCTCGGGTCCAAACCAAATCACAGACAGATCATGACCATTACCAGGCGTTGTGAGATTTTAGAGGTGGCTCCCACCAAATCTGTGGCTCCCACCAAATTCATTAGTGTAGCACTTTGTCCCGCATAGCACTTAGCCGGCAGATATTCGGCTTTGATACCAATTGCAACGACCCCTAGCAACAATAACTCATTGGGCACAACCACCGGCCCAAAATGCTTAACCCCAGTTATTGTTACTAGCGTGTAGGCCTCATATAAACTGATCGGAATCAGTATCCCATTCGATGTGAGACTATTGGGGCGTTACAGTTGGTATCTGAGATTCCAAATTTAAAATCTAACTACTTTACATTTCTTGCTTATTATATTTTTAAAAGAAAACAAAGCGGATATAATGCTAACTTTCTCTCTCTTTATTTTTCTCTCCCTCAATTTAAAAAGTAATAATATTTAATATACTCTTCAAAATTTTAAAGTTATCTTATTTATTTCCGATGACCTAAAATACTCTCATTGATTTAAAATTTTTTCTCAAATACCCCTCTTTCCTTTAGGGCTTACTAATGCGATTTAGTTTTTAGAAGGATATTTCAAAAAAAAATTATATGGTTTTATACGTAATGTCTAAAAACTCAATTAACTTGGTAGAGAATTAAATCTAAACTAGAGATTTCGCAGGATTTGAACTCAGAACCTCATATTTTAATACGATGTGAAATTATATGAAACAACTATTTAGAAAAGAACAATGCTTCGAATATTTATATTCAACGATAAAAATGTCACATCGATTTATCCATCTATGAACAATCCATAAAAGTAATATAGTAAGAAACTCAAATTCAATCGTTGAAACTAATTTGACTTTGAGAAGCGAATGTGATACATTCAAGCGCTACAAATAAAACATGTCACGCTTTCAAATATGGTACCACTAAACAACTAATAATTCAATTTGCAATGGCCATGAACTTCCATATAAGACCAATGATTCACCACTCTACTCAAAAAGTAGTGATAAAGACCCAATATGACTCCAAATGTCCTAGAGCTGAGTCACTCCTTTTTGGAATATAAATATAAACTAGTTAAGGGACCAGCGCGATGCTACGGGTGGTTATTTTAAAATTTAATTTTAAAATTAGTTATAAAAATTAATTTCAGAATTTAAATGGTGTAATAAGTACATTAAAAAATTTTAGTAGGCATAGTAGTCCTCCATTAGTTAGTGAAATACTTTTAGTAGGTATCGTAGTCCCCCAGTAGTTAGTGAATGTGAAGAGAAATCATGCTGCGAGTAGTTATTTTAAAATTTAATTTTGAAAATTAGTTATAAAATAAATGCAGTTATCTTTCCTAATGTAATAAGAAATAATTTTTAGTAGGCATCGTAGTCCCCCAGTAGTTAGTGAAATAATTTTTAGTAGGTATCGTAATATTATATATATATTAAATAAATATTTATATATAAATAAATAATATATATCATAAAATAACAATATATCTATATAATAATATATTATTAAATAAATAATATTTTATATATTTATTTACAATTTATTATATATATATATATAGTATATATATAGTATATATATAGTATTATATATGAGATCCTAGCTACTATAACATTTATGATAATTGCTTACCATTATACTCATAACAGTTTTCGGGCCCTAATTTATTCCATAATCCATTTCCACCATTACGATCATACTAGTACAACCAACTACCAGCACTCATATCCTAGGGTTGACTACTATCAATCTAAGTGGGCGACCACAAACATCTTAACCACACATCCATCAATACAACGTTAAAATTTATGATACAAGGGGTTCTATACTCATAAGAGTATATAATCCCAGTCTATATATATTATACTATATATATACTAATATTATAATTATATATATATATTATATATATAAAAAGAGTGGAGAGAAGAGAATGAAGGACGTCCACCGTGACCTCCCTGCTCATGTGGTGCCACGAGCCACTTGGTCCGGATCCCGTGCAACCTCACCACCCAAGACCGCGATATTTTAGGCTCTGCGCAACCCGCGCCGCGCCCGATTGCAGCACCCCGCCCCGCCCCGCCCCTCGCCGGCCCCGCCCTCCAGCCCCGCGTGCACCGCCGGAGCGACCCCCGCCCAGCCCCATAGCCGCCCCGCGCCCGCTCCACCTCGCGCTCCCGACCCCGCCCCGCCGGCTACTACCCGCCGCCGGCCGTGCATCGCGCGCGCGCGACGCCCTGCGCTGTGCTCCCGCGCGGCCTACTCTGCGACACGTGTGCAGTTATTGAGGAATAATATATAGTTATAGATTATAGATTATAGATTATAGATTATAGATATTTTTAATAAAAAAGAGTACACTACAAAAAAAAAAAAAAACGATATATATCGATACATTTAAATATCAATACAGATAAAAAAAAATATTATTGGCTAAATTTCTCACGCCCTTTTAAAAGTGTTGCTATATGTGGGGTTATTATAAGTAGGGTCGCCTTGATACTTATCACCCACTCCTCCAATGACTTGTGGCGGAGAGATATGCGGCGATCGTAACCCTCTATGGTCCCTGCGAGATCCTCGCGGCCGAACTCCAGCCGCTGGAACCCTATCTCGTCGGCTCCCGTGGCGGAGGAGGAAAAGGGGAGATGGTGATTATTATTTTTTTCTTTTTTTATTTAAAATCGGGCTGAGTGAACTGGATGTTGTCGATTGAGTAGAAGAACTTTTTATTTTTGATCGGATTGAGCTTTATATTTAGACCTCAGTAGATTTCTTAACAAAATTTTGGCATAAATAGGACATTTATATAAAAGTGTTCCAAAAATGTGACCTTATAATCTAATTCTGTTGTAGTGGTAAAAAAGACTAATATAAATGTTTATAATTTAAAATTATTTTTTTGACTTAATTATTTATTTGTTTTGTTTTCATATATTAACATTTAAATTAAAAAAATATTGTTTTTGACTCTTTGAGCTATTCCTTGGCTTTTTTGTTGGCTTCATTAAATAAATATAAAGATTTATTTTCCGCCCATTAACTGTTAATAGCTAACTAATTGAATTATGAAATTTTATTAAACTTTAAGCCTAATAAATATCAAAACTAAAATTAAAAAATTAGAAGTTGAGGAATAAGTTGATGGTCTATTTCAAAATAAAAATATAATATATATTGCATCAATCAAACTATAACAAAAAAAAATGTAATATTTCAAAAACTAGAATTAGTTGAAGAATATTAATTATAAAAAATTTATTATTTATTATATGTATAAAACTGATTTATTAAAAAAATTTTAGCTCGTGTGTTATTACCCTTTATTTTAGGGTTTTGCTACTGACTACGTTAGATTCCAAATTTCTAAAAACAAACCTAACAATTTAATGCCCAAGACTATTTTGGTACAAAGTGTGATGCTTGCACAGTAGCACAAGCTCATGGCCTACTAAACTACTCTCTCTCTCTCTCTCTCTCTCTATATATATATTCATTTTCAGCTGTTCATTTTTATATCCATTCAATGAATAAGAAACAATATCGAAAATGTATGAAATTTGATTTCTAAACACTTCAAATGGTATAGAACATGTTCAACGGTGCCGATCGTCAATTTGGAGGCTCTATCATCGAAAACAAATTGGTGACAATGGAGCCCGTTTGCTATCGATAGTATTCTAGCTCAACTCTATATATATATATATATAGAGAGAGAGAGAGAGAGAGAGAGAGAGAGAGAGAGAGAGAGAGAGAGAGAGANAGCTTTTGGATCAACTCTTTTCATTATTTCTAACTATTGGATTAAATACTATAACCCAGTGGGAATCACTCAACCCTAGGGGGACAACTCAACTCTAACCGACTAATATCATCCTGACCCTATAATTTTTTATCCAAAGGTTAAAAACTTGATAGCAAAAAGAGCGGTTTACTATTAATAATATTCCAGCCTAATTCTATATATATATATATATATATATGAGCTAGTCTCCGATACTATCTATAGTACCGGGACTCCGGTACTATAGTCTCGTTTTCGATGTTAGGGTGTTCAAATCAACGATCCACATCGTTAAAACTGATTTATGGTATTTAAAGTTTTTAGAAATAAAATTTTATATTTTTTCGACATAGTTTACTTTATAATCAAACCATTTCAAAATTGTCAATTTTCAATGGTTACTATAGCTAGTTTGGAGTTTAACGATGTAGAAGAATCTAAATTTCTTCAAATTTTGATAGAAAATATTTTAAACTATTTAGATTAAGGTTAACATTCTTATCTTGAATTTAAAAGTTCTATACTCAAATTTTAAAGATTATTCAATTTTCACCGTCCATTTTGACATAATTTATTTACTAAGTAAACGATGTCGAAAAAAATTAAAATTTTATTCCTAAAAACTTCATATACCCTAGATCATATTTAACGGTGTGGATCGTTAATTTAAACACCCTAAGATCGAAAACAAGACTATAGTATCTGAGCATCGGTACTATAGATAGTATAGTAGCCTAATTCTCTCTCTCTCTCTCTCTCTCTCTCTATATATATATATATATATTATTGTTTGCGCTTGTTGTATTCGTATATCTCATGCACCACACTTAATTTTTGATGATTAGTATTTAGAAATTAAAATCAAATTGGATAAATATGAGCTATACCATTAAAAAGTTAAAAGGTTTGAAAATCTATTACTAGGGCATTGAGCAGTCTCAATAATTAACAGCAGAAGAAAAAGGCTATTATTTGATTTGTGGGAACCGATTTTTTCAAAATTTTTTGATTTTTTTAGAAGAATTTTGATTTTGAAGACATCGATCGTGGATAGGGATGCAAATTAATCCAGATTGCTGAAGCTTCCACCTCCATCTGCCCTAAATTAGGTGGAACATGAGGGCCGAAAATAAGAGAAAAAAAGAAATTAATCCACTCTAAATCTATTCTGATTTGCTAAGTAAACGAAAGGAGGTCAGAAATCTCTTTCTTTCTTTGAACTATTCTGATCCGTCAAAAATTCATAAAAAGAATTCATGCCCGTCTAGGTTCATGCTGAATCGAGCAGTAAGTAGGGGCGAAAAATAGAATACAAACTGTAACGGCCCGAATTATCAGGCGATATGAGATTCTAGATGTGGATCCTACGGGTTCAAGAGGTGGCTCCCACCAAATCCGTTGGTATAGTATTTTGCGCCATATACCATTTAGCTCCCACACCTTCAGCTGGTATTCGTCTCTGTTACCAACTATAACGATCCAATCTGTTAGCAACAATAATCCGTTGGGTCCGAACTACCGGTCCAAAATATTTAAGTCCAGCTATTATTATTAGCGTGTAAGTCTCATATATTCTAATCAGAATCAGTTTTTCACCTAATGTGGGATTATTGGGACGTTACAACAACTCACACCGTCTGAACGTGTCCCGATGGGATAAGAAATGGGGGCGGGAGTTGTTCCCCGGAACAACTCCGGTCCCGCCCCTCGATCCACCCCGTTGGCATCCCTGCTTCAGACGGTACTGTTTATAAAATAAAAATCTCCTACTGCGTGTCTTTGAGTTTTGAATTATGTGGACAGGATGATGAGTGGACTCACCAGAAGAATCCAAGACAGCAGGACCTCACATGAAAGAGAAAGGTACAGTTGAGGGGTCGTTTTTAGACAACAACCCAAATAGGAAATTGCGCATGCAATTTTTATAATACTAATAATATATACAAATAAACACCCCAATTTGTGGAAATTATTCCATGCATGGACCTGGTCCGCCACGTCAGCGGTGAATCTGTCGGCACTGTCGGGTCGAAAAGAGTTGCAACGGAAGCATACAGAGATACACAGAAAATATACTTTTTCTATTTTTCGATTCTATGCTTTTTGAAACCACCACTGCTGACACTGAATTTCGGCTGTGGGATAGAAAGCGTGGAAGGTGATATTAATCATTTGCTGTTTGATAAGAGATATACATCTCTAAGTTTTCGAACTTGGTTGAAATTATCGTGAATCAGTTTTAGGTTTGGTCAGCGATTATATTACTAAACAAAATAAAATTAAAGTTTAGTAGATACTTGAGCGGTCCACGGCGAATGTGGTGGACCAAGTCTAGGCAATAATTTCTCCATTATTTGGCACTATGGGTAACTATTGAGGCCTGTCTCCTGCAACAAATTAATTGTCTCTTCCCACCAAACTTAGACAACATATTATCTATAAAAATTAGTTTAATGCTGATTAAAAACATTTGAATCTCAAAATGATCTATTACTTCACCCAATATATAGCAAGATCTTTGACTACCCACTGTATCTAAGGCATGTTCAAAATTCAAAACCTAATTGCTTCATATTTTTAGCTTAGTTCATTTCAGAACAAAGCAAATAATTTGCCATCTCTCTCTCTCTCAAAAAAAGAAATATTTGACTATAAAAAGAAGGTTAGTTAAGGCTATGAAAACAAAAGAGGCAATTGTTTATATACCTCTGAAAAGTTCACGACTTTTTGATTTACCCTTTTAGGCTTCGTTCGGGATTGCAGAAAGATTGCGTTACGTGCGGTAAGAAAGTACGTTGAAAAAATACTCTGTTTATTTTCGTACGTAATATTGCATTTCGCATATCGCGATGAGTCAGTTACGATATATTTTCTGCGGTCCCATCGGGGAATGCAGAAGTATATCCCTATATGCTTTTTTTCCAACTCCATTTTATCTAATAGCGTTTGATAGGCCTCAATACCAAACTAAGCCTTAGAAGGTTAATATTAAAAATACCCTTTTTACCCCTAGAGTTAAATTTTGTTAATAAACTGTTAGCAACAGCTGTTATCTCTATAAAATTACTATTTTGCCCTTTTAAATATACCCTTCTACTATCACCAACATTTCTTATTTGTCCTTAAAGTCAGAGTATAAAAGGTATTTTAATTTTTGGTCTTTTCAAATATACTATTCTACTATCACCAATATTTTTTATTTGCTCTTAAGTTAAGGGTAAAAGAGACATTTTGATTTTTTTTTAACTCTGGTAGGTATCTAACTCACGTTTAACCCAAGTTAACTTAACGAGTGGTAACTGCAAAGCTATTTTAGAATGACGGAGGAACATAAGAGGGATATATTGAAAAGAAAAAAAAAAGTAGAGGCAAATAAGATATTTTCGAAGTTTCGTGAGTTATATAGACAATTATCCCAAAACAAAAATATAGAAATGCTTCTGCAACTATACATCAACATATGCCGACCGTACCTAGCACAGTTGGCTATAGACTTGATGATTGATACATGAAATCTTAAATTTAAAGCCTAGTTATTTTACATTTCTAGCTGAATTCATCTATAAATAATAAACAAAGCAGGTAACTTGCATTCTCTCTCTCTCTCTCTCTAAAAAAACAAAAAAACAAAAAAAAAAAAAACACTATCCATCAATAGAAAACTCTACTAGAGTCGAGCAATCTATGGAAATATACGGTCACCTCCTACTACAGCAAATGTTGGGTGGCATCAGAACAAGAAAATATGCATTAATAACGTAATACTTTTCGTTAAGTAAATAATGAAGTTCATGCATGGCGAAAAAGATCGAAAATCGCGATTAGTTAGAGATTACCTTTGCCAGTGTAAGCATCAATAAAAATGGTTGGAACCTCACTTCCATTTTGTCCAAATCAGTGCATATTTTTGAAATGAGGAACTAACATTAATGACCCTTTAACTTACTCCTAACAACCCTCTTAAAGAGACTATGATATAATTGACATTTTCTAATATTTCGGAGATTTTCAAAATCAAATTAAATGCAAGAATTATTCGGTGGAATTCGCTACGTAATTTCTAATTCATGTGGGAAAGGTGTGGTAAAATTCGAACAAAAGGTAGGAAATTAATAAGCACAAAACTTTAGTTTTCGTCGGTATCGGAATAAAAGGTTTTGAGTTCAAATAAAGATCATATTGAGTCATAATTTGATTGAATTCAAAGTCCACATATAAGTGGTCGTTTGGTTAAATATAATTATAAATACGGTATAATTGGATATGAATGAAACTGAAAATATAGTAATTATAACTACAGCATCCTATTTGGTTGGATGTGCTGTAATTATAAATAATTTGTTTAATTGTATGCAGTTGAGAAATAATTTTTAAAATTTTATCATTTTATATATATAATGGTGAAATTACCTCCAATGTAAATATATATATATATATTGTTTAAAAAATAATTAGGAAGGTAAGCTAACCATTTGGTTTAAGTTACTTTCTCCAATTACTGAAGTTGGAACTGCGAACAATTTGAGCGTAGTTCCAACTACTGTAGTTGGACCTCCTCCTGCAGTTTTTACTGCAGCAGTTAGAATTAAATAATCAAATTAAATACGAATTTGTATTTACATGCAGTTACAACTGCAGTGTAATTGCAACTACGTGCAACTAAACACCCCCTAAGTTAAAGACATTAAATGTTTTTCATAAGGAGGGTAAAATACAAATTTTCACATTAGAAGGTTATTTCATGATTGGAACCATTAATACTCCAAAGCATCTTTCTTTTTTTTTGAAATAATAAGTTACATGATAATGCTTTAGATCATTGGAGTGTTGACTTAAGTAGATGTTGTGTGACATCACCATGCAACTAATAATTTGCTCTACACTCTACAACTATGATTAATTAATAATTTGATCTTGTGTGGCATCACCATTCCCACATCCTAAAGTTAGTATGAAATTAAAGAAATAGGCATAAGGTGGGTGTAACTCTTATCCATTTTAAATGAAAAAGAATATCCACATAGCTTATTTTAATCTAAAAGAGTAAGAACAAGGCCAAAGAATAGGGAAAAAAGTAGCTAATAGCATGACATGACTTAATCTTTAAATCTACATTAACAAATCAACATAATATTATAATATTAAGATGCTTTTTCTAAGAAGAAAAATATTATAATATTAAGATGCTTTTTCTAAGAAGAAAAATAATTATGTCAAATCTTGAAAGAAATATGATGTTTGTTGGTACATGAAAAAGAAGTGGGTAAAAGAAAATCTGTGACAACATTATTGTGTTTTCTTCTTTATCAACCTTTTTGGAAGGAAACTTGTGGATTCAATTTAGACAAAGCTTATCAATATTCTCCAATTATTCCAAACAATATAGGTGAGAATGGCTAAATTACAGAAAATCTCCTTATAAATATTAATTTTTTTCATTTTCCCTCCCTAATTTTCAAAATCCTATATTTTACCCCTCAATATTTTAAATTATCATATTTAGCCCCCTCGGTCAGGGTTCCATCACTATTCCGTCTATTTTTATAATTTATATTGAAAATATCCTTCAAAATGATAAAAATATATTAAAAATATTTTTTTTTCGTTATAGAAAAAGTAAAAGTAATTTGGTCATTTTATCTTTTCCATTAACGCCGTGCCCCCGAAGGCATTTCTGAAACTTTAAGATAGCAAAATATAGGTTTTTAAAAGTCAGAGAGGAAAAGTAAAAAAAGCGGATATTTTCGAAAAGATTTTCTATTATTTAGCCAAAAAAAAAAAAGCTAATATTGGATACAACTATTAAAAACACAGTTTTCTGACTGAGTTAAACTTTTATACCAAGTCCCTAATCTCACTTAATTTCCATTCACATCTTGGGTCTGTTACAAAGTCTCTAGCATTCTCTAATCTTTTGAGCTTTCAAAGATATAATAACAGTTGTGTCACATTAATTAACAGATAAAAATGCAAAATTAAAAGGGCAGCTGAGAAAACAAGGGGGTCATGATTCCTAGATATTGTCATAGAGGTAGGAGAGATGGTTGTGTAACTTGAAAGCTACTCTGTCCCCTTCCTAAAATGCACAATCAAATGCAACCACCCAAAAAAAAAAAAAAAAAAAAAAAAAAAAAAAAAAAAAAAAGGGTTGTGAGAAGTTGAAGTAGATAGAGCAACACAAAATGGGGCAAAAAATTGTACATAATTTTCATTAGAGCTAGCTCAGAAGATGACAAATGCTATTCATTGAATGTGGGTCACCTCAGCAAACAAACATGATTACATATACTATGCACAAATCATAAAATTAGAAAGAAACAATGAGTGTACATATGGTAGACAAATCATAAATATCTTGATGTGTACCTCTTTAACTTTTGATTGCTTTTGAATTTTAGTAAGTTTAAACAAGTAATTTGGAAAATTATTAAATTCACAAATTGTTCGATCGATCAAATTAAATGCGTTTAATAACATTCCTAACTTAATTAACTAGATTACTTCAGATTAAAAAAAAATTAGAAGTTGAGGTTGTGTCAATGAAAAAGACTAAAAAAAAGAAAAGTTGACAGGCCTATTTCACAATACCCTACATCTATGATGGTTCCCTTCATATAAAACAGAGGTAGTTAAAAATACAAAAGCATCAACTCAATCAACACCAACAACAACAGTGATGTAATTGTAATGGGAATCAACTACACAAATTGGATTTTTTTTAGGAATTGTTTATTTGACTTATTGTCATTTAGTTATCTATCCCATTTAGTAATAATGAAACTCCCAAATTTTAAATCTTCATAAATTAAAACATCACTAAGATTAAAACATGTGTAAAAATCAATTAGATTTTCGAAAAATTAGCATTCATATTGCAAGAAATTACAATTTATTAAAAGCTCAGGAACTAAGCCATAAATTTTGCTCCTTACCATGCTCAATATCTTCTATGGTGGATCCTCTTCACATTAGCCTTTTGCACAAACCTGGAAGTGTGAGTTACCTTAATGTTATGAAGTGCACTACTCACATGCCCATGATGATGCTTTAATCCTTGATCATTCTCATTCATATAAATCGAACGCCGACTAATCCCGACCCTAATCCGATGGCTTCGCGGCCTTAAAGATCTGTCCAAGTAGATCCTTCTTCTGTCTCTCGACCTCTTAGAGAGAGTTCTTCTCAATTCTGTTGATCTCGGCACGCGCGAATACGATATTCTCTCTTCCAAGTCGTCGTCGCTCGAAGTATCATAGTAGTCTTCGAGATATCTTTTACGTTCCTCCCGCGATTGCTTCAAGTTCTTGAGCTTAAACCAAGCTAACATGGACACATATTCGCAGGATGAGAAGCATGAGACAATGCATGACCATAGCATTTTGCACATTCCCTTGCTGATGCAGCCGCAGATTCCAATTTTATATAAGAGGTAGATGAATAACAGCACTGCGAAAATGCAGGCAAAGAAAATATGTAAGTTGAAATCAAATTGATTATGATATGAGAACTCAATGCGTTTTATACTTAACCGATGTAAAGAAGAACCAATACAGCGACCATCTTCACAAGATTTGCGACGCAGAAGTTCTCTATGTAACATATCAGATCCCATGTCGCAGCGCAAACTGAGCTGGTACAATGCAAATGAAGCATATTTGTTATATAAAACTGTTTTGCAAACAATTAACATGATTAGTTTACTATTTTGGCCTTCTCATGTTAGAACTATATATGTACTAAGATGCGGTACAATCAGATTTTAAATGAATCATACAATTCAAATCAAAAGCATCAAGTTTTACCTGCAAGACTTGCCAGAAAGAAAGTCCAATGGCGCTCCAAATAAGTCGCCGATGACTTTTGTGAAGCCCGCGATTAACGAACCAACAATGCTTCCCATAGAATCGATTTCCGTTATTATGTAGCTGCAGAATTATTTAGCAACTCAAGACATGATAATTAAAGATATGGCAAAATAAAGAGAATCAACACAAATAATTCAATTCAGGGTAAGAAAGAGAAGCTACAATGTTGTTCCTTTTTTCCTAAAGTAGATTGCTTTATCAACAAAACTACATGACAAATTGTGTAATTATTTGAAATGAATCAATTTTATTATCTCAGAATGCTCCAAACATCAAAAACTAAATTAGCATCACAAGTTTAAGTTTGATGAGTATATGGTAAGTGAGTGGACTTCCAAAAATCTTTAATCAAGTTTATCGAAAGGTGCGAGGAGGACAATTAGATGATCTAGTAACAATTTCAAAATGTACTTATTTGTGCTGTATCCCCGTGATTCTTACGAAAACAAACGAGAAGGAAAAAGAAAAATGATTACAATCTCTGATCACTAAATTTTGATTATTGATGTAATCTCATGCTCGATCTGGCAAGAGTAAAGGACTAGTTAAAATCAAGCAAAATATGTACTAATTACATTCAAAAAGTCAAACTTTATCGCAATAGGCGAAACAATTTATTCTCCTGATCGTAAAAATTTAAAACTCAACTACATTGTTTCTTGTTGCTTCAGATAAAAAGTGCTCGATTTATTTCCTATCCCTGCTAAGCATTTCATCAAACATCTTAAAGGCAAAGTGCGGGCGCAGGAAAAAAAAAAAGGCCATAACTTGCATTTGATACTACATCAAATCACAACAAGTGTAAAATAAAGTGATGCAACCAATAAAATTTCTCAAAAAAATTGCTTCTTTTTTTCTTATTTGAGAACTTAAATACGCATTAATCACTCAACAAAATTTGAGTGATGCTTAATCACTCAACAATGTTTCAAAAGGAGACAAATATCATGGAAATGGGGGGAAAAAAACTGACCCAAAAATTCATGTGGAGATGCTCCCCAACGGAGACTTTTGCAATAGAGATGAGAATAAATCTGATTAGATAAAAAAAAAAAAAAAAAGGATTAGAGTTTTCGCTTTGCAATCGTTTTGGTTTTCTTTTTTCTTTGAAAATCTAGCGTTGTTTCTCTTCGGAGTCGTATAAAAGGGTTTTGGAGAGGGGGAAAGGGAATCAATTTATGTAACCGACTCTTCCTCCAACGGTCGATTTAATTTAAAGGTATCCGTTAGATTAGTCGAGCCCCGCGATCTCGGCGGTCCATCTAATGGCACTGATGATGTAACTGTTCCGTTAGTTTTCCTTTTTAATTTTTTTTTTTTTATGGTTTTTTTAAAAGGTTTGTAGGTTCTCATATATGTAGATGTTAATCACACAATTATGACTTGAATTTGAGACCTACTGCTTCGAAAGAGTATCTTCGAAAGAGTACCTACCAACTAAACTATCAGTTAATGATTAAAATTTTATACTTTAAAAAGCGTTAACCGACGCTGTAACCTAGAGTTTAGCGCTCACTTACGAGCCCGAATTGCAGGAAAAAAAGTTCTTGTGCGTGCGCGGTGTCTAGGTTTTCACCGTGCTTCTGAATCATTTAATTTTTCAGTACTACTTTAAACGCGGAAAAGTTATTATAGAAGCGAGACCAAGCAGGCACAAATATCATGCTTTGTGCTAATCTTTTCAGCCATTAAGTTGGAGTAGAAATGCTATTCCAAATGTAAAGAACAGAAATCCTGATTACAGTAGAAAATTTTTATTTATGTAAATTATAGAAAATTACAAAAAAAGAAAAGAAAGAAAGGGTGTAAAGCTCCAGGACTATCTAAACTGTTGAGCAATTTGAGATTATAACCGAAACTTATAAATCGATATAAAACCACATAAAAAATATAGCTTTACTGCATATAATCACATTGTTCAAATACATTCTTCAACTCTGATCGCGATAAATTACCAAAAAGTAATCCAAAGCCGTCCAAATTTTATCATCTAAACGGTAGTCCAATACATTCTTCAACTCGGAGCACAGATAAATTGAAGTTACTACAAGAAAATACAACAAAAACAAGCGCCGTTACCTGTTTTGGTAAGCAGCAACTCTAGTCCCATCGTAAATGAGAAATTGGGTACAAATTTTTCGCATCAAGTGAGCCCTTTGTTCTATACTTGGTGTTGATTGTTACTAGGAGCAATTTGCTTTGATAGCGAGTGTTTTGGTAATTCCAGGGCATAAATCTCTTCCGAAGTGATCTTCTGACAGTGAAACGGTACAGCTACTTGCATGTAAACAAGCCTGCCAGTGTAGCAAAAAGACGTTACACAATAATACAGATGGCCCAGGAAAAGTAAAATTTATTTCTCAAACATGGGTTTCACAAGTTACATTTAAACATGATCCTTCGGTCAATTGAGTTATGTAATTTATGTTATATACCGCCGATAGGCTCAAGTCATGTAGATTGAGTGCCTGGTAGGCTAGTCTGGAAGATATGCAGAAGTGCTGTAGATTATAGCTGTTCGGAAGAACAGTATCAAGTTTTCCATTGGTATTGTATCCAAAAGCAGAAGCTTCAAATCTGAGCTTCTAATCTCATTTCAACTTTGTACAATAACAAAAAAGCTCCGGGAACAAAAAGCTCCGGGCCTATTGTTTTCCAAACACATAAAGACTATATTTCAAAGTCGAAAAGTTGCTCCAGGAGCTAAGCCAAACAAAACAAGCAATAAAGAGTAATTTAGCAGAAAACAGTAGTGGCAGATAATTAACTTCCTATCTGAAGTTTCTATTCGACAAAATGTTTACCTTTTCGACTACAGAAAGAGAATCGGGATAATGGCAACTTCCTTGTTGGTAGGATCTGCATGCTCCATAAGGGTTTCCGAAGCTCGCGAATGTGATCGAAGATATAACAGTGCCGTCAGTGCAGTTCAAGCTTACTTTGGCCACGGCACTATCAGACTCTGTCTTGCTCTTGTCCCAAGATTCTAAGGCTTTTGAAGGATAGTCCTCCGAGATATAACCACAAACGCCAGTCACGCGTCTTCTCGCAAATGTGATCTTTGTCGGATCCCCGCCTTTCTCTTCAAATATCACAAGTGTATTTCCTGATGGCTGGAACCAAGATCGTGGGACATGATACCTGGCCCAAGAAGAACACTAATGAAACTGTAGAAGAATTTAATCTGTGCATCTTTGCATATATAACTTACAAAAAGCATGTTTTTGTGTGTAGATTGATCAACAGTTACATTTACCAGTATACTGGCATAGAAAGCCCATACTTGCATGCATACCCCATTAAAATTGCAATTTGCACCTAAACTAGCCAATATTTGTAAGGAAAATTTTAAAATAATATATTTTGTTTATTGTTTTAGTGAATGGATGTGATTCTTCGTGAAAGGATGCAATCCTTAGTGAATGGATGCAACTCTTAGTGAATGGATGCAACCCTTAGTGAGTGGATGCAACTCTAATCAAAGGGTATGACTCTTAAAGTGA
Organism: Ananas comosus; assembly: GCF_001540865.1. Classification (NCBI taxonomy): domain Eukaryota; kingdom Viridiplantae; phylum Streptophyta; class Magnoliopsida; order Poales; family Bromeliaceae; genus Ananas; species Ananas comosus. Next base: position 12,969,428 of record NC_033621.1, read on the forward strand.
AAGGATGTGACTTTTAGTGAAAGAATATGATATGAAAAGACACATCTTTATAGTGTGTCTCTTCGTACATATGCCCGTTGGAATCAATGGTTATATTCATTGAACTTGATTCATATAACTATTTGGTAGTTATGATCAAATGAAAAGTCACAATCGAAAGGTCACTTCACGAAACACCCTTTCGTGAATAGTTACTTCATGAAGCACCCGTTCGTGGCCTATATAAGTCCATAGCATTGGTTGCAGAAGGAGACAGACAGAAAACAGTTGAAGAGTTGAAGTCTTCATTCATAATAATTCCATTCTTGTTTTATATTCTATTTCTTTTGACAACTTAATCGAGTGAGTGCTCAAAGGCTCGACTTCGTGTGTGCAAACGCAGTTGAGGTTTACGCTTCATTGTATCCTGGGAGGTTGTTCGTTGACCCGGTGCACACCAAATTGTTAGAACGGTGGGGACGGATTAAGCCTTAAGGAAAGTGGCATTGCTACACGCCTTGAAGCCTTTTTAATCTTTCTATTTCATACCTTTATCACAATCTGTTCCAACAATCTTAAGGCTTAAAACCGAAAATGTCGACTGCTACTCTACGAGAGATGGCAACAAACTTTATGAGACTAGAAAGATTTGATGGCATGGACTTCAGACGCTGGCAGAAGAAATTATTTTTCCTTCTGTCGACTCTCAAAGTTGCTTATGTCCTCACTACTCCAAGACCAGAAGAAAACGATGATGAACCTGTTGCACAAACTCGTACAAGACAAAAATGGGATGAAGATGACAATATATGCCGAGGCAATATTCTAAATGCTATGTCGGATGCGCTTTTCGACGTCTATCAAAATGTGAAAACGGCTAAAGAACTGTGGGAAGGCCTTGAAGAAAAATACAAATCCGAGGATGCCACAAGTAAGAAGTTTCTTGTTAGCAAATTTAATAACTATAAAATGGTTGATAGTAGATCTGTTCTAGATCAATTACATGAAATTCAACATATTCTCAATCAATTTACTCAACATAATATGAATATGGATGAATCTATAATTGTGGCCTCTATAATCGATAAACTTCCTCCATCATGGAAAGACTTTAAGAAAAGTCTTAAACATAGAAAGGAAGAGATTACTCTTAAAGATTTGGCTAACCATCTTCGCATAGAAGAAGAATATCGTTTGCAAGATAGCAAAAAGGAGCAAGATGCTCAGAGTGCCAAAGTGTATGTGACGGAAGATGAGTATAGTAAAACCCGTCAACCCACAAAAGAAAATCGAAAGAGAGCTAAGCATCCGATCAACCACAACATGACAAATAAGAAAAAGAAAGGTGCATGCTTTCATTGTGGTAAACCAGGCCACTACAAGAAAGAATGTCGGTTCCTCAAAAAGGAAAGTGCACCGGATTCCAAAAGAAATTTTGTGGCTATGATATCCGAGGCTAATATACTCGAAGATGACGGAGCTTGGTGGATTGATTCGGGTTCCACAAGGCATGTGTGCAAGGATAAAAGTTTATTCAAAACTTATGATGCATTGGAGGATGGAAACGTTCTCTATATGGGCAATTCTTCAACAGCACAAATCAAAGGAAAGGGCAAGGTGGAACTCGAGTTCACATCAGGAAAAACTCTCACTCTCACCGATGTGTATCATGTACCTGAAGTTAGGAAGAATCTTATTTCAGGAAGTCTTCTTAACAAATTTGGGTTCAAACTTGTATTTGAGGCCGACAAATTTATTTTGTCGAAGGGTGGAATCTTTGTGGGAAAAGGATATTTGTATGAGGGCATGTTCAAACTCAATCTTATTAATAAAATAAATATTTCAGCCTATATTATTGACTCTTCTTCTTTATGGCATAATCGTTTAGGACATGTTAATTATAGAAAATTACAAGATATGGCTAAGTTAGAGTTAATTCCTAATTTTGATAATAAATTAGAAAAATGTAATACTTGCATGCTCACTAAAATTACTAGAAAGTCTTTTCCTAAAATTGATAGATGTTCTAATCTACTTGAGTTGGTACATAGTGATGTTTGTGACTTGCATGCTTCTCCTTCTATTGGTGGAAAGAAATATTTTGTTACATTTATTGATGATTTTTCTAGATATAGTTATGTTTATCTTTTGCATTCTAAAAATGAAGCGCTAGATAAATTTAGAATTTATAAATCTGAAGTTGAGGTGAAATGTGAGAAAATGGTCAAATGCCTAAGAACAGACAGAGGAGGAGAATATTATGATCCTTCATTTTTTGAGTCCATTGGTATTATACATGAAACCTCTGCACCTTATACTCCACAACAAAACGGAGTTGCAGAAAGAAAAAATAGAACATTAATGGAAATGGTCAATGCTATGCTTTCTAACTCTGGGTTAAGTTATGGATTTTGGGGCGAAGCTTTATTAACAGCTTGCCATCTACTAAATAGAATCCCAACAAAAAAGAATGATAAAACTCCTTATGAATTATTCAAGGGAAGAAAGCCCAATTTAAATTATTTAAAAGTTTGGGGTTGTAGAGCTATTGTGAGGGTTCCAGAACCGAAAAGAAAGAAACTGGGTGAAAGAGGAATTGAGTGCATATTTATTGGGTATGCACAACATAGTAAAGCATACAGATTTTACGTGATTGAATCTAATGACTTCATTGAGATCAACACAGTTTTTGAATCTAAAGATGCTATATTTGATGAAAACAGATTTGTATCAATTCCTAGACCCAAAGAACTTATTGTGAGTAAAGAACACTCCAATGAGAAAAATGATGTTGCAATTGAAACCCCAGAACTTAGAAGGAGTAAAAGAGTTAGAATTGCTAAAACATTTGGACCAGATTTTTATACTTTTCTTGTTGAGGGTAGTAGAGAAATGATTACAGAAAGTTTCCAATTTTGTTTAAACATTGACTCAGACCCCACAACATTTGAGGAGGCAATGAAATCTCCTGATGTCGCTTTTTGGAAAGAAGCGATAAATGATGAAATGGACTCAATTATGACAAACCAAACATGGAAATTAGTTGATCTTCCTCCTGGATGTAAACCTATTGGGTGTAAATGGATTTTCAAAAAGAAAATCAATGTAAATGGCACCATAGATAAATTCAAGGCAAGACTTGTTGCCAAAGGGTTTACACAAAAAGAAGGCATTGATTATTTTGATACCTATGCACCTGTTGCCAGATTAGCGACTATTAGAACTTTGATTGCTCTTGCTTCAATGTATAATTTGATTATTCATCAAATGGATGTCAAAACAGCATTCTTAAATGGAGAATTAGATGAAGAAGTTTATATGGAACAGCCCGAGGGCTTTGTTGTTCCTGGACAAGAGCACAAAGTGTGTAAACTTATCAAGTCGTTGTATGGGCTTAAACAAGCACCTAAACAATGGCATCAAAAGTTTGATCAGATTGTTCTTTCCAATGGTTATAAAATTAATCAATCTGATAAATGTGTTTATAGTAAATTTTCAAATGGTAAAGGTGTTATTATATGTCTATATGTTGATGACATGTTAATTTTTGGCACCGATGTTCAGCAAGTAGAAAATACTAAAAATTTTTTATCTTGCAATTTTGATATGAAAGATATGGGGGAGGCTGATATTATTTTGGGAATTAAAATTATTCGTGAAAATAATGGATTATTTTTAACACAGTCTCATTATATCGAAAAGATTCTTAGAAAATTTGGTTATTTTGATTGTACTCCAGTATCAACTCCTTTTGATCCTAATCTAAAACTAGTTCGTAATACTGGTAGATCAATTAATCAGTTAGAATATTCTAAGATTATTGGAAGTTTGATGTATGCCATGTCTTGTACTAGGCCTGATATTGCATTTGCTGTTGGTAAATTAAGTAGATTTACTAGCAATCCAGGTAATGTACATTGGCATGCTATTTACAGAATTTTGAAATATTTGAAAAAGACAATGGACTATGGAATTTTCTATAGTGGATATCCAACAGTATTGGAAGGCTATACAGATGCCAGTTGGATAACAGATCAAGAAGATCATGCATCCACAAGTGGGTGGATATTTATATTAGGTGGAGGTGCGATTTCTTGGGGTTCTAAGAAACAGACATGTATAGCGGACTCTACCATGGCAGCAGAATTTATAGCACTAGCGTCTGCTAGTAAGGAGGCGGAATGGATAAGGAATTTATTATATGAAATTCCAGTTTGGCCAAAACCAATGCCGCCGGTATCGCTACATTGCGATAGTGAAGCTACGCTCTCAAGAGCATATAGTCAAACATACAATGGGAAGTCAAGACATATTGGATTAAGACATAGCTATGTAAAACAACTGATATCAGATGGCATAATTACCATTGATTTTGTAAGATCAAACCAAAATCTTGCGGATCCGTTGACTAAGGGACTTCCAAGAGAATTGATATTCAGGACATCGATGGGGATGGGTCTCAAGCCCATATTACAAAGTCACCAATGATGGAAACTCGACTTAACACTTGAAACATCATCAAGTCTTAAGTTCAATGAGCCAAAGTACATCATATGGAGTGATTGCAAGCACTATAATATAAAATTTCCATCCCAAGTAAAGTGCTTGGTATCCGTATTGAAAAGGGAAGGTTGAACTAATAAAGTTCTTAATAGACCTACAGTAGTATTTACTGAAGTGTTAAATACGGGACACTTCTGGTAGAGTCTACCTATATGAATGTGAAGTGTGGCCGCTTCTAGGAGTTAAGGGCTTGACTCTAACAGCATTCATGAAACAGGATGCGGACACAAGGCCATAAAAGTGTCAGCAATAAAATAGAGCACTCGACTGATTATAAATTTCTATGTGTGAGATATGTCCGGTTAGTCGAAAATAATTGTTGGTTCAAAGCTTGTCTACCATTCAATTATGACTAACTTTGATGTGTTTTCACTAAGTGTAGGTTCAAGTTTTAATACACCTACACCTATGCATACGGTTTTGTCAAGTTGTCAAGAATTTTGATTTTGATTTTTGATTTTGTTTTATTTTGCTTTTTGATGTATTTTTATGTATTTTAAAATTTGGTGGGGAATTGTAAGGAAAATTTTAAAATAATATATTTTGTTTATTGTTTTTAGTGAATGGATGTGATTCTTCGTGAAAGGATGCAATCCTTAGTGAATGGATGCAACTCTTAGTGAATGGATGCAACCCTTAGTGAGTGGATGCAACTCTAATCAAAGGGTATGACTCTTAGAGTGAAAGGATGTGACTTTTAGTGAAAGAATATGATATGAAAAGACACATCTTTATAGTGTGTCTCTTCGTACATATGCCCGTTGGAATCAATGGTTATATTCATTGAACTTGATTCATATAACTATTTGGTAGTTATGATCAAATGAAAAGTCACAATCGAAAGGTCACTTCACGAAACACCCTTTCGTGAATAGTTACTTCATGAAGCACCCGTTCGTGGCCTATATAAGTCCATAGCATTGGTTGCAGAAGGAGACAGACAGAAAACAGTTGAAGAGTTGAAGTCTTCATTCATAATAATTCCATTCTTGTTTTATATTCTATTTCTTTTGACAACTTAATCGAGTGAGTGCTCAAAGGCTCGACTTCGTGTGTGCAAACGCAGTTGAGGTTTACGCTTCATTGTATCCTGGGAGATTGTTCGTTGACCCGGTGCACACCAAATTGTTAGAACGGTGGGGACGGATTAAGCCTTAAGGAAAGTGGCATTGCTACACGCCTTGAAGCCTTTTTATTCTTTCTATTTCATACCTTTATCACAATCTGTTCCAACAATATTGTGTGTACACCCTCCGCTTGAGAGCTTTCACTGTGAAAAGGCGAGTATTTGGGGTGAAATTGTAGTTCCCTTGGCGGAAATATAGGTTATTTTACGCTAGCACTTGCCCATACGAAGAAGGATTTTGACATTAGGAAAAGTTGTTAAAGAAGGACATTTTGTAAATACATGGATATAAATGTAACAAATTAAGTTTGCTAGGAGCACATGCGAAAATTCAGATTTCATCCGTTTATGTGTAAGTAGATGATTTTCGAGGGCTGTATATATAAACATCAAATCATCAATAATACTCGAACTTTATTATTTTTCATCTCCAAAGTTTAGATTTATTACCATCTCTGCGTTGGTCGTCCACATCCTGTCCTGCATTTATCTGGGGAGAATTTTCCCCTGTAATTACAACTGGCAGTACACTGATCATGTAAGGAGCTCTTTCTGGGCCAATATCTTCCTATGGCTTTGCCATTTAGCCAAGCTTGGCCTTTTCCCATATATTGCATGTCGAGCCCAATAGGGTCATTCCCTTTTGGAGTTTCCACATTTACCTTCAAAATTTTAAAAGACTATCATTACCATAGAATCTACTAACAGAGGTGAACAAATCTTTTCACACACACACACACACACACAAAAAGGTAGCCTCTACGTAGTTTTGGATTTAATTGATGGAACTATTGAGCAAACTGCTATTAGAATGAGTACGCTACCTTGTACCAGATCAGAGGTTGATCTTTTGGCGGCTTGGGTGATGGCATCCACTTAATATCATCTCTACTATCTGGGTTGAATATGCGATGATATTCACCTTCTAATCCAATCTGCCAATTTACCTGATTATATTTCTCTAAAGATACGAAAACTTTGGACGTTGTTTTATATGAAAGTAGAAACTAGCATTGCACATAGGCTTGCAAGAAGCCAAATCGTGTGTACAGATTTGAATGCGTCCGTCTTCCTACAAGAAGTTAACTCTTGTAGTGATGGGAGCACTGCTCAATTTGTGAGTCAGTTATACATCTCACTGTATAAGTAAAAAAAGAACTAAAAGAAAAACACTTTGTTTATGTTTCACCATTTGACTCGTAGCCATGCTAAAAATTAATTTATTCATTTATGGTTATTATTTGCTGCCAAGAAGTAGCTCAAGAGCAAGATGATTTGGCTAGCACAATTTTGGAGGCAAAATTCACGAAAAAAACCTGCCCACCCCCTGTAAGTCTCAATGCAAGTATTGAAATCAAGTTAGCCGTCCCCTACCAAGGGATAAGTGCTACAGAAAAGCCTGTGCATACATCGAAATAATATGCTTTTAATTATTCACGACTTTAAGTACAAACTCACAGCTAAAGGTCATTTTGTACCTTATAAATCCACTTATTTGAAGATAAGTCCATGGTTCCATTTTTCAAACCATTGATCTTGACGCTTGTTAATCCTGCTCCTACCCACTCATAAAATGGTCCTGCATTCTTAAAGAACAAGAGAAAACATGAAAAATCTCGGAGAACAATAATGTAGCCATAAGAAAAGATATATTATTTTAATAATGAGCATAGCCAATATAACGTTACGTACCTGGCTTTGGACCAAGGGTTCAAAATCGGGATATTCAATAAAGAAATAATGGAACATAACTAATATATGCTTATGTACATTTTATATCCAAATTAAATTGTTCATCTACTATGCTTGTATTGCACAAAGAACAGTTCTAAAATCTGTATAAGAGGAAGGACAGACAGGACATGGAATTGAGGGAGCGAGAAATGAGTGTTCCTAAAAGCATGATCAACTATTTTGCTATTACTGTGTTTACACTTGTATGTTACAAAAAAGTCGATTTCACTACTGGGCAGCAAGCAAGATGGCAAATTCAGAAAGAGGCCAATCTTGAAAAGAAAGCAAAAATTGTTTGATGATAAAAAGCATTTAAAGACTCCGATTAGATCTCTTTTTGGTTTCCAAGTAGCCATAGATATATTTATAAGCATAGCACAAGTAAAATCAATATTTTAGGAATTATATAATATATAGTGCATCTGAATGTAAATACTTACTTGCAAGCCAACAGTCATGCTCAGGAAAGCTAGTTCATTCTTCCCAGCTCTCAGAGAAATGGGTGTCTCAAGCTTAAAAGTTGAATCGGAGCCATTTCCAGACGCACCGGCTAGAATTATAAATTTCAAGAAAAATAAGCACAACCATGATGATGATAAAGTGGTTGTTTTAGATGTTACAATACTTAAAAGACAAGAACATACAAATATACAAAACAATCATTACAATTTGCGTGTGTGATTTTTTGAGCCAGGTAATCACTTATTTCTTGAAATCTACAGGTACTTCTCGAGAAAATATAAATGATGAATATTATTTCCATAGTGCAGCATATAGAGTTCTCTTTTGTTTGGAGGAAGAGAAGTTCTCCTTTTTAGTAAATAAGTAGGGACATGCTAGATGGCATATAGTGCAACTCTCTGAACATTGGTCTTCAAAACTCTGTTACTGCTCTATAGGTGCAGGACTTCCATTAAAATCTCTAAATAGGGATTTGTTCAATCTATCCAATGGAAACTAATTTAAATGCACGACACCTAAAATCACCCGATGGCATAATAAAAGAGAACATTGCACTACACTATCACATGAATTATGCACAATTACTTCAACTGAAGTTTCAGTAAACATAACCAAAATTCAGACGATGGAACACATCTTGCTTCTTTTCTGGCAATAAAAAACAAAGGATAAAAGAAGAATAAAGTATAAACCTTGAAGTTTCTTATTTAGAAAAGCATGGACAGCATGGCCTTTTGATTCAACTTTGAGAGTTGGATGGCTGCCATCACTCAAGAACTTTTCACTCTCGTCCACAAAAAAACTGCAAATATGTATGATATTTCAAGCTAAATGAGCATCCAGGAGAGCAATTGCAAGATCATGATAAATTTACACTAGAGCAGAATGCTCACAAAAAAAAGTCTCTGGAGTTTGGAATTTACTCTGTAATTTGAGCAAAACAAGGTGGATAGTATGGGAGCAACATTTAGTAGATATTAAAGAAAAACCTTTTATGGTAAGATATGCACTGAGATATATTTTTTCCTCATCTAAATTAATATGTAGATATCCTACTCATGCAATCCACATAAAATTATTTTCTAAATTAATATGTAGACATCCTACTCATGTAGTTGACATAAAATTACCCTATATATGTATATATATGAGTAGGACTTTGTGCTATTAGGAGCACAGAGGCCTCCGTGCTCCTAAGCCGTTTTCGACAATTAACTTTCAAATCGACGATCAGCTTCGTTAGACTTGACCTAGCGTACTTGAAATATCTAGAAAATAAATATCTATAAATAAATACCTCTTCAAACCTCTCCTCAGTTTGAAGCAATCAGCACTTAATTTTGAAATAAGATTATTAGGGTAAACTGCTAATAATGAACAAGTCTGAACATATTGAAAAATTTTCAAGACAGAGGGCAACCTTGTTGTGTACCACAGGTAATCAGTGGAATCCTTTGTGGTATTGATATGATCCACAAATCCATTTTTTGTGAAGTCAGGTTCACCCCAGACCCCTGTTTTCTCCATGAAAATCTGCCAACTGCCTGATATTATCAAATTTTCCGGTATCATATCCACAACTGAAGTTTGGGACCGAACCTATGGAAAATTGCTCCCAAGTTAAGACTCTGACCAAGAAATACTATTATCGTAGCAGTTAATAAAATGTATCGACAGTAGAAAAGATGAAAAGAAGCACAAGTAAAGATACCTTTGCAGTGTTAAATACCACATTCTTGCAATCTGGCAAGATACTAACTGACCAAGCAGGAATGTTATATGATTTGTTCTGAAAAACTACCAATTTATCCTTTTCTTCATCAATGTTAGCAAGGAATGCAACACACCCCCCTGAGGGATCAGTATAAACATCAGCCTGAACAAGCGAAAAACCAAAAAATGTTATAAAACTAACAACCCAACAAAAAAGATGATGCAAAAAAAAATATAATAATGTGTCCGGTTTCTTTAGAATTTGGTTTGGGATTTAAATTGACAGAAGAATAAAAGCTCACCTCTTGATGAGGACCAAGGGAAATAAACGTTGACTCGCCATGAAGCAATGCATGCTCGCATAATTTTATAGCTTGATGAAGCTCTTTCAGATGTCCCCATTTTGGAAGTCTCACCAACCCTGGTAAATGACAAGAAGAATTTTGGCAAGAAAAAAAAAGTTTAATACTTAAATATACATAAGAAAGAGAGGTAAGTACCATATTCATCAATTGGTGCATCATAATCATAGCTTGTAGTGATGAATGGTCCCCCAGTAGTGCGACCAAAGTTTGTACCACCATGATACTAATATACCAGAAAAAAAGGAAAGAGAAGCTTTTAGCATCAACGAATTTTATTGAAGTATTTCTAAGAAATTCCCACCTCAGACTACTGATGGATGTGAAATCACATACCACATAATAATTTTGAACGCTCCCACCTTTCTCGAAAAAACGTGCAACAGCAAATGCAACATCTTCAGGTGGCCGATGCGGATTGCTGTCCCCAAAAGTTTGAAACCTGGTCACCAAATTAATGAACAGAGCATAAGTCGAATAATAGAATATAAAAACTTCATAGGCCGATGACCTGATCATGAAATAAACTCCAAAACCTTATCATAAAGATAGTTTAAGGGCTTTCATTTTATAACTTTATAACCTTTACACCATCTTAAATGCAAGACGATGATCAACTCATATATGGTAGAAAAACTTTTATTATGAAGATACTGTCATGCATAGGAACAACAATAGTTAATTTTCACTTGTCATAAATATTAAATCAAGCAATGTAATGTTCACAAATATATGTCTAAAAAATGCACTTACCATCCAGGCCAATTCTCGGTCCAAATTTTCGGCTTGTTTGGAGAATTTGGGGTAAATTGATCACAGTAAAATGAATTGCAAGTATTGATCTGCAAGTGAAAGTAAACAAAAGAGAAAAATAGAACTAGTGAGATTCATTTTTGAGTTCAACTAACATTATTGTTGTAACATAATTCCATCTAATAGGAAGGCTGAAGATAGCATAAATAGAACTTTGAGTAGTAATCTAAACTGAACTTTGAGTAGTAATCTAAACTCTTCGAGCACAGATATAGCACAGTAAAGCATAGGTTTGTTTGAAATACTGCTTTCAAAGTGAATTATTGAATCATAAATTTTAAGTATATTGGAACACGTCAACAGAAACAAAAAAGAACTTCCTGATAACGTAGCTTGATTTGGTTATGAAGTTTGTCAAAATCTATTAGAGTTTCATCAGTTTTGGTAGAAAAATTGCAGCTTCAACATTTTTCCTCGCATCACCAACTTACAAGAAAGAAAAGATATCAGGAAACTTACAACAGGATCAGGGGCATCATACTGTTGGCACATAATCCAAGGCACTCCTGTATTCTGAGAAAGAGCCATACTAGCAGCCCACATTGCATACGGCTGACCACCACTTCCATAGGCGCTTTCACTATCTCCATATTCATTTTCAATCTGCAATGGGTCAAACAAGCCAGCGATGCAAATGGCTGCAATTCTTGAATTTTGAGATGAATACAATCACAGAGCAGTGAAAGCCTCTTTTATCAATAATCACATCAGTTCTATTACTAAGCAAAGCTAAACATAAAGGTGTCCGTGGACCGGGTTGGGTCTGGATAGTTGATATATTGTACTCTACCCTAAAAAGAAATGGTTAGAAAAAAAAAAAATATACCCTACCCATTTAACTTCGGGTCGGGTCCGGATTTGAATACTTAAGTTACTAATATACCCATCAGGTCTATTTGAGCGGATCTCGGTAGTGACTATCCGTATACTACCCGTTCAAAACCGGATACGGGTCGGGTACGGGTACCTGTATATATATTTTTTATAGACTTTATTAAATTGTTTGGGCAAAATTTGTTTCGGCCATTATATTTACCATTATATTTACTGATTAGAAGTCTAAAATTCAAAATAATTTTATATGTAAACACACAAAAATTAAAAAATTATGATACCATATTACAGATAAAGAGAATATAAGTTGTAGTAATTACTAATATTATATACTAGCATTCAAAAAAAAAGGGGGGAAAAATAAAGATGAATCAGAAAATTTGCTAAATAGAATATTCATTAAAAAAAACTAGATTGTCGACTATGATTGGAGAAGGGATTTGGAAAAAAAAACTCACTTGTACCACACCTGTAAAGGATTAATATCGCTAATGATAACGACGATAGAAATATTGTTTTATAAAAAACTCTTAGGCAGAAATGAAACAAAAAAAATAAAGAGTTAAAAACAAAGAGTAAAAAAATTAGAAAAAAGAAAGTAGTAAAAGAGCGGCTAGGGTTTCAGTGTTTCCCTAGGATGAAACTACTTGAAAATACTTAGAGATCCCTCGTCTATAAGTCCTATTAAAATTTATCCCTTAACTTTAAAAGTTCAAAATTTTTTTATTTACTATCGGATATTTCATCGGGTCCGGATTTAAAAACTATTCCGGACCCTACCCATTTAAAAGTTGGGTTTGGGTCGGGTCCAAATCGGGTATGGGTATAAAATATCCAAACCCATACCCGAAACTTTAATGGGTATTTTTTTTTACCCGTATACTATCTATTTTTTATCGGGTCCGGTTCGGGTCCGGATAGGGTCCGGGTCGGGTATGGTATATCGGATATTTTGGACAACTTTAGCTAAACATAGTTGCATACTATAGAAGCTAAGCACGAGTGAATCAATAGAATGTTTTCCAACAGATTGTCCGAAACATAGAATTTTCAAGAACCAAGATTTCCCAATGACGGTATAGAAGTTAGTGTTCAAAAATCCCAAGTAACTAGAAATCAATTTGAAGTTCAATCAACTCACCAAGTTAGCCATTGATTTGATTACGCTATACTTTTAATATACTGTTCATTGTGAGATATGGGATTTCTAAAAGTGCGTTGAAGAAACATTGGGCTAGCATTATCAAACAGGCGTTAGAATGACGAGGAAAAGAAAAACATGCCTGAGCCAAGATGATATGACCACCCTGTGAAACAAAGAACCTCTCTCGCTTCATCATGTCCACAACATAAGTCGTGAAGCTCTTCATGTGACTCTGTTACCAAGAACGAAAAGTGCCACTCGGATTTGAGATTCATGGCAAAAATCACAAAGCCTAAACCGAGATTTTTTCATAAGACAACACAAAGGTGAAAGCTTTCTCCATTACCATACCTTGAAGGGTTCGTTATTCGTCCGGAACACAGTGCCCGGCACATAGTGCAACCAAACTGGCACTCCCCTACATTACCCAAAAAAGCCCAATTCATCATGAGACGCACTTCTGGAATAGCTTTTCTACTCAGGGAAGCTGTCAAACAACATTCCAGAGAATCCGACTGTGGGAAGCAAAAATAAGCTTCTGATTCTCAAAAGCAAAAGTTTCTGCTTTTGGCTACAGCAGGATGCTATTGCTGTAATATTAGTCCTTTTAGTGTCCCATTGACTAGCATTCTAGAAGAGCTTCTCTGCTGCAAACATTAGGCAGACACAATGCACAAAGTTTCTATTGTGGAATGAGCTGAAACGAGCTTCTACATATCAAAAGTAAAAGCACAAGTTTGAAATTTCTACTCTTGCTACATCAGAAAAGTTGTTGGGTATTGTGGAACTTAAAAATAACGTTCTCTACCAAACTTAAGCTTTTAGGGGGAAAAAGAAAGATTGCTAATTTCGCATGTAAATTTAAGTTTTTTTAAAAAATAAATTCTTCTTCAAATGTTTCAACTTAAATAACACTTTAGCATAAGCTATAGCAAGAGCCAAACAAGATGCTTCTTTCAACAGCTCTACGCCCTACGAAACATTAAACAGGGGATAAAAAAAGGAACCCAAAATTCCACTCCGCGGCAACAAATGGCCCAATGCGGAGGATCATAAACAACCCAGCATCGCGAACAATCCCAGCAAACCTAACCAAATCGAACCGATCCTCGAAATAATACTACACACGAAAAAAAAAAAGAAGATAAATTAATCCACTAACATCAAAAGCTCATTGAAACGTAGGATCAGAAATTGGGGGCACAACCTCGCCGGGCGAGATCTCGTGGCCGTTCCAGAACACGTAGGTCTCGATCGCGTCGGCCCCGCCCTCCTTCGCCGCGGCGACGAGCCCCGGCCACATCTGTAGAGAGAGAAAGTGAGGTTTCGAGAGAGAGAGAGAGAAAGAAAGAGAGAGGGTTGGAGAGAGGGGGAGAGTACGGCGGGGACGCTGCGGGGGTAGTGGATGGAGGCGGAGATGAGGAGCAGGCGGCGGCCATTGACGATGAGGGAGCGGTGGTCGTAGGTGACGTTGGAGGAGTCGGAGAGGGAGAGGAGGAGGAGGAAGGAGAGGAAGAAGAAGAGGAGGAGGAGGAGGCGAGGAGAGGGGCGATTAGGGTTAGGGTTTCTCCTCTTCGCCATTGTTGTGGGCGTGTCTGTCTCACCACAACGCGAGCTATATACACTCTTTAGTAGTAGGAGAGGACGAAGAAGAAGACGCAGCGTAGGCGGAGTAGTAATTGGGATGAGTGAGACAGGACAAAATTGTTGCCTGAACCCGGTGTATCCGTACGCCTCATACACCGTATCCAAATTGTTTTTATAAATAAATAAATATGTTAAAATAAAATCCACATATTTACACGATTTAAAAGGCATATGGAATGAAATTGTGACGCCCGACTTTTCAGGGAATCATCCATCCTAAGACTACTTCTGTCCTAATACACTTAACTCTCTTAATCTTTTGGATCTAGCCACCGTCCAAAATTTTTAAGCCGGATTAAGAGTTTTAGTCTAATTATATCTTATATATAGGACTATTTGGGGTTTCATATTTTTCCGCCCTTAAGCCCTGACGTCCCGTCAGGCTCAGACTCACAAAGTACCAGACGATATGAGACTCATCTTATTAACCTAAACCGACTTTATAATGAGCTGCGCTCCATCCACAATAGTCAACAGTATAAAACCATCGTTCTTCCTGCTGTATAATACTGGCTCAGGCTAGACTCATCTCACACTTCCGGCTGGTAATTTACTCTGATACTAACTGTGACGCCCCGACTTCCCAGGGGGTCATTCATCCTAGGACTATTCCCGTCTCTTAATCTCTTGGATTTAGCTACCGTCCAAAATTCTTAAGCCGGGTTAAGAGTTTTAGCCCTATTATATTTTATATATAGGAATACCTGGAGTCTCACAGAAATTCAAAAAATTTAAAAATTTATTACTATTGCATCAATATCTTAATAATAATAGCCAAAAAAAATTATTATTTGATTTGTAAATGTTACAAATTTTTTGATTTTAAAACAGATTGCTTTCGAATGTCATAACACTTTTTTACGCTCGATTTTAATTTTGAAACTTCAATAATGATTTTCGAGACCGAGAGCTACGATGAATGAGAGTTTTTTTTTTAACGAGCGACGCTGTAATAAACTCTTGGAAGAGAGAGAAAAAATTATTTTGTGCATCCCAATTATTGAGTTTAATTATCGCATACACAAACTCAGAAAATAAATAAATAAATTAATAAAATTATTATGCATTAGTACTACATCCCCAGCTCTCCTACACCAATTTATTAGACATTGCAATAATATATTTCATTCATGGTCTAAAACTGAGTCGGTTCATGATACGTACGGATACATCAGGTGCAGGTAAACAATTTTCACGTGAGGAGAAAGAATCGAGCGCCGATGCGCAAGAGCGCGTTTAAGTTTGCGAACGACGTGGCAGTACATATTGGCTCTTTCTTAAACCCAACCAATAGAATCACGGCACGTGCACAGTAAGCGTGTTCTGTGTTCGTAAGGGAAACAGCGGATGTGCACCGAAACACCAGAAGCGCCGAGGCTGGGGCGGGAGATTTTTGGCGGGGACACGATTCAACGGACGCACGTGATCCGTTGTATGGTATTGGTGTGGGCCCACCCCACTCATGCAAATGCAATAGATAAGGTGAACTTGTTGGATGAACTGGGTCCACCACGTCATCCGTGGACCATTATAAATTGTGAGCCAGTTTTTTCTGTACCAGTATAACTTTTTTTTTTTTGGTAAAAATGTACGGCACGTATTTGTTCTATGGACCATTTTAAGTAGATTATTTAATTTCTTAATTTCTTAAGTAGATTATTTAATCATCTTTTATATTTTTAAATTTTTTTTTATCTATCAGCATTAGATTGATGGGAGAGCAAATGGGAGGATTCCAAGATGCATGGTAGACCAGGTCCAGGGGTTTTCTTTTTTTTCTTTTTTTTTTTTTTTGTTGATTCCAAAATTTGTTCTTTTGGAGGATTGCAATGTGCCTAGAATGTCTGTGCTCAATTTGTCTATTTTTAAGCAGATGCTGCTGTTCTTTTTACCTCTTACAATGAACCAAATATTGTTTTCTAATACTCAAATCCATTCATTAACAACATTGTGTTTGCACAATTCTCTTTGTTTTTATTATTTTCGACACCCTTGATTTGATTTTGTTTACCTGATATGTTTTAATGTGGTTAACTTATTACGAATACATGTAAAATTATCAATGCAGAATTTTTTTTTCCTTTTTTTAGATTGTTGAATCACGAGTATTATATAAGAAAATCTTAGCTTCTATTTCAAATAGATGTACATCTTACATTCCTCTTATTTAGGAATGCAAATGGGATGGATTCGATAGCGGGAGGGTCCCTCACCTCCTACTTTCTTTTTGTAACACTCCAATAGTCCCACATCGAATGGAATACTAATTTCAATCAGTTTATATGAGACCTATATCCTAGTAATAATAACTGGGAATACTGATTCCGATCAGTTTATATGAGGCCTACACGCTAGTAATAATAACCGAGATTAAGCATTTTGAGATAGTTGTTTGGGCCCAACAAGTTATTGTTGCTAGCGGGTCGGGTCGTTGCACTTTTCTTGGTGGGTCAAAGCGGATTCAGTGTGGATTAATTTTTATCCTTTTTTTTTTGGCCTCTGCGTATTGGTTTTTGACAGATCGAAAGAACGAAGGGTTTTTCTGTCTCTAGCTCTATTTTTTTCGCAAATCAAAAATGTTATCAAAAAATAATGTCTTTACTTTGGTGGGATACATAAAACCAAGTCTCAAAAATAGAAGCCTCTTTTTCTGGGACTCTTTGTAGTAGTAAAATCTTACAAAATAAGGTATAATTTAGTGAAAAGATTGGTAATATTTTTTTTTTCAAACACTTATTTGGTTTCTTGAAATAGTATGAAAAACTGTATTTCACAAAAAGACTTTTCCATAAAAAAAAATTCTGTTCCATAGTTTTGTTTTTTTGGATTAAAAATTCGAGAAACGAAAATACTACTTTTCTATAAAATCTAATTTTTTTAGAAAAAAAAACTTATTTTTTTGGAAACTAAATAAATGAAAAATATTTTTTTAACCATAAAATTGTTTTCTCAGTGGTTTCGCACTTTCTCACTTTAGTACCCTATAGTTTAAAGTGTATCACTTTTGTACCCTATGATTTTATTTTTCTCTTTTTGTTATCCCCTTCACTAATTTTTTTTCGTTAAATTAGTGACAAAGTTAAAACTAAAAAAATACTAAAGTGAATATTCGATGAACTATAGGTGGGGTATCAGAAATTTTTGTATATGATTTAACAAAAAGTTAACAGAGGGATTGATAGAAAAAATAAAATAAAATAAAACCACAGGGTACTAAATTGATACACTTTAAACCACAGGTAACTAAAGTGAGAAAATGCAAAACCACAGGGGTGGTATTTAAAGTTTACCATCTCATCTCATAAGATAAGAGGACTTAGGGGTGCCCGGTTCTTCCGAAAAGCATGAAAAATTATTTTCCAGAAAAAAGAAAAGAGTATTTCATCTATTGTTTCACAATTTTCGTTTTCCAGATAAAAAATTCAAAAAATGAAAATACTAGTTTTACATGAAATCTGAAAAAAAAAAAAAAGCTTTTTCTCAAAAACTACATACTTTTCTTAAGAACTACATGAAAGAAAAATACCTTTCCAGGAAACCATTTTTTGAAATATGTTTTGAAAAACCAAACACCCCCTTAGAAAAAGGAAATACCAACATAAATCAAAATAAAAAAAAGGGAAAATTTTGATGACATTGATTAATTATTTCAAACAATGAATGTTACATAATGAGAAACTTGGCCATTTAATTTGCAAATTACAACAGTTTCTTTGATCTGAAACCCTCTTTTTTTAGTTACCTCTTTGAGCTTTCACAAACTTTAACACCACACTATTTATGAACTGCACTCTTATTATCTCAGTACACTGCTTCTCCTGCTGTTTCCGAGTGATCTTCTTTAGATGAACTTACTTATCCAGGGGTGCAGATCAACTGCAACTTGCTACAACAAAAAGAGATTTCTCTGTTCCAGGGCATGGATCGCCTCCGAACATCGAGGATGTTACAGAGATTGAACAGCTGAATTTGCCTACACAAGCCTAGCAAAATGATAGCAATAGAGTAACTAAAAGTTCAAACCTTTCACTTACATGGAAAAAAAGAGAAGATCCAACTTAAATTTAAGCAGTCGCGAATTCATTCTCTAATAAAGAGATGATAATGTCTTATTATCGATAACACGAAGATCTTAATAATTACCTTCTCGACGACAGATTTTGATGAATTTGAGTGGCAACTTCCTACGCCGTGACCTTCGCAATCCCCAAAAGAGTTTCCATAGCTCGCAAACTCAATAGCCTCTATTCTTTTACCTTCTTGGCAATGAAGATGAACACTTGGTTGCTTACTCTTTGAGAATACTGATGGTGTACTAGTCTCACTCACTCGACTACAAACTCGCGTAACCGACATTGTATTCACCGTGATTTCAACAGGGTCGCCGCCTATTTCCTCAAAGAGGATCAAAAGGTTTTGTTTATCCTTCAAAAATGACCGCGGAACATGGTACCTTGTAAAAATTCATTTGAAACATACTCATCAGATGAGAGAAACAAAGTAACACAAATGCGATATACCGTAAACGGCATTAGTGCAAAGTATGTGCTTTTGAGGATTCGTATATATGTGTAAATATTCAAATGATATATAACTTCTACATTACAGAGATTGAGAAGGTTGTCCATTGGATGCTTTGAAGGAGACCCAGTATCTTCCAATGCTTTCTCCATTGATCCACACTTCGCCTTTTCCCATACTAGAAAGGTTTAGCGCGACAGGATCGTCGCCATGCGGAGCGTCGAATGTGGTCTGAATAAACCAAGAGTTAGAATCAACTACTGGCTTATGATATACGTATTAAGCAATAATCAAAGAATGATTTCGTAATTGTAATTTGATACCTTGTACCACATAAGGGGTTTATTAGTAGAGTTCTTAATCGATCGCCACTCCGCATTCTCTGATCCTTTGTCAGAGTAAATTTGTTCCTTCTCTCCGACTAATCCTACCTGCAATTATCTTTTTAGATCGAATTCGTGTTCTCATGATGCGTAAAATTTGCTAATCTTTAGCATAAATGTAACTGAACAAATAGTACTTGGTATGCCCATTGATGATTATTAAGATTCTGAGATGCAGCTGCTCTCTGTCGAATGCTTACCGACCGGAGACCCGCGAATCTTCTTTCGAGATAAGCCCCTGAATCCTTTAACAATTGATTGAACACTTATCAAGTCCAAACTTAAATTGTCCATCATCATATTCTTGAAAACATTTACAAAAGGATACAACTATTTTTTTTATTGTTAGTTAGGAATATTTGTTCTATTGAGTGAAGATCTTTTATCATGATTAACCGAAGAATTTGTTTCTTGTTCATTGGCACTTTTTTTGTATAAGTATTTACAGAAAAATAGTAAGAGCAGAAGGTGTTATTCGTACCGGCGAACCAACCATGACACTCAGCAATGAGATGTTGTTCTGTCCTTGGACTAGAGGAATGGGTGTGTCAAGAACAATGAGTGGTGGTCCATGATGACTCCCATGCACACTCCCTAATCAAATTATGAAGCATAACTGATACTAAATTGAAAGTTTGAATTTTGAATTGATACTCTGGAGCATAACTAAGTTATACAAAAAAAGAGTAATGCTAAAAAAGAGTATTTAACATAATCTAGAATATTATTAATGAGTTAGTTTTATACATATGACAAATATTCATGTCACCTATTACATATCAAATTTGAAAAAGTAGAATCAATTCACTATATTTTCTTATATAGAAAAGCTACCATATGCGTAAAACTAAATTGCTGGTCAACTACCACATGCATAAAGCTGATTTATCAATAATATTTTAGGAAAATACATTCAGGGTACACGTGTCATTACTCGAATTCTTCTTTTATATATGCAAAATAGAAAACCACATACATTATATTTGAATATAAGAAATTAGGAACTAATGGAAGTTACTCACCTACAAATTCATTGTTGACGAAAGCATGCAAGACGTGCGCCCTCGACTCAACCTGAAGCAACTCTTGACCGGAAAATGGCGTATGATTGTAGCTGCATTCAGGTAATTATCGCAGACCAAAATGAGTACAAAATAAGAGCCACTGCGTATTCGATATGCAATTTTAACAGACACTACGAAAAACCTGAGAGCGAATATACGAAAATAAAAAGTAATAAGTCTTGAATCTACCTAACAGAGTACCAGAGATAATCTGTTGCATCTTTTGTTGTGGACATTTGTTCAAGGAGTTGATTAGTAGTAAATTCCGCATTTCTGATGCTCGCGATTTCTTCGCTGAATACTTTCCATCTCTCTGCATTTTTCAGATGATCCACTATCTTTGCTGATCTTGTACCATTTTGAGCAGTCACCTGAAAAGAAGATAACATATATAATAATTGACAATATTTCATCTGAAAACAGGATAAAAGAAGATGTGGATTTTAATCCAAAGGATGAAGAAGTCTCTCTAATTAAACATGGAACCAACCTTTGCAGTATTGAAGGTCTCATTTCTGCAGTTTAATAGCACACTGATCGATTTGGCGGGCAATTCGAAAGTCGTATTGCGAAATTTGATTGCTGCAATTTGATGCTTGTTGAAATTTACCAGGAAGGCAATGCACTTTCCCGAATTCGTTTGAAAAATATGTGCCTGACGAAAATTATGTATCAAATCACTAGTACTTCACATAGAAAATTTTAGTTAATATGTTAACAATAGTTGTACTAATAACCTCTTGGAATTGGCTAAATGATTGGTTAGTATATGTTCCCCAAAGTAATGGCTCAGAAGATAGCTTTATTGCAGCATGTAATTTTCCGAGATGAGCCCATGTAGGTTGCCATATAAGACCTGAATGAAAAAAACAAAAATAAAAACAATCAAATAAGATAATAATCTGTTAAGAATTACATAGATTTTTTTCTTTCAAGTAAAAATATACCGTATTCATCAAGAGGAGCATGATCATAGTAGCCTGTTGTGACGAAGGAAGAGGCGGATCTCCCAAAATTCGTTCCTCCATGGTACTGCATTACAATCATATTGTCAGATTCTTATATATGTTAATCGAAACATTTTGCATATTGGTTCAATAATGTTAAATTTTACAATGTAAAATTCATATTCAAGTTGAAAGAATGAGAACGAAGCATACCATGTAGTAGTTCACAAAACTTCCGTTCTTTTTCGCTATAAAGAGTGCAGTAGCAAATGCAATATCTTCTGCTGATCTGAACTTCGCCTCCTTACCATAAACTAGATATCTGCATGAAATAATTTTTAGTTACTATTCCTTTTATTGTAGCATTTGTGAATTAAAATAGCTGGTAATTAAAATCTAATGTTCTTGTTCTTACATCGACATCTGTAACATGTCAGTCACTTATGCAGCTGCAGAAATACCATAAATAATGCTTACAATGCAACTACTTAATTGCAAAACTAAGTAAACAACGATTTTAATTCGATCAAAATATATATTGTAACGTACATATATGTTATAGTTTCGAGGAGTAATGGAAATTAAACTAGCTTAAATTTGTAAACTGTACAAAAAATAATATGACATACTTAGTTGTCCAGTTCTCCGTCCATAATGATGGCTTATTTGGCGAATTTGGCCCTACAAATGTTTCTCCACATATCAATCCATTGCAGGAATTAATCTGTTAGTAAAATTTTATAGTTAACAAACATCTAGTATAGGTTTTTTTTTGAAAAAAAAGATACTAAAGATACAAACAACTGGGTCGGGAGCGTCGTTTTGTTTGCACATCATCCAGGGAACGCCGGTTTGAAGGGCGACGGCCATCGATGCTGCCCAACGAACGTAAGGCGGCCCGCGTTGATGGAACGCAGGCTCGACCATTTGGTACTCGTTTTCGATCTGCGAATTAATTGCTTACATTTATATTAATTCGGTAAAAAAGAAAAACATGAACTTCGATTTACCTGAGAAATGATGATGGGGCCTCCTTGAGGGTAATACAACTCCTCCGACTTCATCATGTCGACAATTTTCGTTACGAATCTTTCCATGTGCCACTGCACATTAATCGGCCGACGTTTTGCGAACAAGAACAACAAATTTAAGAAATGCTGGACAAATTCGACTTGTAAATTTAGCAAAACAAAGAGAACAGCTAAAACTTCTTCTTGTTTGTGTAAATTGATGTCGACTATCACGACCACAGTGAGATTTAAGATCACATTTACCTTAAATGGTTCATTATCGCACCGAAACGTAATGCCCGGAACATCGTGCAACCAAAATGGGAATCCTCTGCGTTAAGAATTCGCCAATGCGAATATCAGATAACAAAATTATGATATGACATAAGAATTCGCGATTTATACCCGTATTTCCACTCCGATTCGACGAAAGGGCCGATTCTCAAGCTAACATAAAGGCCCTGAGCATGAACTTCTTTGATGAATCTCACAAGATCATATCTCCCTTCAAAGTTATACTAATCATCAAATTTAATAATAATGATATTTCAGTGACAAAACCATAATGACACTTTCATATAACTGTGCTTAGTAAATAAATTCTAAATGGAAAAGAATGTACCTGTCCTATGATGGGTTCATGAACATTCCAGAACACATATGTTTGTATCACATCTAAGCCACCTTCCTTGGCTTTGGTTATGAGAGATGGCCACATCTGTCATGTCAAGTAACTGCATCAATACTTCAAAAAATAACTCACACTAACCGACCGTTTCTACAGTAAGTGGTATAGGATTTGGTGGTCGGTATCCGAGGTCTCAAGCTCGAATTCTAGTGGATTCATATTTTCAGCTAAGTTTATTTCTAAATGAAATAAACGAAGCAGGTAGCGTGCTATCTATCTCTCTCTCCAAAAAAAAAAAAAAAAAAAAAAAAAAAAACTCACACTACCATTTCTTTCTTTCTTTCAAGCAACAAGAATTTAAACTGAAGCTTAATTAAGATTACTTATTCTATGAAAAGTGTTAGTAGATGAGTTAAATTGATCTTTTTACCCCTCTTATATTATTGAATAAAATATTTTTTTGAAAGGATATTTCTGTCTAATAGACTTTTGGAGGAAAATATTAGTAAGGATAAAAATATTATTTCACTTATCTGCTGTTAAAAAATAGACAGTACTTTAACGGTAACAAACCAAAGAAATAAATATAAATATCAATGTATTTTTACACAGATAAAAATAAAAAAGTTGAACTTTATTAGGATATATTTGCTATTCGATATGTTTACAAAGAGAGCTGTATGCAACTAATTTTTATTTTAATGTGAGAACATTAAATTCGCTATTTTTAAAAGTGCGATGCACGGATCTTAAAGCAAGACGAAATGATGGATTATATGGTCTTTTATCTTGGAGATTGTCTCAAATAAATAAATAAAACTTCAAATGATGGATTATATGGTTTTTGAAGTTTTCCCTAAATAGGAAAAACTTCAAAAACCCCCCCTGTGGTTTCGTGCATTCTCACTTTGCTACCCTGTGGTTTGAAATGTATCAATTTACCCCCCTGTGGTTTCATTTTTATTTTTTCGGAAGCTTTTTCGTTAATATTTCGTTAAATTATATACAAAAAACTTCAGATAACCATCTATATTTATCGAATAGTCACTTTAGTATCCTTTAATTTTAACTTTGTCACTGATTTTAAAAAAAAATAATAATAAAATTGATAACAAAAAGATAAAAACGAAACCACAGGGGGGCAAATTGATACGTTTTAAACCACAGGGTAGCAAAGTGAGAATGCACGAAACCACGGGGGGTTTTTTGAAGTTTTCCCAAAATAAAATATTAGCTCACAACATGAACCTATCCAAGTCCATTTGTGGAACCCGGTCCAACTCCTAAACCGGGCATTGAACCGAGCCGAAGCGAGCCGAGCCGGACCGGACCGGCCTATATATCTTATGCGCCGGCCCAACCCTAATCTCGTTGACTTTTTACGAAGAGGACAAAGCATTCGCAACAAACTCTTTTCTCTTTTTATTAGGAAAATTTAGTTCCCACCCACTTATACCAAATTAAAAATAAAAGTAAAATTAAAAAAATAAAAATAAATAAATAAATAAATAAATGTTCCTCTATGTTCTTTATTTTATTTGAGTCATAAAAGATCGAAGATCAAACCATTAAATATTGAAGGAAAAAAGCCAAAAATAAATCAAAATTCTATATACATACATATATATATATATATATATATATATATATATATATAGTCTAAATATTTTTACTTGATCAAACACTTTAATTCCGATTTTCTCGTATATTATACTTTAGACCCTCTTCATATGTCAAATAATTTGCTTAGTTTAGTTTATTTTAAACATGATAAAAAATTCTTTTATAATAAAAAATAAAATTTTCTTTAACAATAGAAATTAAATGATAGTGCATTTGAAAATTTATATATAGAGAATAAAAATTATTCAAATGAAAAATACATAAACCGAATCGCAAAAATCGTTTCAAAATTCAAATGAAAAGTACAGAAACCGAATTGCGATATCGATATACTACAATGGCTAACACATAAAATATTTTTCCAAGATTATAGACCCACAAATGTTTCAACAAACCAAGAAAATAAAAACACACACCAAAAGTAACGCCCACCTATATATCACACACACACACAAAATTAAATGAGCAATAATAATAATAATTTAGAGTTTGATTTTTTCGAAAAAGTGTGAAACTTTTTTTTTTTTTTTTGCATAAAAGTACTCGTTTTTATGAAAAAAAATTTCAACTTTTTGCCTGTTTGGTTAAAAAAAAATTAGCTTTTTTAGAAATTTCTTTCTAGATTTTATAGAAAACTAGCCTTTTTAATTTTCTTTTTAAAATAATCCGAAAAACGAAAATACTAATTTCTATAAAATCTAAAAAAAACTTTTAGAAAAACTAATTTCTTTGAAACTAAACAGACAAAATAACTAGAAAAATAAGTTTTTCATTAATTTTTTTTACCTTTTTTAATATTTTTCTTAAGAACCAAACAGACGAATTATACTTACAGAAGGAGTGCTGCGCGGGTAATGAATAGAGCCGGAGAAGAGCATCCTCCTCTCCCCCTCTATTATCAAAGCCCTTCCGTCGTACTCAACCTCTTCTCTCTCGCGACCGCCGCCACCTCTGCTGACGCTTGCGTCAGCAGCAACCGCCGCCCACGACACCCACACCACCGTGACTGCCGCGATCGTCGCCGTCGCCGTCGTCGCCGCCCTCGACCCCATCTCCCTCCTCCCACACCACCACCACCACCACCACTTCCTCCTCCTATGCACTACAATTTTATGTTACTGTACAAACCTCATGGACTGAGAAACATATGTGCAATATATATATATAAATGTTTGCGTAAATATAAGCAAGTGTAGGTGCCTCCCCGAAATTATGGCTCGTATTCTTGTGGAGGAGTAAATGATACGTTTGTGCGTATCTTCAAGTTTTTCGTTTGTTTCCTCCCTCTTTTACGTTTTTATTTTAAAAAAATTGTCTATAAATACTCCTATATTTTACTACATTTTTTTTATAACTTTTAAAAATTTACAATTCATTCTTTTAGAATTTAGAAATACTTTTAGGGAATTACGGCTTTAATTGAGGATGAACTGATCAAATTATTCTTATTTGTTCTGTCAAAAAAAATTATTTTTAATATATTTTTATTATTTTAAAAATATTTTAATATAAATTATAAGAAATGAACATAATAACAGAAGAACGCTGATTGAGAATGACTAAATGCTCCAACTTAAAAATTAATATTTATAGAAGAATTTTCAGAATAGGTCCCTGTACTATAACAATATTGCAACATGCTTTCTTTTTTTTTTAAAATTGTACAATATTAGGCCTCGTTCGTTATCAAGTTAAAAGCGTAGGATTTGACTGTTAGTTATTTAGAATCTTTCATCCAAAATATTTATTTCGCAATAAAAAATAAAAATTTGGAAACAAATTCATTTTTGCTTTTAAATTTATTTTTAAAAATTGGCATCTATTACTTTGCCAGATGCATTATAAGCTAACAAATTATGATAAAAAATATTTAAAAAATTAAATTATATATAATTAGTGTTTGAAAAAATAGAAATTCAGATGTGTTGAGAAGTGTGTTGAGAAGCATTAGCTCAAATTGGATTTAATTAAAAATCCATCACTTGTATATAATATGATGGATTTTTTTTTTTCAATAATTAGATTAAGCTTTTTGATATCTAATATTAATGAAATTATTCATTTCAATTTATGTTAAGTAGGATAAAAAATTAATCAAACTCAAAAACTGGAATATTTAACTATTTATATGGTAAAAATGTATGAAACTTATATAACTATGAAAAATTTTAAATTTGACTATCCAACTTTTCAAAATTTAAATTTTGATATCCAACCTTTTCATTTGTTTGATTTTGAGTCAGTCGTCTACACTTTGATTTCAAAATTTAAACTACTTACTTACTTTAATAAATTTATAGTTGTAAAAATTACGTAAAACATACTACTAAATCTGTAAAAAAAAATAAACGAGATATTCAAATTTTAAGTAAAATTACTATTAATTGACTCAGATCAAATAAATTAAAAGATTAGATAATAAAATCAAAATTTTAAAAAGTTGGATAGTTAAATTCAAATAGTCCATATTTCAAAAAAGTTCATATATTTTAATCTTATTTTTCAGTAAGAAAAATAATTAGATAAGAGGTACCATGATGCAATTATGAGATAGTAGAGGGTGCAACTGTGAAGTGTACAAATGTAGAGAGAGAAAATAGAAGAGAGAAAATATGATTTTATCAAATTTTGAAGTGGATGGTATTTAATATTTGCTAAATAGCAAATTAAAATTAATTAATCTTAGCTGTTACATTATAGTTAATTAATTTCACTGGTCAAATTAGTAATAATAAATAAAAATGTTAAGCACTAAGTATTAAATTAATTAATTAATATGGTATAAATATAAATATAGTCTAAGGTTACACGTACGCATGTGCAATTAGGGGTTGAATTCGACATCGGATTTGATAATATGCGAATTTGGATATTAAAATTTAGCATTCGACACATATTCGTATCTAAATTTGTATTCGAAAAAAATTTTAAAAAAATATGGATGCGAATATGTTTTTTTTAAAAAATCCGATTGTATTCTACCGTTTTCACTTGTTAGAAATAAGAAAATTATCAATATATATTTTAGAGAGATAAAGTGGTTTTCTTTGGTAATTTTTGTTTACTTTATTATGAATTAGATTGAATATAATACAAATTACTTGAACTATGAACACTTTATTTAATAACTATATGCAATTAAAAAGTGAAAAATAATATATTATCTATTTAAAAAGTGATTAGAGAGGTATATTAATTTTTTACTATTAATTTTTTTTTCTAACTGTTATAATTTTGGATTCAAATGCATTAATTGAACCAAATATCAAATTTATATAGTTCGTAAATTTGACTATCCCTTTTTAGATAATTTTAGAAAATTGCAAATAGGGGTGCAAAGGATTGAATACAGTTAGATTTTTGATAAAATCATATTTCCATTCGTATATATTTTTTGGATATGTATTGAATATTAAATTTTTGTTATCATATTCGCTAAAAATATGATTCAGATATGAGTCGGATTTGTATTTCGATATTATTGAGAAAATAATGTACACTAGCTAGTATGCATATATAATATGAACTAGCTATTATTCAATAAAATTTGATAATTACATAAGATTCTTATAATTTGTCACAAGATAAAGTTTTAATAGTAATAAAATATTAAAATAATTACGTGCAAGGCATTACTAAGCCACGTGCATGCCTAGAATATTGATATTGATATTGATATTAATAACGTAATTTCTAACAAAAAAAATTAAGCACGTTGTTACAAAAATATATATTTAGACCTAGCTTGATACCACTTTTTTAATTTTTTTTAAAAAAGAAAAAAATAACTCCACGAGACTTTATTTACTAACCAAAGAAGTCTCAAAATTCATTAATAATTAATCAAACTAGACTCCAGTTCAATTGTTCAAATAATAAAAAAATCCAAATAAATCTAGCACTAAATTACATTATATTTAACCCAAATGACACCTCCTAATCAAAGTCGCAACTCAAGTAACTCTAGAACTAAAGAATTAGTGTTAGTTGTATGTCCTCGAAGCCGTGAATCTGCGCCGCACGCACGCCTGCGATCAATGCACTGTCGAAATAGGACGACGACGGAAACACTCTTTTTTCTTTTTTTCAATATATTTAAAAAGAAAAAGAAGAGGAAAAAACAAATAAAAGCGTTTCATCTCCGCACCATCCATGAATTCGCACCATAAATAATCTTCTTCTATATGATGAAGAAAAAATGGCTCTTTTTTTTTTCCTTTTTTTCTTTTTTTCTATTTTTACTTTATTGCTAATTGGATTAAATGCGTCAGCATCATGGTGATTGCACTATGCGTAATTCTCGAGGGAGGCAAAATTTGGCCCATCCGTATCTCTTCCGCATTTTATTACCCTACAAAAAAATAAAAAGGAAAAAAATTCATAAATTCTTTGAAAATTTGCAAATTATATTATCAGAATGTCAATAGGTACAAATACCAGAAATTTTATCTAAATGATGCTAAACAGATATAGTTTTGAATATGATATTAAAAACAAAAATCCGACTATATCTGTTTCGGATATGGATATAAAAAACAAAAATTCGACGGATATGGATTTTAACTGTACCCAACCGAAACCAAAACCTGAACCCAACTCGAACATGAATTGTATTTGTATTTTAAATATTTAGATTTAATGTAATATGTTTTGAATTATTGTAAAGAAAAGCAATTATTTTGGATTTAGGTTTTAGATTTTTGGTTGGGTTCGAATTTTGATATGGACTTTTGAAATCCGTTTTTGAAATCCGTCAGGTTCGGGTTTGGGTTCGGGCTCGGGTTTCAAGTTTGATAGTTGAGTTCGGGTTCGGATTTTTAAAAATTAATCCATTCTGAATCCAACTCGTTGATATCCCTAATTATATATAAATCAAAATGAAGCGAAAATATACAAAAAAAAAAAATTTGTTGGGAAAAAAAAATATTGTAACTATAAATTAAAATAAACAAAAAAGGAATAATTGCCTATATACCCCTAATACGTTTGGAAATATCCGATTTATTCTTTCTAAAATATCCTTTATATGTTCCACCGTTATTGCAAAATATCCCCACAGTTATCTCCTGTTAAGTTAACCTGAGTTAAACGTAAGTTAAATACCTACCACAGTTAAAAAAAATTAAAATACCAATTTTGCCCTTAACTTAAGGGCAAATAAAAAAGGTTGGTGACGGTAGAGGGGGTTATTGGAAAAGACCAAAAGTCAAACAACTTTTTGTGCCCATGACTTTAAGGGCAAATAAGAAAGACAGTAATGGTGGAAGGGTATATTTGAAAAGGCAAAATAGTAATTTTACAGAGATAACAGAATTACTTAACAAATTTTAACTCTAAGGGTATATTAGAAATAGGTTGGAACGTAGGAGGGGTATTTTCAATATTAGCCTTCTAAGAGGGGTAAATTGAAAAGTCGGAAACTTTTCAGGAGTATATAAGCAATTGCCCCAACAAAAAAAATGTGCAACTATAAATAGCAAAATTTGGATAATAGCACGTGCGTAGTAATGAAATAATCATAAAGTTAACTTACTGTAAGTTGTACAGAATGAGAGTTCCGTAACGCATCTCTGATGTCATCTAATTTATCTGTTAATTTTACAACCTGCAAAATAGATCAATAAAACATCATCATATATCACATTATTTATTCTACATATAAAATTAAGAAAAGTAACATACTTTTAGTTATATATAGTTCATCATTAGAAAATGATCCAACTCTTACACTTCTAAAAATGGGTGGGCAACTTCCCTCCGTTTGGTTGGGATTTAAGGGGTGGAATAACTCCTTAACCCTCATTTTATTCCGAAAAACTTCTAAAAATCGGTGGGTGGGGTTAGCTAACCCCACCTCAAATGGGTTATCCCGGGTTAACTAACCCCACCTCAAATGGGTTATCCCGGATTAACTAACCCCACCTCACCCCACCAAACCCCAACCAAATATTATTTTCTATTCATAATAACCTACTATCTTTCTTATCCCACCTAATTCAACCAAACACTATTTTTCACTATTCTGGACTAACTTTAACCCCCAACCAAACACAAAAATACTTTGACCCCACCTTAACCTGAACTTAACCCTATCCCTGAAATAACTATTTTTTCCTTAACCCCGAACTAAACGGGTTATTATAGGCATATGTATATCAAATTTAAAGAATAAAACTATAGTGTTACAAATTAGAATTGATGATCGAAAGAGTTAAACTTTATCGAAAATAAAGTGATGGATCAGAACTTAGAGAAACTTATGATTCTGTAGAAAAGTATTGAACTTATTTTAGATTATCTGAGAAGTCACGAACTTAATTATTTACGTAAAATTTATTCTTATGATTATTCTTTCCTTATAAGATAAATAGAGGGAAAAAATAAAAAATAAAAATAAAATAAAACTCACCCTCGGAAACTTTGCAATCACGTAGATGGACACCCAACCCTCGTCATCCATATTCCTTTTCAAGAAAACATCTCCAGCTAAATTGTTATCGCTACATACATAGCATGCATAAAAATGTGAGAATAAAATATGAAACATTGCACAAATTTCAATTTAGCTAAAAATTTAGAAGCAAAATGTGATTTATCCTCCAGAAAACATATAAAATTGGTCCCTGCAGATTTTTGCCTGATTTTCTAATTTGGTCCCCAACCTTTATTATTTCTCTCAATTAAGTCTTGCCACTAGAAAAATTTTTGTGAAAATTGCCGTAGAAAGTTTTATTAAAGTTATCGATACTTTTGATGGCTTGAACTTAATGGAAAGAAAAATAAAGGTTGAGGACTTGTTTAAAGTTTTCTTAAAATATCCAAAATTTTTTAATAATAATTATTCTATCTTTTTTAATGTTTCAGTTGCACCTAGAGATATGAGACTATTTGAAATTTCTTTGGAGAGGATTAAAAAAAATATTTTTAACCTATGAAGTATGCAACAAATTAGGTTAAATGTACAAAACTTATCTAAACTATGCGCCATTTTGAATTGGCTATCCAATTTTTCAACTTGTTTGATTTGAATCAGTTATCAAAATTTAAGATAATTTACTGAATTTGTTATTGCTAGAATTGTATGAAGAGAATAAAGTAAACTTGTAAAAATAAACAACGGATTCAAATTTTGAAGTTAAATTGCTGATGACCGACTGAATGCGTTAAAATTAAAATTTTAAAAGATTGGATAGCCAATTCAAAAAGATCCATGGTTCAAATAAGTTCTACACATTTGTTTTAACTGAAAAATATTTTAAATTAAAAATTTAAAATAACTATTTTACAAAAAATTACCAGAAATAATACTCGATCTGATAACGAAGCTTGTGGAGAAGAATTTGACGGTGTATGATGGCGTTTATTTGGGGATCATTCATCATCATTGTTGGTGGATTAAATGGAAACTGGGGAGAAGGATGAGGGTATAATGGCCAATTTGGACCTGCAAATTATTTGAAAACAATAAAAGAAAATATCAATCAGTTTGAAAGTAAAAAATAAAAATAAATCATGGGAAAAAAAAGGATTAATTTTTGACAAAGAGAGAAAAGAAAGAATCTATCAAAAACCTAATTAGTAATATTCTCTTTGGATGAAAAAAAAAAGCAAAAAAAAAAAAAGAAAAAGAAAGATCGACATGGAATATTAATTATTTTTCTTTTTCCTTATCATGTACACAAAAAAATAGTAAACAAAATTTGAAAAACAAAGAAATTAATACTTTGTTTAGATGGCGGCTAAAAGCAAAGTCACACGGAGGAGAAAAAAAAAAGAAAAAAAAGAAAAAAAAAAGTCCACAATAGAGTAAGAAAAATAAGTAATGTAATATTTTTGTTCTTACCTGGAATATGTAAGTTGGTGTGGTAACTATTCAACAGTGGATTAAATGGAGTCGTAGTAGGGACCCAGGTCGTAAATTCCGTAAACCTTGGATGCTGGTGTTGCGGCGGCGGCGGTATCTGATGGTGTGGAAACTGATTTCTGAATCCGTCGCTGTTGCCGCCATTGTGACCCCATGCATTGTTTTGGGTAACGTTGTAAACTGGCCCCAACCACGGCGGTGGCAGCGGCGGCGGCGGCGGACGCCAGAAGTGTTCCTGCACTCCGCCATTCCCCGACGGCGGTGCGACGGGCATAGAATCTAGCGAACTTGTTACTGAAGCAGCCATAGTAGCCTTTGTAGAGTTTTTTCTCCAAACTATAGATTATGAATTCCACAAACACACACACAAAAAACCTTAAACCAATACGATACAAAAATAAAAGAAAAAAATCAGTAGAAGATGCATGAGATAAAAAAGAGAGAGAGAGAGAGATGAATAAAATATCTGCGTAATGAAAATAAAAAGAATTAAGTAGAAGATGAGATAATAAAGAGAGAGAGATAAAATAAAATGCTATTTACATTATGTGATAATGATATCGTATTATATTATAAGATGATGATATTATATTATTATACTAATCCTACTCATAATCAAAACATCTAATAAAATAATATTTGAATCCTAACCTAGTGGGTTTAGCATATCTGGACTTGAATTCGGATTGGCCATGAATTTTTATTTATTTATTTGTAAATTTTTAAATAAAAGGATATAAGTAAAAAGATTAAAATAAAAGATAAAGATAAAAGTAAAAAAAAAAGGAGAAAATTAGAGATAAATGTTACCACATGCGATCTTTTGTTAAAAGGAAAAAAAAATGGGCATTGGAGCATTTGTTATTGTAAAATAAATTTGTATTTATCTTTTCATGTTTTACCTGTTACGTTTTATTTGAGTTTTTTGTTTTGATATACTTGGATGGCAGTTAATTATTTTTATTTTATATTTCAAAATATATAGATTATGTAATCAATTTTAAATTTACGCAGCAATTACTTTACAGTAAAGAGAAAAGACACGTTTTGAAAAAAGTTTAAAAGGAAACAATTTTCTCAATATTAATATTTAAAATTTTCATTACTTTTAATTTTTTTAAATTTAAAATAAATTCATCACAATGTAACTTAGCTTTACACAATTTAATTTTAAAATATTCATTATAATCATAACTTAATGAATTACGTAACATAATTCCGGCTTTAAAATATTTTTCACCCTTTAATTTTATTTTTTTATTTTAGCGCGCCGAAGAATTTGGATACTAAGAACCAATATAATATAATGGGTAACAACAATTATTTCAGCGCGCTCAAGA
Source organism: Ananas comosus (assembly GCF_001540865.1). Taxonomy (NCBI): domain Eukaryota; kingdom Viridiplantae; phylum Streptophyta; class Magnoliopsida; order Poales; family Bromeliaceae; genus Ananas; species Ananas comosus. The sequence continues at coordinate 13,003,185 of NC_033621.1, forward strand.
ATAGAATTTGGATACTAATCTAAGAACCAATAGAATATAATGGGTAACAACAATTTGGGCTAATTAATATCTCTCATAGTTTAAATTATTTAAATCTTTTTCACTGATCTAACATATAGCTTTAAACTTATCTATATAAAGTATATTTATTATTAATCTTATTGCTTATGAGAAGCTACGTTATCTTTTACACACACAATTATCTTTTACACACACAAAATCTTATCTTTTACACACAAAATCTCTCTTTTACACACACAATTATCTTTTACACACACAAAATCTTATCTTTTACACACAAAATCTCTCTTTTACACACACAATTATCTTTTACACACACAAAATCTTATCTTTTACACACAAAATCTCTCTTTTACACACACAATTATCTTTTACACACACAAAATCTTATCTTTTACACACAAAATCTCTCGACAGTCGAATGAAATAACAGCTATTTAATATATATATATAGAGAGAGAGAGAACTATATATATACATATAAATATATTGTACAAGCCTCGAGTATGCATTTTATCTTATCCTTACTAATACACTCTACATCTTCATAGACAACCCAGTCGAACCTAAAAATCCTTTGTCATTTAGTAGCCGTTTAGTTTTAAAGACCATCTAATACTTTTATACAAAACATAGTTAGAATGAAATCATTCGGAATATGCTTCTCTAATTTCCAGTGAGACCATACAAAATATATCTGAACTAATCATACATAACACAATCTCTCCACAACCTCAGAACGGAACCTTAACGACAACACTTAACAACAACACCTGCTATGCTTTTTCGGTTACGAGAGTGTTTCCCTCAACATGTGTTTCCCTCGACATGACACCATAACCACATTTCTTATACAACTATGAGCAACAAAAATTGAAAAGAAAATGGGATTACATGACTAATTTTTACAGAGAGAATGTGAATTTCTCTTGCTGCATTGAGAATTTTATCTTCACAGGATGAGTCGAAGCTAAAGTTTCTACTGTATGTCATCAGAATATCAGTCATCTTTCCCCAGTAACGACTCGAGAAGGGCGGCCTCCTCTTCCTGCAAGAGTTTTAGAGTGTTATTGAACACAGTCATAGCAGTAAGATAAAGAACAACATATCTAGTAGAACCTGAAACATTTAAAGGATCTCATTTAGATTTCGAAGTATGAAACTAACAGATTCTACGATCAAATAGCAGCGGGACTCGAGCTGCGTCACCCGCAATTTTCTATTCCTTTATTGGTCAAGTTTTGTCCTCAGAAAGAAAAAGAAAAGAAGAGTTTAAGGCCAAGAACAGGATTTACCACTAAAGCGTTGAATTCCGTCTCCTCGTCTATGGCACCGATGACAGCAAGGTCCTCCAAAAGATCCTGTTTGCAAAGAGCACTTCAATTGTCAAGCAGTTTTCGCCTATGAAAATGCCGATATGCTAAATAAAACACATTAACCAGGGATAGATTATTAAAGCTCATTCCGCAGAATTCATATTATATTATAACAATATATTTCAAGTAGTAGTTAACACAAAAAATACCAAAACTTCTAGCTTTCATAGAATGGCTAAACAGAGTTAAAAGAAACCAGCACAACCCATCGAGCGTTATTTTCAAAGGTGATAGAGAATAATATTCTAAACTGAAATCCAAAGGAAAACAACCAAAGAAAGAGAAACCGCATGTCGAAGTTTTTTAATGACAGACCAGTTAGCACAAATAGCCCAACATACAAACAAATGATAGTGATTAAGTGGAGGGAGAAGAATAAGTCAACGAGGGCAGAAAATGAAAGCCAGAATGTTATGTTAGTAAGTGGTAGAGAAAAGATGTAATTGCTTACATCATCTGCAATTTGCAATGCGCCATTTTTGTCCTGCAAAAATACATATTACAGTTGAAAAAAGGATTAGCTTTACAGAAATTATGTGGTTAAGCAAAAAAGTAAAAAGGAAAATTTTTTTAAAAAAAACATCAAATTGCTTCGAAGTTCTGATATTAAAGAGGCACTACCTTCACGGCAACAAACAGAAGTGGATCTGATGGCGTATAAATCATATAGTGTGTCCCATCCTGTAAGTTAAATCTCCATAACAAAGTTTAGAATTTAATAGCCAGTAATCAGTATATAAACTATTGAGACGAAAGCCTCAATGGTAACTTTCCAGAAAAGAACATATCTAGAATAACCACCTCAACCCATCACTAACCTTCAGAAATAATGTAAAAAATTACATAAATAGAATTGAATTAAATATCTGGCCTCATGTACACAAGTTAGGGCGACTATGAAAGCACAACTAACACAGAAAAACTACTCAAAACTCCGAAGGAGACGGACATAATAACATCAGTGGAAAGATAAGATGAAGGATTTGTATATCTCACCAAGTGGAAGCAAGTAATCTCTACACCTTCAGAAGGCAAACCTTCAATATCTTCACCATCATCTGCAGATTCAGCAAAAACAAGTTAATAGACTTCCAATGTTGTCACAAGTACAAAATTAAAACTTTAGCAATAAATAGGAGATACATCTACACCACTCCCAATGAGGAAAGCTCATAATATTTGATTAAGAGTGTCTAAATTGTAAAAAAGGAATTAACCAAAAGAAAATACACCATGTCAATAGTCACTTTTCTTCTCAGTAAGTCCATAACAATGCACTAAATAATGTCGAGACGTAGCAGCTGCACATGCGTGCACGTTGATGATCCATTGATACTTGGGACTAGTTTGGAAATGCATTGTCCAAATGCTCCCGCGTTGATGCTTTAGAGGGTCCAGAAATTCTAAAAGCGCTTTAGACCTTCTCTCCGATGCTCTAAAATGGTGGCGGCATATGCTTTTCTGATGATGGTTCCCACCACCATTTTAATGCATCCTAGGGGAAGCTCTAAAGAGCATTAAGACTTTTGGGGCCTCCAAAGTCTTACATTTCCTTAATGTCATCTGAGCAGAAATGGATTTCGTTTATGAGATGCATCAGGTGCAACTATCTTTGTATATTTTCGTGGACCTAATTAGAAGACCATTAATCAGGATCTTGAGGAAAAAGGGACAGAATCATCCCCATCTCTATTTACTAAGTAAAAAACTTGAAAAAGGAAATTTAATTGCCTGTACGAAATTCAAGTATGTCCTCTTCAGAGTAGCAAAAACCCCCTCTAGCTGTGTAGCAAAACCTGAACAAAGAATATAAATCAATATAATATCTACAGAAGATACAAGTGATATCTGCACAAAAATTGGATAACCTAAGTCCATACCCACTAACTACAAGATGCATGTGGATTTTTGCAAGGGCGTATGCAGCAGAGGGAATTATAGCCTCAACTTCATCGTCATTCACCTGTAAAGAGAGCCAGGCATACACTATTGAGAGTGTAACCAACATGTCACAACAGAAGGCAAAGAGGCATAAAAAATTGAAATCTAAAGCACAGTTTATGACTAATTAAAGGACGCGAGAAAAGGAGAGAATAAAATAGCTTTTCCTAGTTTTGTTTAGCTAATCACCGAGAGAGCGGAAGCATGCTCTTTATAAATCTTTTAAACCATTCAAGCATCAAGCACAGCTTTTCTCACTTATAAAACTTTGCTTGAAGATACAGTTACAATGTATAAATGAAAAATAAAGTTAAAAGAGTTGAAGACGTACGGCTGACCATCCATTGAAGTTTGTGCTCTTTAAAATCTGCACAGGCCTAAGAAGAAGGCACTTCAGTTAGGCGCATCACTTTTATAGCATCCAGGATAACAATTATGAGGCAAACACTCACGTATCAACAGGACAGAGTAGCATGCACTCATCCCCTTGGGAACTTTGGAAAACCCTCCTAATAACACACTCTAAAGGCAAATTATTTGTAGCATCAACCTGCGTATGGTTTGAAAAATTATTTAAAACAAATAATCACAGATAGATGGATCGGATATGCAAAGCCAAGACAATAATTGAAGATTTTCACAGATGACGAGTTTCCACCATAAGAGAATAGACAGCAAACAAACTAAAGAGTTAATTAGATGTGCTTCTTGCTTGCTTATTGCTTTACAAGATCTCAGCGCCTACTTATCAGGGTGTCAGTATTATAATTGGTGCAGGTTGTGTCATTTATTACAGAATCCTACAATTTAGTCCTTACAAACTAGCTTAATATGACAATGACAACAACATCCAAGATCCGCCTATTAACGACTGATTCAAAAGGACTCGGGACAAAAGTAAGCTCGCTAAAATCATACGTTCATCAATTAACAAAAACCAACTTACATCCAATTACTAAAAGCTATAAACCAATCAACATAGTGCTTTTCAAGTGTTCAGACACTCATACTTTAATTTAATTTCCTCCAATTTGTTCAAGTCCGTGCCTTGGGCCTGTCAAATAGTCATGAACACCCCAAGGAGAAGTGTCAAATATAAAGTATTAAAATACCATTATCTAGCAACCTAAGCTTTCCGAAGTAGACACAACCAAGGATTTAAGTGCCGTGGCACGGGGTCGTGCCGGAAACTTGCCGGCACGGTACGACACGGTGCGTGCCGAGCCATGCCGATGCGTGCCGGTCAAAAAAATTCTTATATACCGACACATAATAGTATGAAATATTTATTTTCTTTAGCAACAAAATATTCTAACTATTTATTATGTCTTTTTATCACATCTTTTGAACTTTATTGAAAAAATTACTTACTAATTTAAAGAATAAAGGGTTTTGAGCTGTGCCATCGGTATGGGGTCTGTATCGTGATGGTATCTTGTTGGCACGGTACGACACGGTGGATACGGCTCGTACCGATGGGCACTTAAAACCTTGGACACAACACATATAGGACCAACAATTCTTACAGTTGACACCACTAGATCAGTAGATTGAAACAAATTAGCATGAAATTTAGCAACTTGGTTTCATTTCAGCAAATAATTCCAACACTCACTATAGTAGCAATCCGTTTGGAAGCCGCCGCGAGGACCCGCCCGTGCGCGTCGAGCACGAACCCTGCAGGCGGCTTCGGCAGCGGAGACGTTGGGTGGCTCTGCCGCACCCCCGGCGACGGCGGCGCCCGTCTCCTGCGGCTTCTCCGGCGGCCTCCTCTTCCCGGCTCCCTTCTTCGCCGGCGCACTCTTCTGCTGCTGCTTCGCCGCGCGTATAGCGCCCGCCCCACTCTTCTTCGACGAAGGCGATAAGAAAAAGGGCACAGGTCGATCCAAAGAAGAAGAAGAAGAAGAAGGGTATAGCTTGTGAGGGTAGGAAGAGTAGGGGGAGGAGGCGGAGAGGGCCATCATCTTGCTGCGGATGAGGTGTTCGACGAAATGGGTGAAAGAGAAAGAGAAAGAGAGAGAAGCGCTTCTCACATGGATAGGTAAAGCTCGAAGATCGTAGGAGTTAGGGTTATGGTTAGGGTTTAGGGTTTGGGGATTGGTTTCATGAGGAGGAGGAGGAGGAAGAAGAAGAGGAGGAGAGAGGAGAGGAGATATTTTGAAAGAGAAAATTTTTGTTTTGTTTTTGTTTTTTTTTTTTTGTTAAAAAAAAATGCGTGAACGGTGAAAGTGAGAGCGCGTGGAGATATTACGCGACAAGTGGATGCGATTGTTGGGCTAATTAATGATGTTTTTTTTTTTTTGGACTTTTTTATAAAATAACTCTCTAAAATTTTAAAATTTACAAAACTAACCCTTTCAAAATTATATTTGTAAAAATTTTTTTTTTTTTTTTTGCCACGTAGGTGTGAGGGTAAATATCTCTTATGAAAGCGATGAATCATTCACCCTCTTTCGCTTATTTATTGTTTCTCTTTATATTTCATATATAATTTTAACAACCATATAAAAATTTTAACAAATCATATATAATCTTAACAATCTAAAAATCTTAATAATTTATCCATATAATTTCATATAATCTTAACCGCCTGAAAATCCTAACAGTCTATCCTAACAAATCACATATAATCTTAACAAACTAAAAATCTTAATAATTTATTCATACAATTTCATATAATCTTAACAGCCTGAAAATCCTAACAGTCTATCCTAACAAATCACATATAATCTTAATAATCTGAAAATTCTAATAATTTATCCATATAATTTTATATAATCTTAACAGCCTGAAAATCCTAATAGTTTATACATACAATTTCATATAATCTTAACAATTTGAAAATCCTAATAATCTATTTATACAATTTCATATAATCTTAACAGTATGAAAATCTTAAAAATATATCCATATAATTTTATATAAATTTAACAGCCTGAAAATCATAATAATCTATTTATACAATCATAACAATCAAATAAAAATTCTAATAATCTATATATAATCCTAACAACCTTATTTTTTTCTATTTTCTATATAATTCACGCACAATTTTAATAAATGCGGCGAAAGCGGTGAATGATTCACCGACTTAAAAGAAATAAAAGAAAACGGTAAACAATTCACCGCCTTTAAAAGATATGAGATAAAATCCCATGTGGTTCATACATGGCGAAAAGAGAGTTAGTTTGCAAAATATAATTTTGGTAGGATTATTTCGTAAATTATAAAATTTTAGAAGGTTATTTTATAAAATTCTATTTTTTTGGTAAAAATGTATAGAGACCCCTCATATATATAGAGCGTATTTTAAAATGAATTCTCAACATTTTTTTTGATTTGAGAGCATTTTAAATTCTATGTTTTTCTATTTGATTTTTTTTATTCTTAATCAGGCTTTTTTTCTTTCAAATTTAATGACTCTTTTAGTTATCAATAAACTTTAAAATATAAAAAATATTAAATTCAAATAAATTATTAATAAATTAAAAATATTTGTTGTAATAAAAATTGTCGATAAATTTACTTCATTGCGAAATTTTTCGTACATTTTTAATTTTAATTTTTTGATAAAAATATATGGAGATGTCATCATGAAATACATAGCATTGTGAAATAACCTCCATTAATTATTATAGATAGATCGATTGAGACAACCTAATTTTTTTAATTTTTAAAATTAAATAATCTAAGCTAAATAAATTAAAAAAATTATTAAAATGTGATCAATTTAATCATTTTAAAATAAATAAAAATGATTTATGATTTATTAGTCATTAACAATGTAATCAATTTAAATAATTTAAATTGAAAAATTTAGAAGTTAAAGGGGCATCAAGCAAAAAGGATACAAAATTAAGACATCTATTTGAGAATTGGGTATAGTTGAGGGTTGTTCATACATTTTCACCTGTATTATAACATTCAAATGCAGAGTAGGAACGATCGATCAAACATAGCAGCAAAGGAAAACAATGGAGCCCTCGCCATCGTCGTCGTCTTCGTCCTCCACGACCCCGTCGGAGCCCTTGGCGGCGGCATCGGAGGCGGCGGCGGCGGCGCCTACTCCGGCGGCGTCTGCGGCGGAGGCTGTGGTGGCGGTGGCGGAGGAGGGGGTGGAGGAGATGACGCTCACGGTGCGGTGGAGCGGGAGGGAGTACACCGTTAGGGTTTGCGGCGACGACAGCGTCGCCGAGCTGAAGCGGCGCATCTGCGAGGCCACCTCCGTGCTCCCCAAGCGCCAGAAGCTCCTCTACCCCAAGCTCGCCGCGAAGCTCAACGACGACTCCCTCCTCCTCTCGCACCTCAACCTCAAAGCCTCGGTCAAGATGACCATGATCGGGTACTCGCCCATCCCCTTATCTTGTCCTTTCCTTGATCAAACCCTGATTGCGAATTTATGATGGTTGTTTGAGCGGAGAGTGATGAAGTAGTGGTGATCTAGGGTTTTCTCGGCTTAGGAAACGGGGGATATTGAAAAGATGATCATGATCGGCGTACTGCTACGCCATTGCTTTTCTTCTTCCTCGTTATTCAAATCCTAATTACAAATTTATGCAAGTTGTTTGCTCGGAGAGTGGTAGAGTAGTGGCTATCTAGTTTTTTTTTTTTTTTTGTGCGCCTTTACTTCGGTATTGGTGTTGTTAGATCGTTTTCTTAAAGAAGAGATCGTTAGAGAGCTTAAAGTTCTAATCTTTGAGCGCATATAACACAAGGAAAAGGGGAGAATAATGGAAAGATGAGCATGATTGGGTATTATTATCCCTGCCTCTTGATTTCAAAACCCTATTTCTAATTTTGGTAGAACAGTCGTTAGGGTTTCCTTTTTTTATTTTCTATTGCTATATTTAGATTGTTTCTTGGAGAAGAAATCGTCGGAAGACCTAAAGTGAGCGGAACATCGAAAGGGTGGCACTTATTGGGTATTTAAACATCTCCTCATTCTCAAACCTAAATATTGTTGAAAATGTACAAGGACCACCCATTGAACTATATGTTGCAAGGATTTAAGTGCCGTGGCACGGGATCGTGCCGAAATCTTAATGCGTGCCGGTCAAAAAAAATACACGTGTACCGATATATAATGGCATGAAATATTTATTTTCTTTAGCAACAAAATATTCTAATTGCTTATGATGTATCTTTATTAAATTTTTTGAATTTTATTAAGAGAATTATTTACTAATTTAAAGAGTAGAGAGTTTTGAATTGTGCCGTCGGTACGGGACTATATCGTGCCGATATTTTGTTGGCATGATACAGCACGGTGGATATGACACGGTGGATATGGCCCGTCCTGATGGGCATTTAAATCCTCGATATATTGGCCATTTTAGAATAGACTTCTGAACTGTTTTTCTTTTGATGGATGCACTTCCTACTTTTGATTCTCTGTTTAAGTCATTTTCATCAATTATATTGAGCAGTTTGTTCAACCTAGCAATCATTTTGTTTAATAAAATTGTTTTGTTCAACTATGTATAGGGCATTCTATGCTTCTGCCTTGCTTTTGAAGTGGCTGATAAAGCCTTTTTAGATTTCTTGGAAGGTTCAAAGCTATATAGTAGTCTTAAGCAGGGTTTTACTTTGTTAGAGATAGTGCTCAATCCATCCGACTAAGTTGCAGATTTGAGGAGACAAGGCTAGTGTTGAATAAATTCACTAGCAATTTGACATCAGAAGCTTGCCGTTTTAGCTTAAACCATATGTGATGCAGCACACCGAGTCTACTTTTATTTTATTTTGGGCATATTTTGGGTATTTGATTTGATCTTGGTTTAATTTGTTGGAGTTGGATGGCTAGGTTGACCTTAAACCCAATCAAAACCTATCCAAACCCTAACCTAGCCCAGTCAAACCCAAATTTATACTTGAAATCCCAACAAACCAACACAAAACATATCCTTTATCCAATCATATGACGACATGTAGCACCCCAAAAAAGAAAAAACACCAAGAACCCAAAATTTATTTTGGGACTATTATGTATACTTGGTATTGGTATGTTTGTCTTGATCGTTGATCTATCATCACTCGTCATATGATTGTTATTAATCAAAACTTTAAGTGGGTTGCTGTTGAATTTTATTTTGCTTTCTGCATTGGTCTCTAAAAGTTCATTTTAATATGTTTTTAATATTTAGATTTACAAAATAAGTTTAAACATATGCTTAATTTTTCGTTTCCGCTGCACTGCTACATTACCGCACTGCAGTACTGTGCTACAGTACTTTTGGTTTGCATCAATATGATGAGTTCAATATTCGTTCCTGTGTTAGTCACTTTGTCATTATATGTAGGGCCTTGTGAACAAGATTGTATCATCCGGCCGTTCATCTTAAAATGTTTTTTTAATTTATATCCATTTTAGGGTATAAATTAGGATTTTTCTTCAGTCATTCTAATCTATTAGCTACTAATAGTAAGAAAGACTGCAATCTAGAATGTTGGTGTACCATATATGAGAGTTTATTTATTCTTCATTTCTTTCTCTAGGCCAACTTTTGTTTGTTTTTTTAAGAGAAAAGTAGCATGCTATCTGCTTTATTTATTTCTTTGTAGAAATAAACTTAGCTGGAAATGTGAATCAAATAGGATTCGAACTTGAGATCTCGGGTACCAACCATCAAGTCCTTTGCCACTTGTTCTAGGGACGGTCGGTCAGACCAACTTTTTTTTTTTTTTGAGAGGAAAGGGCCAACTTTTGTTGACCATCAATTTATTACTATTTTTTTAGCTACTTGATTCTGAAAATCAGACTTGAAATTTCTTTGGCATAGGAGATTGTTATTTTGGTTTATCTCATTAACAGCTGTAATAGAACTGTTGAAGATGATTTTGAACTGTTGAAGATGATATTACTCTAGTTTGTATAGACATTTTGGCCTCTATTTACTCTAGTTTTCCAGAACTGTTGAAGATGATATTATTGTGGACCAAGCGGACTCCCCAGAGATCATTGATGATTTTGAACTGGGTCAAGATGAAGTCGTTGACATCAAAGATAAGGGAGTAAACAAGCAGAAATTGCAACGACGAATAGATCAATATAAGGTTTGTTCTTTATAAACTTTCATAAAACACATTTTTTTTCCATATTTCTTTCATTTTTTGAAAATTTATGCATGTCTGTTGATCATTAAGTAGATAACATGAGATTGCTAGCCTGCTAGGTTGACTCATACTTTTCTTAGATGGAGATGGGTATTTCTTTATGGTGGTTAATTTCTTGATGGAGCTGTTAAATTGTTATTGAGATGAAGTATGTAGAGCCTAGAGATTTCCAGCCTCTGTTAAGGGATCCTATGTATGTTCTTGATTTGGGATGGACAGGATCATCATTGTCAATTATCAATGTTCAAGGGCTCTTTTTTTTTCAATTAAATATGACCAAAATAGCAAAATATGATCATGTAAGGTTGTAATTGTCTTGTTATTTTTTTTTTCCATTTTGCTAATAAAGAGACATTTATTTAGTTTCTAACAAATCTGGACATGTTTCTGGATGATCGATAGTGTTTATAATGCTTGTATTCATGAAAATGTTTTCTACGTTTGATTGCGTCTTATAGCGCCGATTTGCACTAACTAGTTCATAAACTTGATATCTCTAGGTTTTTTAGTCATTATATTTGCTGCTTGCTATCTTTGTTCTCGTGTTCTGTCCGTGTGCTTTATTCCTACAGATCAAGCTGTTGAATCCCTGCCGTGAAGGAAAGAAGCTGCTTGTCCTGGACATTGATTACACTCTGTTTGATCACCGATCTTCAGCTGAAAACCCACTCGAGCTTATGCGTCCATGCAAGTTCATTATATTGATGCATAAGAAACTTCTACTTTTTGTTATTTCTGTATTGTTACCGTACAAGTTTCTTTTGCAGATCTTCACGAGTTTCTCTCTGCTGTTTACGCAGAGTATGATATCATCATATGGTCCGCAACTAGGTGGGATTTATTATCCTTTCTTTAGTAGGAAGCTGATAAATCCTCTAATTGTTGAACTAATGAGTAATTACTGTTCGGTGAATTTATTGTAAAATTTCTGTTAGGTCACTAGACTTTAATTTGTTGGATGCACTGAAGATTGATTTCTGTTACAACTGGGTCAGCCATTATGTTCAATTTAGTTTCACTGACAGAGATGGCATGATGGCTGATTAAGCTAATTTCAATGTTTTTGAGAATTAACCGCCATTTCATCTCTCGATGAGGAAGATTTAAATGTACTTGACGAATAGACCTGATTATGACAGATATTGACATTTAGTGCATTTGTGCATCATTTGAAGTGAATTAAAATATTTTTAGCTTTAGTGGAATTTTGAGATAAGTTTAATGAGTAATGATGTAATTTACTGTTGAATTTCTTGCAACCTGAAGGAGATAATACTCCCTCCTTTTTTGCAGTATGAAATGGGTAGAGTTGAAGATGGGGCAGCTCGGTGTTCTCAGCAATCCCAGCTACAAGATAACCGCTCTTCTAGATCACTTGGCCATGATCACCGTACAATCCGATAGGCATGGAACTTTTGACTGCAAGCCACTTGGCCTTATATGGGCTCAATTCTCCGAGGTTTGTTTCTGAACTAAGTGCCTTGTTGGTTCTGGCTGCTGGAACAGCTTCTATACTCCCAAAAGCAGAAATTCTAGAGGCCAGGTGTTTGGCTAGCAAATATTCTGGAGCTTTGTTGCTGTCGCTAGCGGCTAAAAATGATATTCTCAGGCCCAAAGGTTGTCTCCAAAATAGCTATAGGTGTTTCTTCAAAGAGCTCTTTTTAAACAGCAAAATTGAAGAAGCTCTAGCCAGGCCTAAAAAAGCCCATCATTATCTTTGTTGCCTTTTACATGTTGTTTTTGTCTATCTTTGCAGTTTTATAATTCAAAAAATACAATTATGTTCGATGACCTTCGAAGGAACTTTGTCATGAACCCACAGAATGGCCTTGTAATACGGCCTTTCAAGAAGGCTCATTTGAACCGCAGCAGCGATCGGGAGCTAGTAAAGCTTACGCAGTACCTTCTCACGATAGCTGATCTTCCTGATTTTTCTCAACTTGATCATAGCAGATGGGAAATCTTTACAGAAGATAACACAAAAAGGCGTCGACACAGGTAAAACAGTGTGGACATTCTATGCAATTTGATGTTTGCACTGAAAAAAATTGTTTCATGGCTCTTTTTTGGAATACTTTGTTCAGGTTCAGTTTGGTTTGTTTCCATGGAAAATTTCTTATCAAACCAAAGAGTAAAGTTGGTATTGGATCTGCAATGAAACCCTACCCTGCTAGAGCTTGCTCTAGGAAGGATATATTTTTCTGCTTTATTTTTAATGTCACAGCATGCTGTTTGCTTTGTGCCGGATGCTAAATAAGCTTTTGATTAGATGCTTATTAAATTGAAAGTATTTACAACAAAAGGAATCTAGTCCTAAAATTTGCAAAAATAATGTTCCTAGAATATGCCTAATGTTATCTAAGGCAGGAAAGGGCACCTATTCTTTTGTGGGATCTTTTACAAATTTGACCCCTGGAGTCATAGTCTTGATTGTGATGATCTTATTCCGAATTATGTTTGGACTATAATCAAACAGTTTCATTCGCTACCTTTGAAAATCTACATTTTCGGCTGTTAGCCCCATGCTAAAATATCCTTATTTTAATTGAAACTTTTGTGAGACTTTTAGGATGAAACTGAGGTCAAACTTCAACAATTTTTAAGGTTAAATTTGAACATGAAGGATGAAATTGAAATGAGACTCGAACATAGAGGACTAAATTGTCACAATCAAACCGTAGAACATAGATTTTCTGAAGGTTCTTACCTAGTTATTTAACCTAGGCTATGAACCAACCCTAGATTAGATGGTGCCCTCTTAACCAACAGGTTTCAGCCTTTCGAAAGTGTCGAAAATTCCATCTCACATGAAAGGGTGGAAAGATAAAAGAGTGAGCAAATGATTTGCTCCACTTCTTGTGCATAGTCCTATCTTCCATCTGCTTTCTATGTACTGAAGAATTTGCCTCATGAATCATGGTGTACATGCTTTTGGTTCACCCTTTGCTATTCTATGTACTACGAAAACCATGAATGTCCACTTCTAAGTCTTTAATTGCTAGAGTACTTGGTGTGAGTATCTCTACCTACTGCTTTTATGCATGTTTACTTTTTGCACGAAATCGCACAAAGGACTCGGAGGGCCAAATGGTTTCTCGCTTCCGATGTTTGGATTGCGTGTGGGGTGGAGTTTGGATTGATTGTATGGTGCGTCTTCCAAAGGGGCGCCGAGTTGAGACTGGCTAACTCTCTGCAACCCCTTTTGGGTCTGGGATTTCCCTCTTTGTTCTGTGATTTGGGCCATAGTTGACCGGTCGCCCTTAAAATTGTGTTCCAAAGTTACCGTCGAAGTTCTGTTTGAATAGCGTTGTTTTTTAATTCCTGACGACTTATTTCTCGACAAGTGCTTTGCTTTTCGACTCTTAGAAAGCTATTTCAGAAGGCGGGTCAAATAGGCAATCAATCGCCACGAGCTATGCGTCGTCGTCGAGATTGGATGTCGCAATCGAAGTACTGCGGTGATGTTACCCTCCTAACCGACATTTTGTATCTCTTTGAAAGCACCTCAAATGTCACATGTGAGGTTGCAGTGGTGGTTCTCTATAATGTGGCATTGCAGGTTGTGTGGTTCTTTGCAAACCTTTTTGTATGTAGTGGCTAAAAATTGAGACCACATGTGAGACCTAACCTAGCTACTTCCCAGAAGTGCCCATTGCAAGTTGATCACTAAATGCCATTCATTCAAGAGGAATGATTCTGATGCATGTGATTGATTCCATGGAATCATACCCAAGTAACTATTAGGTACTTTCATATATATGGAAAAAAAGAAGAAGAAAACTACTTGAACTACAACAATATGTGAAAATTAGTGTGGAAAAAAGAGAATGAGTAAATTAAGTTAAGAGGAAGAGGTAAGAGGGAGGAGCAAAGGGAGAATTTGTGATAATTATCACTGTTTAGACTAGTTGGTTTGTCTGTTTATTGAGTAATAAGAACTTGTTAATATGGTATTTAATATTTGGGGCAATTGCCTATATACCCCTGAAAAGTTTCCCGTTTTCTTATTTACCCCTCTTAGAAGGCTAATATTGAAAATACCCTTCTTATGTTCTAAGTTTTTCTAAAATACCCCTAGAGTTAAGTTCCGTTAGTGAGCTGCCGTTAGTTCTGAAAAATTACCATTTTGCCCATTCCAATATACCCTTATACCGTAACAAACTTTTCTTATATACCCTTTATATAGTAAATACTTTTTTTATTTACCCTTCAGCCGGATCCGGAGCAGAAGGCGTGCAGGGGTCCGATGGAGCTGCGGCCCTCTTGCTCCTGGCGCCGGCCAAGGCAGCGGATGAGGAGAAGGACGACGAGAGCGGCGAGAGATGGGATCGTCGCTGCGGCCCTCTTGCTCCCGGCGCCGGCCAAGGCGGCGGAGGAAGAGGACGACGGCGACAACGAGAGCGGCGGCGGAGGAGGACAACGAGAGCGACGAGATGAGTGGTGTTGGAGGTGGAGGTGTGGGAGGTGGTGGTGGTCTGGGAGGAGATGAGGCGAGGAGGTGAGGTAGAGGCGGAGGAGCCGGCCGGTGGTGGCGGAGGAGTCGGCCGGTGGTGGCGACAAAATTGAGGAAGAAAGATAGGATAATCTTAGGGATTACTATAATAAAGTAGGGGCAAAATAGGTATTTTGTTTAGTATAGATTTAACCCATGTTTAATCCGAGTTAAGCTAACAGGGGATAACTGCGGGGGTATTTTGGAATAACGGTGGAACGTATGAGGGACATTTTAGAAAGAAAAAAAAAAGTAGGGGTAGATCGGATATTTCCGAACGCATGAAGGGTATACAGGCAATTATCCCTTAATATTTTATCTATATTGATGTTGTGTCTGTATGCATTAAGTAAATTTAGTTGTTTTTTTTTTTTAGCCTGAATATTTGAATTGGTGTTTGACTTTTATGATTTATCAATGTGTATGTAATGATCTAGAAGCATCTAGGGAAAAAAAAAAAGAAGAGAAAATTATGATGTAAAATAAAGATATGAGAGAGTAAATGAGAATAATAAAAGGTTGAGTAAAGAAAAGGTCAAGAGCATATCTTTTAATGACTATTAAAGTGGCTTTATTTTTTTTCTCTAAAAGAATACCTAATTTTACTAAACATACAAGGGATGTCTCTTAGGTTAACAAGCAAGTCCCTTTGCATATTTTGACTCTTCCATGGTATACCCATGGATTATCCCCCACATTCCAAGGAATTTAGAAAAAGTGCTCCAACCAAAACCACCTTCTTTGTGTTGAAAGAAACCCCTCAACACCAAAAGCATTTCTAGCCACATGACACCTTGGTGGGTGAGATGCATATACAATTATTTTTTATTTTTTATTTTTTTAAGGGATAGAAAAATAGTATACTATACTCTCTGTTCATTTTTTTAGAAATTAACTTAACTGAAAGTATAAAATAATTAAATTTTGAACTTGGGATTGTGGATATCAATTATTATACTTTCTACTGCTTGTGTTAGGGACATTCAGTACATAAATAACAAACTACTAGTTAAGGGACCCGCGCGATACTGTGGATAGTTATTTTAAAATTTAATTTTGAAAATTAGTTATAAAAATCAATTTCATAATTTAAATGGTGCAATAAGTATATCAAAAAATTTTAGTAGGCATAGTAGTCCCCATTAGTTAGTGAAATAATTTTAATAGGTATCGTAAGCCCCCAGTAGTTAGTGAATGAGAAGATAAATCATTATTTGTGATTCTCGCAATTAATTTTCATCAAATATAAAATTAACTTAAGCTGCATTAATTTTTTTTATTTTTTAATGTACAATTTATATGTGAATGCTCAATATTATAAAATTAATATTTATATTTAATACCCGTAGTCTAAATTATTTAACATTTATTTATATATATTTTACATTTTATAAAATAAATAGTAAATTATATAATAAATTATTGTATAATAACCGCTCGTGCCGGCGCCCACGGCTGCCCGTGGCCCGCTCCTTCGCCCGCGCCTCGCGAGGCGCTGCGCGCCCGCGCCCCGGGCCAGCTCCGCTCGCGCTCCGCCCGCGCCAGCGCCCGTGGCTGCCCGCTCGCCATGCCCTCGGTCGCGCCTCAGCCTTCTCGCGACACGTGTGCAGTTATTGAAGAATAATTATAGTTATAGATTATAATTATAGATTAAGATTTATATATGCCCTGGCCCGCGCCTCGGCTTCTCCGCGACACGTGTGCAGTTATTGAGGAATAAATATAAGTTATAGTAGATAGATTATAGATTATAGATTATAGATAGATTAAGATTATAGATTATAAATATAGATTATAGATTATAGATACTTAAGCATTTTATAGAATGTTCCAAACCTTAGGGTTGTACATGACGGAAAATAGGGGTAAAATTTACTCAAAATACAAGCCAAATCTTGGCATGATATATGTTATTTAACTCTGTATCCTGACCAAAAAACAAGAAGCCCTCATAAATAAATAAATAAATAAATAAATAATAAATAAATATATATTTATATTATATATATATATATATAATTATATATATATATATATATATATATATATATATATATATATATATATATTGAAATGGTGAATTAATTGTCTTTTAAATTTTATTGAAAATAGTGAACGGTTCACTATATTCTAGTAATTTTTCGACCCTGCAGCTGAGTTGGATGAAATATGGTTATTTGACTAAATAAAATTTTGATAGAGATATTTGTGTAAATTATAAAAATTTATTTGAAAAAAAGTCCTACATATTAGATGTTGTATTCAATGCTTTCCCTTAAATTTATGGAGTTGACTTGCAGTGTTAGTTTTAGTTTTCCTCTCAAGCAACCACTAGAATCTAATACCCTTTTTAAGTCAACTAAGCAATTTGCACCTCTTAAATCACTTGTTGTTTTTGTCGCGCATTGTAGCGTTTGGCTCAGGTATAAGCAAGAACTATCTATTACAGGAATATGTACAAATATGGGGATAAAAAAAATAGTATTTAGATGAAAATTGGGTTGTTCCCGGGGATAAGAAAAATAGCGTTTGAATAGATAATATGGAATAAGAAAAATAGTGGATAGTTTTATATAGAAAATGGAGGTGTTGGTGGAGATAGTTATACCTGATTATTATAGGTAATCGAGAACTATTATTCTCGGATAAAAAATTAGCGTTTGGGTATTAAAGGGTTGACACTTAATCATACTTATATACTATTTTATTGCTTTATTTACACTTATTTAGCTTTCCTTAACTACCAAACAATGATTTCAATAACAAAAGCTTATCGAGCGCAAGTGATATCCGAAGTTCTAAGTTCAAATCCTAATTGACTCACATCTTTCTTTTTTTTTCCAAACTAAGAGCTCTATTTTTTTTTGCTAAGACAAGTAGTTTGGTTCTATTGCAGCGTGTAATGCTATTGGATAAAGTGTCGTCTAATAGTGTATTTAGAAAAGTTTACTATATTAAAATTTTGACAATAAATTTCTTTCTTGGGGAAGCAAAAGAGTGCAAAATTGAATCTTCTGATCTTAGTCCTTACAATTTTATTTCTAATTATGTTTCAGAAAAGTACTATACTTTTTTCTTTATCATATATGTTTCTAAAATTTTTGCTAAAAATAAAAGTAGCAGCAGCTCTAAAAAAATCTTAAAATCTAAATTTAGAGACACTTTGTTTTTCTTAAAAAAAAATAATAAATTAGTAGGGAGGAAATAAGATTGAAATGCATCCTAAATGGCACCTTTTAAAGGGTGTTTGGAATATTTTTTGGTAAAAATATACAAAATTTATTTAAATCAACTATCCAATCTTTTAAAATTTTAATTTTACTATCTGACATTTTTATTTATTTGATTTAAGTCACTCAAAGATACTTTAATTTCAAATTTTGAATAAATAATTTATCTTCATATATTTAGTAAGTATACTTCATATTAAAGTAAGTAATTTGAAGTCAAAATAATATTAACTAATTCAAATCAAATAAATTGAAAGGTTGAATGCTAAATCAAAATTTTTAAAAATTTACTAGTCGAATTAAAATAATCCATAATTCATATAACTTTTATATATTTTTACCTATTTTAATTTTGATTTGCCATAAATTATGTTAAGTCGTAATTCAATTTTTCCAGTATGGTGACGAGTTAATTATAATTATTATATTATATTTTTATAGAATAATATAGAAATTTTCAACCAAACAAATAAAGAAAGTGAAAGAACTATAAATTTAAACTACTAATTTTTTTATAAAAATAAATAATAATAAAAAAGTGTCTTTATCTAAATATTAATTTACTAATGTAAGTTTTAATCCGAAAATAGGTTACCATGAAAACATTTATGAGTAATTAATGCATTGGTCGTAAAACTATTTATTAATTCTTCTTCTTATTATTCGGTTTTTGTCGTACTTAGACTCAGTTATTATTATTATTATCTAGTATTTTGCTTCTTCCTATATATAAATTTTATTAAATAAATAAATAAATGAATTACATATTGATTCTTTAAATTATTGCATTTGTGACACTTTGGTCTTTAATTTTAAATTATTATAATTTCTGATTTAAATTTTATACTCTCAAAATTTTAAGTTGATATTTTGAACCCCCACTCTATTAGAATTTCGTTGTTGTTTCGTCTATTTCTTATAACTTATATTTGAACATATTGAAACGCCATTCAAAATGACAAAAGTATATTAAAAATTATTTTTTATAAAAAATAAGGATAGTTTAATTTTTTCATCCTTTTTGTTAACGCTATAATTTTTTAAAAATAATTTTGAAATTTTAGTGAAAGGATGAATATTGTTAGAAAATTTTTAATATTAAAGTAATTACTTATGTACTTCTGAAAAGTTTTCGACTTTCTTTTTTACTCCTCTTAGAAGGCTAATATTAAAAATATTTTTTTAATATTTCAAGTTATTTTAAATATATTTTTAAAGTTAAATTCTATTAGTAAAATTACTATTTTACCCATTCAAATATATTCTTTTATTGTCACTTTCTTTTCTTAGTTGTCCTTACGTTAGAGGTAAAAGAGGTATGTTGATTTTTTTAACTGTTGTCGAAACTTAATTCGGATTTAACTCGAGATAGTTTAACAGGTATTAACAACAGAATTATTTTTGAATAACACAAAAATATATGAGAAGCATATTTGAAATAAAAAAAGGATAAACTTCATATATCGTGCGGTTTAAAGTGTATCAATTTAGTATCTTGTAGTTTTATTTTTCTCTTTTCGTTAGCTCCTCCGTTAATATTTCGTTAAATTATCTACAAAAAAAAAATTCAGATACCCTATCTAGATTTATCGAATATTCATACCTTTTAGTTTTAACTTCGTCACTAATTTAACAAAAAAAATATTAGAAGAATGAATAATAAAAAGAAAAAAATAAAATCAGGAGGCACTAAATTGATACATTTTAAATCATAAAGTATTAAAATAAAAAAAGTACGAAGCCATGAGAATAATATTTAATTTTTAAAAAAAAAATAAAAAAAATAAAAAATATTTCAGAAACTTTGAGAGTTTTATTACGTATTATCCTTTTAATATTTCAGAAAGGAAAAAACTAACCGTCCCTAGAGCAAGTGGCAAAGGGCTAATAATTGATATCTGAGATCCCAAATTTCGAATTTAGTTGATTCACATTTTCAACTAAGTTTATTTTCTAAATAAAAATAACGAGTGGTGATAACGTATTACCTATTTCTGAAAAAAAAACAAAAGAAAAAAAAGTCGCGCGCGGATAAATACACCCCCCTCTCTCTCTCTCTTTGCCCTTTATCTTTCTCTTTCTCTCTCTCTCTCCTCTCTCTCTTTCTCCCACGCTTCTCTCCTCCTCCCCCTTCTCCGCCCAATTCCCCTCTCTCTCGCTCTACACCAAAACCCTAACAGAGAGAAAGAGAGAGAGAGGAGGAGGAGACCGTGTGAGTGTGTGTGTGTGTGTTTGTGGGGAGGCGTTTTAGTGCGTAGAACGGGTGATTGGAGTTTCGATCGGGTGCTCGATCAGGGGTTGTGTTGGGGGGTGGGGAGAGGGGGCGGGAGGGAGATGGAGGAGGGTCGGGTGATGAGTTGGGGGATGTTTAGGGCGATTCTCTCGATTCTGCAGTGGTGGGGGTTCAACGTCACCGTCATCATCATGAACAAGTGGATCTTCCAGGTATGATCCCTTCCTTTCGTTTGTTACAAAAACTCACTTCTTTTTTTTTTGTTTAATCGGTTTTTGGAATTGGGTTCGGAGGAATTTGAGTTTGTGGAGTGGAAGATGAATTAGAACTTTTGCTAATGAGTGCTTTTTGTTCGTTTTTATTGGAGGAATTGATTTGGAAATGATGTGATTGTGATGATGGCTACAATTTAATTAAATTCACTTCCAAATAGGGCCTAATTGATCCCATATTTTCGTTTTTCAACTATATGGGCATGTGCCAAATCAATATATTAAGCTTTTCTTCTTCTTCTCCGTTTTTGTTTCTTTTTGTGTCTTTTTGGGTCTCGTTGATTTTTTTTTTTCTGGTAAAATGGCTTGAGAAATTGAACTTAAATCTACATACTGTGGTATAAAAAACAGAAATTTGCGTTGTGACTATTTTATTAAGGTAGGGAGTTTGAAAAGATTTATTTTTCAAAAAAAATTTGGAGGGTTTAATTAAGTTGGAGATCAAATTGGAAGAAGGGTTCCTGTGCATGTATGAAGTTAACCATACTTTGTAGTTCTTATTAAGGAAAACTCGAAGTAATACCAAATTGCAGTTTTGGTTCAATCCTGCATCTGTTATCAGGTTGTAAGATCCTGATAACCTGCTCATATTTATTATGAAAGAGAACTGTCATCACAATAACCATCATTTATTGGTGGTTTGGAATGCTAATTGTTCAAAAATACTATTAATGATTGCAACATAAGATCCTTACGTGTATGAGATTTAGTCAAAGGATTGACATGTTGATATAATGCTCCAATTCCTTGATCACACTTGGCCATGCTTTCGACAGCGCTAGGTGCTTTCCTCTTCTTCTTTTTTTTTCTTTTTTTTTTTCTTTTTTTCCTTGATGTTGGTTGGCTGGTATGTCCGTGGAATGAGTAATGCTTGTGGCACGTCGGAAGACCTCGACTTGTACCTGATCTGCTAGATTTCAGATGTGACATTGAAGGTGAACATTAAATCTAAAGAGTTGTATTATGTCTAGCTTCCAGTGTATGAAAGCTGGGTCATCAACTGCACTGTATGACATTACGAGTTACCTATAAGGTTGCAACTCCCTGCATGTATTTTAGATTGCCTTTGTGATTTGTGTGGTTGCCTGACGAGCATATATCTTGAAGCGGGCACATTGGTTATTAAATGTGGTCGACAAACTTTGGAGAATTTATGCCTTTTGAGTTGTTGGTTAATTCTATTCGAATTTATCTGAGCACCACATTTTGAAACTTGCTGACAAATTAGCTTCCTTTTTTAAATGATAAAGAACCTTTCATAGCTTTATTAGAAGTAATCAGCTGGAGAACATAACTGATAACTTTTTTTTTTATGCAGAAACTGGACTTCAAGTTTCCTTTGACTGTGTCGTGTGTGCATTTCATATGCTCTTCCATTGGAGCTTATGGCGCCATCAAAGTGCTCAAGTTAAAGCCGCTGATTGAGGTCGACGCTGAGGACCGCTGGAGAAGGATATTCCCAATGTCATTTGTGTTCTGTATCAACATTGTGTTAGGAAACGTGAGCTTGCGTTACATTCCAGTCTCTTTCATGCAGACAATTAAATCGTTCACTCCTGCAACAACAGGTTAGCAAGTGGTTCCGTTTTTGGTACGTTACATGTTCATCCCTACAAAATCATCTACTGACATAACTACCACCCTGTGAAATCTGAATTTTCATATGCCCCTGAACTTATTCAAATATCCATATACTAAGTCGGGGGCTCAACCAATTTGTTGGAGGAATGTTGGTTTCTTATTAGAGTAAGTTCTTCAAAGATTGGAAATTTAGGCTTTTCAAGGGCATATATGAACCATCTAGATTTTACAGGGTTATACATGTAAGTGGATATTTTGCTGGTGCTTGTATTTATTTGTTTGTCTTTTCATTTGTTGTATAGTCTATTCTTATGTTTTCTGTTTAAAACAGTCTTTTTGCAGTGGCTAGTATGGAGAAAGCACTTTGATTGGCGAATATGGACTTCTTTGATACCCATTGTGGGGGGAATTCTTCTAACATCTATGACAGAACTTAGTTTCAATGTTTTTGGATTTTGTGCCGCCTTATTTGGTTGCCTTGCTACATCTACAAAGACCATACTCGCAGAGTCCCTACTTCATGGTTATAAATTCGACAGGTAGAACAGCTTCTTCCAATGCACTTTTCTGTAGAAAGATGTACTCTCTTTCCATCTTATGTAGCGCGTTACTTGGATCTCCTTTTTAGTTCTTTTATTTTGCTAGCTGAAGCTCCCGACCTAATTGAGCAATTTGCCCCTGAACTAAACAGGAGCTAAGAGGTTGCTGTAGCAACATGTTGTATGTGCATCTTGGTCGAACGTTGCCACATAGTTGCAGTCACCATTATTTGGTTTGCCGTGTGAATCTATCAGTTTCAATGTGGGGAATTTAGATGCTAGAACTTGCTTAGAAGTAGAAATTCACAATAAAGGTTTAAGTCAAAGCAATTTCTCTTCTCTGCTATCAATTCGACAAGTTGAGATATTTCAAAGTAAATAATATTAGCATACAACCCTAAACAGGACTCACATAAGCTACAAACGACAACAGATTAGCATCAACCTACTTTGCATCCAAAACAAGTGAAAAATGGGAAGCATCAGCCCAGTCCATCTAATCAAATTTGCATTTGTACCTTGTAGCATCAATACAGTGTACTACATGGCTCCCTTTGCGACGATGATATTAGCCTTACCGGCCACTTTACTCGAAGGCGGTGGAGTCATCAACTGGTTCTACACACATGAATCCATCTTTTCGTCGCTGATCATCATCTTCAGCTCAGGGGTGTTGGCCTTCTGTCTCAACTTCTCCATTTTTTATGTCATTCATTCCACAACTGCTGTAACTTTTAACGTCGCGGGCAACCTCAAAGTGAGTTCAATAAAACCCTTCCTTTCATGATTCGCTTTAGTGAGATATTGGAACCGATTCTCTACTCCAAAAATGCAGCAATTAGACAAGTAAACATATATAGCTTCTTGCTGTGGCAGAAATCTGAAACAAGCTTTTGGATCCAGAAAGTATTTGCTCCAATTTGCAGCTTCCGTTTTTGCTGCAGCATGAAGTTGTTTGGAAATTGTAATGCTAAAAACTATTGTTGCATCCCTCGACGCCAAAATGAGCTTATGAGGCCTCATTTTGGAACTCCTGTTTCTACTTTCTGTAATTAAGCTGATTTGGAGAAGTGAGTAGGAAAGCTGATGATGTTATTTGAGCAGCTCTACTTAAAGAAACATTTTTTTGCAATATCAAACTCAATTTTGAATTATTTTGCCATCGTCTACCCAACAAATGTTGTATATTGTGCCACAGGTCGCAGTTGCGGTACTAGTCTCATGGCTTATATTCCGCAACCCAATCTCTGCGATGAATGCGATCGGGTGTGCAATCACACTTATGGGGTGCACCTTCTACGGCTACGTGCGGCACATTCTCTCCCAGCAACCTTCCGCTGTCCCCGGAACTCCTCGAACCCCCCGAACTCCTCGAACACCGCGAAGTCGAATGGAGTTGCTCCCTCTTGTAAGCGACAAACAGCAAGACAAGGTCTAGCAACAACTACTCTATACTTAAAACTCTCACAATAAAATTCTAGCCCACAAAGAAGATCCGAGTTTGAATTGAGGTTCGCATTACTTAACAGAATCCTAGAATCCTATACCGCATTTCCCAGTAATTACTACCAGCTCATTAGGTATACAAATTCGAAAGATACCAATACTACAGCAAGAATCGTTATTGATAGAACAGATGCATTGAATTCATCATCCGACATTCACATTTACATAAATTTCTGATCTGTCAATAACAATTTATGCTATATTAGATGGCTTGTTTTTTCCACCCTTTTTTTTTATCATGATTATATCTTTAAATGTCATATTTAATAGGGACACTAAGATGAGCATTCTCATTTCTTTTGTACTACGATCTCATATGTCACGAAAGATAATAGCTATCAACTATTGATTTCCTGATTTGAAATTCATATTGTGCAATAATAAGGTTAGCTGTATCACTACAAAAGAGAGTGAAATATATATATATATATATTTATATATACTGATGCCAATAATAAGTAACCTTGACCAAACATGGTAACAAGCATACACAAGGGGGGGTGGTGGTGGTGATTGATGTAGTGTTCAGAATCAAGAGTCTTTTGCTTTACATGGAGAGGAGGGTACACAGTAGAGATGAGGTTATAGTTATTGGTTAGAGAGATAATAGAGAGAGTAGAGAGGATGGAGGGTTGGGGGGAAGTGATGTTGGGAAAAGCAGTCTTGAAAAGCTTTAAGCCAAAAGCCAGAAGTTCTTTTGCCATCTAGTGCTGACCAGGTAGCCACCCACACCTTTGCTCTGCTTCCTCACAGCCAGGGTCAGGCAGTCTGCTTTGTTGATGCACTCCTCCACAAACTCCTCCCTGCTGCTCCTAATCAAGCTGTGCATCAATCAAACAAGCAGACAAGACAACCCCCGATGTTAGATTTTGTTTCTCATTAGTGACCCATAGCTTTTGGTTGTGCTCTGATTTGGGTTATTTTGGTTAAACAAAAAGTAGGGATTGAGTTCCNAGAGATGTTAGATTTTGTTTCTCATTAGTGACCCATAGCTTTTGGTTGTGCTCTGATTTGGGTTATTTTGGTTAAACAAAAAGTAGGGATTGAGTTCCTAAACTTACCAGGGAAATGGTGAGGGCTTGGTCTGGCTTAAAACAAGCACAGAAGCCTCCAGCTTCCTCACTTGGCTGAGCACAGTAGCCAGCTTTGGCCCTTGTATCACTAGTGCTTCCACCTCCACCTTAAACACCAAAAAGCAAATTTTTTTTTTTTTTTTTAAGCAAAATTCTCAAATAAATAGTGTAGTGCCACAAATTAACCAACATCTACCATTGAAAAATTTTAAAAAAAACCTCATAAAAAGTTTGCTATGATAGGTTCTCTTCACAGGGATCTCCTCTTTATTATCCCACTTTTCATTCTCAAAGAACAAAAATGGGGGGGTAAAAAAAAAAAAAGAGCTTATTTTCCATGAAAAATAGCTTTTACACCACCTCATCCACTTTTCTAAGTCAAAAACAAAAGAACTCTTCTTAAGTCGAAAACAAAAGAAAAAAAAGCACTAAGTGTCGGTTTCGCTCGACGTAAAATGGTAAAAAATATATATATATATTGCAAAATAAATTTCTTTTCATATTTTGTTGTGTTTGATTTATAGAAAAAAATAATTTTTTCATCGATATTTGTTTGGTTGAAAAAATAAAAAAAATTATATTTGTTCAGTTATATGAAGAAAAAAAAAAGAATAAAAAAATTTTACACAGCTTGAATTTTTATTTTTGGTCAAAAAAAACAAAAATAAAATGAAAGCTTCAAAATTTTTTTTCTAAATTCATAAAAATATTTTTATGAACAATATTTTTTAAAAAATTAAAAAATAAGTGAAAAANTACTAAAAAAGTAGGAACCCAAAAACCTAAAAAACAGAAAAAAAAAAAAATCTTCTAATACCACTCCTATCCTTTCACACTTTAGTATTCTGTGATTTAAAGTGTATCAATTTAGTACTCTATAATTTTAATTTTATCATTTTATTATCGATTTCATTAATTTTTTTTGTTAAATCAGTGACAAAGTTAAAATTAAAAAATACCAAAGTGAATATTTAATAAACTAAATGGATATCTAAAATTTTTTGTATATAAATATAATTTAAAAAAATATTAACGAAAAAGCTGACGAAAAAATAAAAATAAAACCACGTAACACTAATTTGATATATTTTAAAATTACATGATACTAAAGTGAGAAAGTGTGAAATCACATGGATGGTATGGTATTTAAAGTTTACCCAAAAAAACAAAAGAAAAGAAGAGAAATTTTGCAGAAGAGTACCTCAGGTTTGCAGGCCTTGCAGAGGGAGCCAAGGGAGTTAGCAAGAAGAGGAGCATCCCCTCCTCCTCCTCCTCTGCTTGTGTGGTGGTGGTGGTGGTGATGGGGAAGGACATGGAGGAGGGTGAGGAGATCTCCTTTGTTGGTGACATGGGTGAGTGCCCACATCATTGCATGCTTTGCCCCTGTGCTGTGATCTATCACCACCATCACCCTCTTCTTCCCCACCACCACCCCTCCTCCTCCATTTCCATTTCCATATCCATTTCCACCACCTTTCCTCTTCCCCCACCTCTTTGAACCTTCACCTCCATCCCCATTCCCACTTAGTTGCCTTAAAATGGCCTCCCCTTTCCCCACACTACCCATCTCCCCTCCCCTCTCTCTCTCTCTCTCTCTCTCTCTCTTAGATCTAGCTACACTCTCTTCTAAGATATATATATAGTGTAGTATATATACACACTTGCTTGCTCTCTCTCTCTCTCTCTCTCTCTCTCTCTCTCTATATATATATATATATATATATATAAGTGTATAGAATAAGGGGGAGGGGATATGGTTATGGGGGAAAGGGACAAAAGTGTATTAAGAAAGGGTGGTGTGGAAGAAGAGAAAGAGAAGAGGGTCACGAGGTAGAGAGAGAGAGAGAGAGAGAGAGAGTTGAATAACTATGCAAGCAAATAAGAGTAATACTACGGATATATTCCAAAGTAGAATGAATATTCTATACCAACTCTATTTAAGGATCATTAATATTTTACTTATCTACATCCTCTTTTGGGATGTACAGTGAAATTTCTCTTGCTAACGAATGATAAAAATGTATGGATAACCTACGTATTATTTTAGTATTGTATCTCGACGACTGTTTGGAAGCAGAAAGTTCAAAAGTGAGGAGCTTGTGAGTTTCACGAATTCGACTCAAATGAGAAGCTTACGAGTTTCACGAATTCGACTCTTTATAGTCGTGAGTGAGAGTTTGAATGATTTTGCAATTTGAAGTGCCAGAATAAAAACGTAATGAATTTAGAATTTGAGATTTTGAAAACTAAGTAGGTTCTTAAGTTTTACACTTTTTACATCAGTACTTTAGCCCTAAACATTAAAAAAAAAAAAGTGACTAATTATTTTCTTAAGAAAATGAAAAGGTGAGAGACCAACAACTTGTCCTGGAGAGATAGTACCAGGACCATTCTTTTATTTTAAATTCTAAGAAAAACATTTGTACCTATCGTGTCTAAATTAGTTAAAAATTTAGTAATTAATATCCGATGTCTCAAATTTAAAATATAATTTATTTATACTTTTAATTAAATTTATTTTGTAGGAAAAAATAAACAAGCAACTAGATTGTTCTCTTTCTCCCTAAAAAGACAAAATAAAATAAAACAAAACAAAAACTAAAACCAAAAAAAATGGGTTGAATGACAGATGGGATGGGAATGAGAAAGAAAGAGAGGAGTGAGGAGAGAATCTTGGATAAGTTTAATGTTTTAATTAGTGATTAGTGATTAGTGATTTGATTGTAATGTTTAAAAGTGTTTAATTAGTACTAATTAGTGATTAATTATTAACACGGGAACACTTAGCTACAGAGTAGTACCTTTTTGCTATTTTATATCATTGAGGTGTACATTTTGCTTTGTTTTTATATCATGATTAGTTGTGCACAGATTTACAGTGTATTGGTATTAAATTTATTATTTCTTTTATGCTGTTCATGGAAAAAATATGCACTGAATCATCCCGAAATGGGAGGAGGAAAAATATGGGCCGTCCAAAATGATGATTAGGATGATGGATGGGTGTGATTTAGTAGTAGGGACAAAAACGAAAACAAAAAAACAAAAAAGCTAGAAATTAAAATTTTTAAATTTATCCTTATATTTTCAAAATATTCTACTATGCCTCAAATTCTGCTAGTAAATTCTAAGATTAGGGGTATATTTGAAAGAATTTTTCGAAATCAACTAGGATGGTTGAGTCAACCACAAATATATAGATATTTTTGAAGTTTTAAAAGATTATATTGAATATTATTCCAAACTCAAAATTAAGAATATATAGAGTCTGGCTACTGTACTATCGATAGCATGGAGGTCTCTGTGCTACCGAGTTGTTTTCGATGATGCGGCTTCCGAATCGATGATTTGCTCCGTTAAATATAATCTACGCTATTGTAAATATTTGAAAACTAAATTTAATATTTTCTCTACATTATTTGACAAGTGATCAAAAGGTCAAAAAAATTGATATTTTAAAAGCTGTGAATTTAACAGTGCAAAACAATCCACATTTGAAAAAAAAAAATTATAGAAAATTCTCTTCACTATTTAGAATAAGATTAGTACTTCTGATCTTAAATTTAAGTCTTTTATCATTATTTTTTATGAGATTTTTATTTTTAGCTGTTTATTTTTAGATTATTCATTTGATAGATAAATAATATCGAAAGATTATAAAATTTGATTTTCAAATATTTTTAGTAGTGCGGATCAAGTCTAACGGAGCCGATCGTCAATTGTGATGTCGCATCATCGAAAACAACTTAGTAGTACGGAGGCTTCCGTACTACCAATAGTATAGTAGCCGGACTCGTCTAGAATTAAATTTTAGAATAGTACTATTCCACTAAAAAAATAAAATAATTTATTTCAAATTATTTTGAAATAATCAAAAATCATAAAATTTGATCGGAAACTAAAAAATATTTTATTTGATGAAATAGCCAAGATAACTTTCGCTATTTTATTATTTTATTTCCAAACTAGATTAAGGATGCAAATGTGGCGGATCCGGGGAGCGGGAGAGTTCCTCCACCTCCCGCTCTATTTCTCGCCAGGGTGGGACGGATTCAGGGCGGGTTATTTTTTATTTTAATTTTTACTCCTACTTACCGCTCTATTCGGGACAGATCAGGACAGAAGCAGATTTTAGGCAGATTTTTGACGGATCGGATCGTATTGAAGGAAAAAAAGAGTTTCTCGCCTTCCACTCCATTTATGTGGCGGATCAAGACGGATTCGAAATGTGTTATATTGTTCTATATTTTTTATTCTCACTTACTGTCCTATTCGAAACAAATCAAAACGGAAGCTCCGCTAATCCGAATTCATTTGCATTCCTAAACCAAATAGTACCTAAAATAATTAATCTGTTAATAAATGCATACGGGCACTCTCCTGGATAGCGGCGCGTCCTAATAAATTAAAAGGGTTTCGTAAACTATTATTATTACCGACACATCCACGACACATTCACGAACATTAGTTTTTGAAAAACCTGCACCAGTACTTGCGCAAAAAAAAAAAAAAAAAACAAATTAATGATTAAATAAATGTGTTAGTCACAATCAAATTATTCTTTTTTTTTTTTTGCTTTTTCCTGTTCTCAGAATCCAATCAAATCATGCTACTTAGTACAAAAAATTATTAACAAACAAACTTTTTTAAAATGTTTTTGATTTGAGAGAGGAGGCTACAATGAAGAAGAGATTGTTTAAACTACTTGCATTACTACAATGCCCAAGGCTTTTAGTTCTAAGCCCATTAAGATAAAAACAGAAAAGAAAAGAAAAAAAAGAATAATCAGGATAAAAACTTAATTTAAGATATGCGTTACATGTAATACAAAATCCATGTTTCGTATGATCATACGTATCATAGGTTCAGGTAAAATATGATTTTTGCAATATCATCGAAAGGCAACAGATCCTGAGTCTTCATTTGAGATTGTAGATAAGATGTTACATTAAGTGTGATGGCAAAGTGTATAGAAAAATACTTTATTTGTTCCTATAAGCGAAAACGAAAATACTTTATTTGAGTCTTCATCGTTTTTTGATGGGATCACAAAAAACATTATTCTAATCTGCGCAATATAATATTACGTACAAATTTTACTGNTTTAAAATGTATCAAATTAGTACCCTGTGGTTTCTTACTTTATCACTTTAGTATTCTGTGGTTTAAAATATATCAAATTAGTACTTTGTGATTTTATTTTTGTATCAAATTAGTACTATGTGATTTAAAAACCACATGATACTAAAGTGATAAAGCACGAAACCATAGGTTACTAATTTGATACACTTTAAACTATAGGATATTAAGGTAAAAAGTGCAAAATCATATAGTACTAACTTGATATATTTTAAACCACAGTATACTAAAGTGAGAAAAAAATGAAACCACAGGACACTAATTTGATACACTTTAAACTACATGGATAATAAAATGAGAAAATGCGAACTATATGAGTGGTATTTGAAGTTTACCCATTTATTAAACAACCAGTTGTTTTTCCCTAGGTTAAGGTATTAACGCACGCTCTCCGTCTTGGATTCGAAATATTTTTTTAACAAATCAAATGATATAAAAATCAAATTAAATTGAAGACAATTAAATAAAGCAATTTTTTTTTACTAATGCTGTGATTTTTAAAAACATTTATAAAGTTTTAAGTGAGCAAAATGTAAGTTTTTTAAAAATCGGAAAAAAAAATTAAGAAAACACTGGTATTTACAGGTGGTTTTATATATTGAAGCATTTTTAATATCTATGTTCAATATTTTTCTCATGTCTGGACTTAAGACTTTTTAATAAGTCTAAAATATATAATTAAATTAATTAAAAAAATTAAATGAAACAAAAAAAAATCTGGGAGGACTCGAAATTTGAATCTCTTGCTTCGATATTATATTAAAGAGTATAAAATAATATTATTTTTTAATAGCTTAAGCTGCAGAAAATAGTATTTGTAATATTTATATTCAACATGATTAATTTATCATACATGACTTTAAAAAAAATATAATTAATTATCCTTTTATTTTTATTTTGCATAAAAATTATTATTAAACTGTATAATGAATAATATAATTTAAAAATTCTAGAAGGGCAAAATATAAGTTACAGAAAGATAAATATTATATTGTACAATTCCATTGCTTATAAAAAAAAAATATTTTTTTAATATTCTATTTAACAGTAAATTTTTATTATAAACTAAAGATAATACTATAAAATAATGTTTACTTTTTACATTATAAAATGATGATAAATAAATAAAAATATGCTAAAACATCCAAAAAGGGCATAATGATGTTTATCCTTTAGTTTTATATCCCAAATAAATATCACATTAAATATCCAATAAAAGCATCTGTCCTATTGCTATCATAGCAAATAAATAATTATAATAATGATAGTAAATAATGATTTCAATAGGGAAGATAATTAAAGCATCTTATTTGGGATCACTGTACCCCTACTGCACTCTTTTTAATATTTGGAAAAACTTCAATTTCCCCTCATGTAATTTAGCACATTTTTTGTTTAATATTTTGAGTATTTTATTTTATAATTTTATAATTTTATTTTTATCGCGTCGTTAAAATTTGTCGATAAATAGGACATTATGTTAATATATTTTACAAACTACAAGATATCTTTATAATACTCAATTTTTTAATTTATTTGATTAAAGTAATTTATTGACTTTTCAAATACAAAATTTATTATTTATTTTAATAAATTTATAGTTATGTAAATATTATAAAATATATTAACGAAATTCGTAGAGATNTCTTTTATTATTCATTCATTTTTTATAATTTATATCAAAAATATTCTTAAAAATAGTATAAATATATTAAAAGTTATTTTTTATTTATATAATAAGTAATGACAATTTGATCATTTCACTCTTTACATTAACATCAAAATTCTAAAATATATTTAAACTTTTAAAAGAATAAAATAAAGATTTTTTTAAAGTAAAAAAATATATAAAAAGAGTTTTTACATAATAAAAGAATAATGTTTGCAATTTTGCATATGCACAATTTTTTTTTATTTTTTTAAGAGTTACCTCGTGAATTGTGGATAAGGAAACAAGGGGGGGAAGGGTGGGCCCCACACGTACTAAATAGATATAATTTCCCGCCAACCGTGAATACGACGCCGAATTTAATTGTCCTCCGGGAGATTCGCTGCCGAATTCACGCAGGTGTGGGCCCCACTTTTAGATCATATCTCTTGCAACTGAGATCTGAGGCCGTTCGATCGATTCGATCAACGGTTGGGATTGGTTATACTTATATCGGGGCAAAAAGATCCAAAACTATCGGGTAAGTTGCAATTTGGTCCTTAAAGTATTAGACGGGTGGCACTGTGGTCCCCAAACTTTAATTTATTGTAATTATTGGCTCATATTTTTAGAATTAGAGCATTGCAAAATATGTGGAGGTGATTCAGCAGCGATGCGATTGATCCCGCGCTTATAATTAATACTAATATGTCACATTATTTTTAAATTTTTGATGTGCTAAAAATTAATCAATTAAATTGGACTGTGGGACTTGATTATAATATGTTTAAAAATTTAACAAAAAATTTTAATAAATTAAAGTTTAGAAACTCTAGTGTCACCAACCTCGTAGTTTGAGGATGAAACGTGTGATTTACGTTTTCTATAATATTTCTTATTTTTACTGTTTTTGCGTATTGACTTTATTACAATGAATTATTAGCATGTCATTTTATCAACTAAAGTGTTCGAAATAATTAAATTTAATAAAAATTATTTATGATAGTAAATTTATTTATATATTTCTGATACTCAAATAGAACAACTCAATCGATTTATAACTCTCTAATTTGAATAGTCGCCATTAGGGGTGTAAACGAGCCGAACACGAACGAGCTGGGGTCGGTTCGCGTTCGGCTCGTTTCGAACACGAGCTGGCTCGTTAAAATATCGAGCCGAAAAATTCAGCTCGTATTCGGCTCGTTTATTAACGAGCTGAACACGAGCTGGCTCACGAGCTGGCCAACGAACAATAAATTGAAAATGATTAGATTAAATATATATAAAAAATAAATTTATAAAATCTTATTCATTAGACTTTGATCTAATATTTGAAACTTTACATATAAATAAAGCTTTTTATAATTAAGCTCGTATTTATATTTTTATTTTACTAAAAATTAAATAATAAAAATATATATTATATATAATNCCTTCCCCGCCCTTCTCATCTCTCCCTCTCCCTCATTCTCCCGCCCTTCTCATCTCTCCCTCTCCCTCTCCCTCATTCTCTGCCGCCTCCGACGACGATACATCTTCGCCGGCGCCGACGTCGACGTCGACACCGTGGAAGTCAATGCGACGCTACAGGCTTGGAGCGGGGGTTCTTAGCGGCGTCGTCGCCGGCACCGTGGCTGTTGGCAAAGAGGGCAACAAAAAAAAATTATAGAAAAAACAGAAAAAAAAAATAAATATAAAAAATTATATAAAAAGAAGAATGAACATGAAATTGCATCGTTAATTGCAAAAAAAATTATAAGTTGCACTACTTAAGATGTAAACTGCAGCTTTAAGATGAAAACTACACTCTTTAAACGAAAATTACACTCTTTGAAAAATATTTACACTGTTTCTCTTCTTATTACACTCTTTAAGATGTAAACTGCATCCATTAAGATGAAAGTTACACTCTTTAAATAAAAGTTGCACTGTTTCTCCTCTTGTTGCACCATTTCTTCTCTTGTTACACTGTTTTTTATCTTAAACTGCATCCCTTTAAGAGATATTTATACTGTTTCTCCTCTTGTTACACTGTTTCTCCTCTTGTTGCATCATTTCTGTGTAAACAAGAGGAAAAATAGTACAATAAGAGGAGAAACAGTGCAACAAGAGGAGAAACTGCACTGTTTTAAAAGATATATATACTGTTTCTCCTCTTGTTGCACCATTTGTGTGTAAATAAGAGGAGAAATAGTGCAACAAGAGGAGAAACTGTACTGTTTTAAGAGATATATCTACTGTTTCTTCTCTTGTTGCACTGTTTCTCCTCTTGTTGCACCATTTCTGTGTAAATAAGAGGAGAAATAGTGCAACAACAGGAGAAACAGTGCAACAAGAGGAGAAACAATATAAATATCACTTAAAAGGATGCAGTTTAAGATAAAAAATAGTATAATTTTCGTTCAAAGAGTATAATTTTTATCTTAAAGCAGCAGTTTACATCTTAAATAGTGCAGCTTATAATTTTTTTTGTAATTAACGATACAATTTCATCTTCATCATTTTTTTTATATAATTTTTTATCTTTATTTTTTTTTCTGTTTTTTTTATAATTTTTTTTGTCACCTTCTCTGTCAACAGTTACGGCGCCGGTGACGACGCCGCTAAGGACCCCCCGCTCCGAGGCTGTAGCGCCGCAGTGACCTCTACGGTGTCGACGTCGACGCCGGCGAAGATAAATCGTCGTTGGAGGCGGCAGAAAATGAGGGAGAGGGAGAGGTGAGAAGGGCGGGGAAGGGCGAGAGGTGTCGTCGTCGGAGATGGTGGAGAAGAGTCGGAGAAGAAAAGAAAAGAAAAAAGCAAAAAAAAAAAAAAGTCGCGGCGCGGCCTTGGTGGGGTCGGAGGCGAGGAAGGTGGAGAGTGCACGGACGAGGGCAAGGGCGAGGGCGAGAGCATGAGGGTGAGAGGCGAGACGGACCGTTTCTGCCTGCTCCGCCTCCGCTTTGCCGGTGAGAAAAAAAAAAGAACGAGAGAAACGAAGAAGAAAGAGAAAGAGGAAAGAGAAAAAGTAATAAAGATATTTTGGTCAGTTTGCTAAAAAAGCGGACTGAATCTGCAAAAACGAAAAAGGTGGCCCGATTTTACAAAAGTTCAAAATAAATAAATTTTTTTATGCAAATTGGCCATGAACATTCAACACTAACTTATTCTCTTGAGTCCCTATTCCGAGTCACTGTTAAGCAAATTTTTTTTTTTTTTTCACTGTTTCTGACTCAAACTTTTCACTGGGGGAAAATGCATGGGAAAGTGTGGGTTTGGAGTAAAAAAAAAATTATTAAAAGTCAAAAGATTTGCTCTCATCTCAAGGAAGCGCGCTTCAGAGAATTCATATTCAAAATTTAAATCATTTTAATCTTTTCTATCTTAAATTTAGGCCTTTTTGGATAAAAAATTTATTAATTTTAGACTTTTACAAAATTGGGTCCCTATTTTTGATTTTGCAGTTTCGATCCAAATTTTCAGCAAACTGATAAAAATATTTTTATTATTTTTTCTCTCTTTTTTTTTTTTTTTTTTCCGAAGAAGACAACGAAGGCGGAGGCTGAAACAGTCCGCCTCGTCCCTGCCCCGCGCGCCCTCGCTCTCGCCCGTGCATCCCCCGCCCTCCTCGCCTCCGACCCTATTGAGGCCGCGCCGCGACCCTCCTTCTTCACTAGGGCACGATAGCGTCGAGGCGCAGACTCTTCTCCTCCACCGTGCATCGAAACGCCGCGACATCGTTGGAGACAGCGAGCTCATCTTCTACGACGTCGTGATGGTTGCGATAGAGAGCAAGAAAGAGGTAGTGACAAAAAAAAATTATAAAGAAAAAAAAATAAGAATAATAAAAAAAAAAAATAAAAAATATTTTTTTTTATAAAAAAGATCAAAAAAAAATTGAAAAAGAAAGAAGATGATAAAATTGTACTGTTAAAATAAGATTACATTGTTTTAAAAAAATTTTACACTATTTTAATGAAAGTTATACTATTTGATATAAAAATTATACTTTTTTGGAATAAACTTTACACTCTTTAGGTCAAAATTGCACTCTTTAAAAAAATTTTGCACTATTTCTTTTCTTCTTTTTTTTTTTTCTTTCTCTTCTTCCTCCTCCTCCTCCTCCTCCTCCCCTCTTTGACGCACCATTTCTTTTGGTGCAGACGGGGCGGCCCTTGGCCTCCCTGAGATGGATCGCGTCGCCCTCCGACCTCGACCCCTCCGCCGCCACCGCTGCATCCACATGTGCGGCGCCCCCGTCGCCCTCAACATGCTCACCAACTTTCCCGCTGACCTCGACCCCGCCTTCGACGGCCCCCGCGTCCACGTCCTCACCGCTGGCGCGCCTCCGCCGGTCGCCGTCCTCCACCTTGACATCAGAGTAAGAATAGAGCAGGAAGCAGAATCAAAGTAAAAAATTACTCCATTAGCAGATTATTGATTTATAATTAGGATGTAACAGCACAACAAGTGAATAAACCAAACCAATCGCAATTCGCAAAGCAGTAGCTTCAGAGAGAATTATACAGGAAATTTATAAGACGGATCGCCAAAGCAATTAGCTCAATTATTCATAATTAGGTATTTTGGTCAGATTGCTGAAAATCTGGATCGAATCTGTAAAATCAAAAATAGCGACCAAATTTTACAAAAGTCCAAAATTAGTGAATTTTTTATGCAAAGAGGCCTAAGATTTATTCAAATTTCAATTCAAAATTCAATAAGTACCGAATAAAATTGCTAAAAAGAACTGACTCCACAAATTGTATCAGTCATAAAAAGATTTTAATGGGGGACAAGATTTATTTAAGATGGTTAATCAATCACAAGATAAACTTTCCGACTAAATCTATAATACTATTGCTCAAGTTTTATTTGGTTTGGTTCTCGTACTTTAAATTATTTTAAAATTAGAATGCTTGTAGTTTGAAAGCATTTTAATTTGAGCCTCTCCCTCCCTCTCCTTTCTCCTTTCCCGTCTAAGAAAGCAGAAGTATGATATGCCACGTTTCATCTGATTTTTACTATACACGTGTATAAAAATATTATAATTATTTTTTTTAAATAACAGCTCATATTTTGCTTAAAATTTTGCAAAATCTAAGAACATTTCAGAGTTTTCATCATCTAAATTCTAGGATTAATTTCATACAGATCCCTACAAATATAGTAAATTACAAATACATTTCTATAAAATTTAATTTTCATATATTGTCTCTTCAAAGGTTCTAATGTTTTCAAATAAACGTCCCCTTGATTTATTACCGTTAAAGCGTTGTTTTGTTTTATAAGTAAAATGACCCTTTTACCATCATAAATATATTCCTCCAAAAATTTCAACGGTTAATTGAAGAGGAGTAAAAAGGTTAATTCATCTTTTTAGCTAATTAGGATTAAGTCTTTTATCTATGATTAACTAATTTTTTCTAACGATCTTAACAACAGGGACATATTTGAAAATATGAAAATTTTTGTAAGGATGACATATGAAAGTTGAACTTTGTAGAGATATATTTGCAATTCATTATGTTTGCGGGGCCTGTATGAAATTAATCCTAATTTCTATTATCCAATCTTAATGCCTTGATCAACACTAACAACATTTACTACTTGTGTATGTAAGTGGTTCAAACATTTTCACAAGGAAATTAAAAGAGTAGCCATTTGAGTGTGTGTGGTCCAGAGTCTCTTATCAGTTGACCTGCAGGCTGGTGGACACACAAGTGTGCACAAAAATTATACGGGCAGACTCGACGCGGAGAGACAGTCTAATCAATCATTCATTATGTTTTAAAAATTATGCATTGCAGATCATTTTCTATAAAATAATATTTTAAATATCGGGTTAAATAACAATCTGAAAATATTATTGAGTCGCAAGTCGCCAGTGATCAATCACTGATTGAACCAGTAATGCCAGCATAATGTTACAGATATTTAACTAGTATCATACTTAATTATAAAATGCTGAATTTTTGGTCCAACTTAAATAGATATAAATTTTCAAGTTTCACTTATTAGAAAACTAATTTGTGATAATAGAAAACAAAATTAGCTAAACTGATTTTAGGTTGTTGAAATTTAATATGACTTGATAAGAAAAAAGCCGACTGGTTTGATTAAAATCAGAGTAGTTTACCGGTTCGATGGTTGAACCCTGGGTTAAAGGATTGAACTGAATCGCTTCATAGGTTGGGTAACGGTGGGACCATTTTGACTTAGTTTTTTTTAAATCATTACCATAAAAAAGCACACCATTATAACCAAAAAAAAAAAAAAAATTGTTGAGCACATGAATTTGTCCTGTCTTGTCCTATTCGTGGTCCATCACGCGAACAACATGAATTTCAAAGCTGCGGATTTGTAAATGGATTGTGTTACATTGATAAATAGAGGGAGATTTTTTTTTCTTTTTATTTTTTTGAGAAATAGGTAGCACGCTATCCTGTAGCTTCGTTTATTTTATTTAAAAATAAGCTTAGCTGGAAATGTGAATCAACTAGGATTCGAATTTGGGTCTCGGATACTAACCACCAAGCCCTTTGCCACTTGCTCTAGGGACAGTCGGTAATAGAGGGAGATTTTAATTCAGGTTTTTGTCTCTTGCTCTATCAGGTGTTCCATACAAATGTATGAGATGATAAATTATTTAATTTTCTTTAAAATTACGAGAATAAATATAATTTGGCCTCTATTTAAAAATAATTTTAGAGGCAATTTAAATTTAGGCCCAAAATAATATTGGAAGTATTTAGGCTTTACCCAAAGCCCAAAGTTGTGTGTGTTTAATTTGTGTGTGCAATTATACATTTGTATGTTTTCGGACAATAATGCACACAAATAAACAATGCATTTTGTTTTAGCATTTTTCATTATCATACAATTTAATGAATATTTTGATATAATTTTTATATATTATAGTAGATATACTTTTACATATTTTTCATTTATATATATATATTTTTTAAATGGATCTAAAGAAAGGAAGGCCAAAGCTTGGCCTAACTAGGAATGCAAACAGGACGCATCGATGAGTGCGAGAGGTCTCCAACCTTCTGTCCAATTTCTTGTCGGGTGAGACGAATTCAGGACGGATTAATATTTCTTATCGATTTAGGATGAATTAATTTTTATTCTATTCGACCACCATTTACCGCTCCATTCGGGACATATTGAGATGGGAGCAAATTTTCGATTAATTTTTAGCGGATCAGGGCAGACGAAAAAGAGAAAGAAATTTTTTGTCTCCTGCTTTACTTGTCAGCAGATCGGAGTAAATTCAAGATTAATTACATTTTTTTATATAATTCCGTAAATATTCACGTGTCGGATTCGATCCCTTGTTTTTTTCAAAATACTTTCAAAAAATAGAAAAGCTGAAACTATGCAGTTTTTATCTTAAAATAAAATTAGGAACAAAAATTTGAGCTCTAAAATAAGATTAAATAAATAAATTATTAAATAAGAAAGAAGAGCCATGCGGCTAATTTAAAAGAAAAAATTGCAGGGTCAATTGATCTCGTGGGATCGGAAAACACCCATTTCGCGAAGAGGTCAGTGACAATCGAACTCTTTTAAGCGTAGTTTTTAATTTTAATTTTAATTTTAACTTTAATTTTCTTTTTTATTTTCATCTCCTTGCTATTTATATTTGTCACAAGCTTAATTTCACAGCAGCTAATTAAATCTTTGCTGAAGAGGAGTTAGATTCAAAGTTGGTGCATCAGTAAAGGGGATTTTGGTGAATTTTTTAGGGTTTTTTTGGGGCCAAAATTGTTTGTTGGTACTTCTTGGAAAAGCACTTTTCTATCCATAGAGATAGAGTGGAAGCAATTTCCCAGAAAATCATGGCAATTTTAGGGGGACAAAAAAAAAAAAAAATCATGAAAAATGGTCATGGGAAGAAGATC
Source organism: Ananas comosus (assembly GCF_001540865.1). NCBI lineage: Eukaryota > Viridiplantae > Streptophyta > Magnoliopsida > Poales > Bromeliaceae > Ananas > Ananas comosus. Next base: position 13,043,238 of record NC_033621.1, read on the forward strand.
AATGCTTCAAACATACTGTAATTTGGCGGACCGAATGCCATGCGTTTTAATGTACTCTTCGGGTTTGTGTTTGTTAACACTAAACAACCACTGTATCTGGAAATAGCATCAGGTTTTAGATTAATATGCGTAGAATGAATATAGATTATAAAGCGAAGTTTAGTTAAGTGTAAAAGAATGTAATTTCTTTTTTTGGTTGATTGTATAGAAGTAGTATAGTTAATATCTCACATATTAATGATTATCAGCAATTTCCAAGAAATGATATGCGTTTTAATGTATGTATTATTTCATTACTTTCTAATGTTATATTGGCAAAGATGCTAAAACTGAATCATACTCAGAAATATTTTTCTCGTTTGGAATAAATATATTAAGGGTACAGTTGTTATATGTAGCCATTAATACCATGAATCCGTTGAAGTTCTTCTTCTGTGACTATAAATAGCTTATCGTTATCTCTTATCACTTCAATGGAGTCGATCTCTGCTGCCTCTTCATTTGTAATGATCGTGCAATTTGTGTCGATTCGGAATTTCTCTCCTGTTAATAAATAAGACGTCAGATTTCAAAATGAATTTTCTAAACAAATACTGTTATATACTGAAGAAATGAATAATACATACCAATAATCACTTTTAGTTCTTCCATCGTGTTTGGCAAATTTAGAAGTTTCCCAGCTTCTGAGCGTGGATTTCGCAAAAATGGATGGCCCTTATGAAGACTAACTCTCGGACAGATTCCATCTCTTATATTCAAATTCGTCATATGTCGTTTTCCTTCCAATGTCCTCGTTTGCTGAAATGCTTTTGGCGATTCGAGTATTGCTATTGGATAACCTACTTCTCTCTTTTGTAGCAATTCTTGTAAAGCTTCCTCTGTCATTTTCCCCTTTTCCCATAAATTATGATTTACGTTTTCTATGCTTGCTCCATTCATGATCAAAAACTTAACCATGTCCGCGTTGTCTTCGTCCAAGGCAATTTGTAGCGCTGTTAACCCTTCGTGGTTTTCTGAATTGATGTCTAGACCATGTTTTAATAGATCCTTCAATGCAGTAAGATCATTTCGTTTTGCTGCGAGGCAGAGAAGATCACCCCCAGTGTGGGGATCGGAGATGCGCGCAAAATGGTATAAGATGTTGAAAATTTTGTGATGCTTTGTACTGATAGCTAGCCATAGCGGGGTGTCTCCATTAGTATCTGTTGTTGTAATTTGGTTGAATCAGGATGATGAAAAGATGTAATTTTAAAGTCGGAAACCTTTGGGTTCGAGTTGCTTACCTTTGATGTTTACATTGCAAGCATGCTTGAGTAGAGCCAAAACACAATCCTCATGTCCCTTTGCTGCTGCTATGTGCTGATGGTACAGAAAGTTTTAGTAAACAATGAGAATTAGTGACAAGAAATTCTATGCATGTACACGCATGCTTGCTTGCGTGCATCTAATTTTGGTGTTTGAGTAACACATCTATGTTTGAGACATTGAATTGTGGAAATTGATTTGGTTTTACTATACGAATAGTAGGATTTAAACTGGTCGGTCATCAATCATTTACTTGTTAAGAATAATTTATCTTGTGATAATTATAGTATATAGTTTTACTTATTGGCTCCCTCCTAAACACCAAGAGCTGAAGAAAATGTGTTTTAGATAGGAGATGGTGATAAAATACTTGGTTAAATTAATAACTGTGGTGTTTCGGCATTGAAGATCGTACCAGTGGTGTCCTTCCTTTGGAGTCGCCGATATCAGGATCCATACCCACCTTAAGAAGATCTTCAAGCAAGCTACTATTGCCCGTGGCAGCGACGGTCAGGAGATTGCATGGTATGTTGGCTTCATCGTATTCTCCACTCTCTCCTACTAAATCCTCGACTTTGATATCCTTAAATTCAATTTGATGCTGCAAATACGTCCGAAATCACGACATGGTAAATTGTCATGTTACTATTTTGAAGAGGGGAATCTAGTGTATTAAATTTATGGAGGACATTTATGGAAGTTTAGAGGATTTTGTAGGTCTATTTGTATGCAAGCATCTCAACTAGTTTTATTAGAAGTTACCTTAAGAAAGTTTTTGATGATTACTACGCTGTCGTCTTGTTTGGCCTGCATGACTTCTTTGAGTGTGCTCTGCTTCAATCTTAGAAGCTGAGAAAGAGTTCTTGTTCGGAACGTAAAGCTTTGCGGCCTATCACAGAGTGCACTAGCTTCTCCAAATATATCCCCTGTACTTAAAACTCCTACCACTTGTTCTCCCTCTTCGTTTGAGTACACGATTTCCACTTCACCGGAGACCACAATATAGACATCATCTGGCGACTCATTTTGCATTATAATATCTTCTCTAGGAGGTATATATTCAGGTTTCATCTTCGTCATCTATAAAGTATTTTGAGTAAGTATACTTTTTTTTTGTAATTTTGATGTATTTACAGAAGCAGAGAGAGAGAGAAATTCTTACCAGGAGTAAGAGCATTTCCTTGGACACGCCTTTAAAGAGATAGACCTCCTTGATGAGCGGTAGGAAGAGGTGCTCGCAGATGCTTTTGCATATAGACTTGGGTAGTTGGCCCATCAACTGCTGTTGATTTAAGCTCTCTGCTCTGAATCTAAGGCACATATAAGCCATTATCTGCTCCTTCAGACGTGGGGGGAGATGGTTCCGGCATACAAAATTTGATGCAGCACGTATGCTGTTCCTCTGCAATTTTTAGACTAGATGAGCTCAATGAACACAAATTAATCATCTGTTAAATATTATAGCACTTCTTTAAACCATCTCTCTACTCGACACTATCAATTATTTCGACTCGTAGAAGTGCTGCATGAGTAGATCTCTTTTCAATTAACATCCTCTAGTTGCTTCCGACGAGAGGTGCTAAGTTTGTGGGACAAAAGCTTATTTCGGCTTCTCACCACAGTAGAAGATTTTATTATTTTTTTTGAGTCCATCGAAAGGATTCTATCTTTTCTGAATGATTCTGTTATCAGTGTGAGTTATGATTGCTCTTACAAATTCCATTGTGCGCCGAGTTCCTTCGACGACCAAATTCGTCATGTTCCCGATCAGGTAGGCAGTCAGGCCGAGGTTGAAGAGCATGTAGAAAATGTTAAAAATCATCTCCCTCGTGTTCTCGGCGTGAAGGTCTCCGTAACCAACTGTGGTCATTGTAGTGATGGACCAGTAGACGGATGATATGTAACGGATCCACAAGCTAGCTTCACGGAAGTTCGGGATGACCGCGCCGATCCATGTCTTTCCTTGTTGCGGGTAACGGTCCGCTAGCAAGTAGTAGAGGCACCCGGCACAATGCACCAGGAAAACCGTAACCTGCACCGAACATTTTTCTCTTTCAACTCAGGCTAGTAGTTAAGTGAAAATCAAGTCCTCGAAGTTTGATCTCGGTTCCAGTTCATTCTCAGGATTTCAATCATAGTGATGTGGAACCTAAAGTTTAAAAAACTATGCAAGTAAACCAGGAAAATGCAAGTAAATCAGGATCATATTTTGAAACTGAATTTGTAATTTGAAACTTCTTGATGTCATCTGCTTATCTATGAGTAACTTATAAATAGACAACTCTTAATTTTTTCTTTTTCTTCTTCGCATGCTCAAGTTTTGGGACTTACAGATTCAACAAAAACAATAGAGTATACACATTCGGGTGCTTTTTTTTTTTGTTTTCTCGCAAGATTAAAGTAAAATGAAAAGCCTACTACTAACCGACAAGAGCCTAGCACATCTTATCCAGAAATAGCTGAACCTGATGTCCTTTTCAAGCCTGCATTTATACCACACAACTATTATGCTGACATTTTTTCTTTTTTTTTTTTCCAATGGAGAAACAAAGAGCCGGTGTTTCAAACTTGGAATTTTGTCGATGGAAACATTTGCAACGCACCTTGTGAATAACTGCTTCACTTTCCTTAGACGCCAAAGCCTTAGCATGCCCAGCAGGCTGTATGAGACACTTTCTTTTACGTCTCTTGTAAATAAGTAACAGAGACCTTGGAACGGTATTGTCGAGGCCACATCCATGATGAACCATGTTGAGAGATACCTGGATAAAAGATTTTGATAGAGATATTCATCTGATCCTTAGAGATTTTTGTGGTGATTGTGACCAAGGTGGAAATTTGTTCAATCACCTCTTATATGGCACCTTAGTTGAGAGTTTATATGTAGAGTAGCAGAATATTTAAGCCGTATTATATAGATTATGACCGATGTTTGCAATTTTAGTTAAAAATCAAGCACTAATTGTTTGATAATTGCTAAAACGAGCTATGATATTTTGACGTTGGAAGATTGTTTATACAGCAAATTCTATAACTTTTGAGCTGTAATGGTTGTATTATGCATCACCGAATACCTAGTCTAAAAGTAACCAAAGCTTGCGACGAATGCCTAATTAGTGGCTCCTAACGCTTTTCAAATACTGATTGAATTGTGTTTGTTTTCAGTGTTCAACTTGATATCTAGCTCTCATCACTAGTTTGATTCTGAGTGAAGAAATTTGCAATAAGGAATGTCCTGTTGCTTGGTAAGTTGTTAATATTATTTCACATATTACTACAATATTGTCGTTCTGTTATCTCCTTGAGAAGTAATTGCTTCAAATTTTACTCTCTCTCTCTTCTTTTTTGTTTTGCAGAGATATCGTCATTGGATTATGAGTTACCGGATTTGGCATACTCGACTGCAACAAATCTCCTCAGAAAACATTGATTTGGACTAGTCACGGTACATGGAACTGATGGTGATTCTTAATGTTAGTTAAATATGATGATCAGGGTAAGTTTACTCTTTTCCTGTTACAAGTTTAGTTCTACGGCTTTAATATATGACTCTCCTGTAGTGACTGTTGCTTGAGTAGTTAATCGTCATGCTACAAAGTAGTTGAAAAAAAAGCCCTTAAAACTCGAACACCTGTATGAATCGATACTTCACGACTTGCCCCTTATTATTTATTACTATATGGTCGTGAAAAAGAAAAATAATCCAAGATAGAACACTCTTTTAAGTGCAGAACCAACATGTTGATCATATCTCAACTATAAACCTCACATGTTTTAGTCTTATGTGTCCCATAACTTAATAGCTGGGACCCTGCAGTGTTGTATATATATGAGGAGCTCAGTGTAGACACGTTAGGTTTTATATTGCAGAGTTTTCTCTGGCATCTTCTGATCCACAAAATTATTGGACTTGTCACAAGCACTAAATACGATGTTTCTTCTATTTAATTGTCATTTAGTTTGGTGAGTATGATGTGTCATCTCAAAAAATAAAAAAAATCAAGAAAAACATATGGTACTGATGATCCTTCCAAATCAGAAAAATGCCATGTAATATATTTCATTTATTTGAATTATTTACTATCAATCTAGTTTTCTTAGTACTCAGTTGTAGGTGAAAGATCCTAAATGTGAATTAAGACTTTACTATCATTGGCCAAGTTAACATAGACAAAATTACTAACTTGAAGCAGGAATGAGATCATGTCTCTACGGAAAACATACCTAACAGCAATCTTCTTTCGGTCCCAGACAAGCAGTTGTGTCCTCGAGTCGATGTAAGCCACGAAAAATGTTAAGACTATGTCGATGGCAAAAAAAATATTCACGATATTGTCAGCTATGTAGAGTCCTCCCTTTGGAGAAGCATCCATGAACGCAACCTCGAAAGGGTAGACCCATGCTGAGTATGCTACGAGGATCACCATGAACGTCTCCCAACACCTGAAACGAACAAAATTCAAATGTTTCAGCAAAACTTAATCGCTTTCTTATCTTAAAGTTGCATAGATCTCAAGATGTTTGCTTGTTACGCGTATAAGTGACTGCTAACATCTGCATGCATGCAAGTAAGTGTATTTAATAGAGCATGAAACTAGGCTGACAAAATATTTACCTGTATCTTGAATCCATAGGTGAGATAATTTTTCCCCGCGAACTCGACTGAGCCCGGTTGTAGTCGGTCGCGCCCAAAGGGGGGAGTATGAGCTTCGAGAGATTACGAAGGGTGAAGGATGCCGACTCCTCATTCTTGCTATACAATCTTGCGTCGCCGCGCTTTGGAAAACTACATCCTCCGTCGCTGATCTTAAAACTTGGGTCCTCCATTGGTGAGCTTCTCGGAGTAGAGATTTTGCTTCAATGCCTTATCATCTCTCTATCTCTCTCTCTCTCTCTCTCTCTCTCTCTCTCTTCATTATATAATTCTTCTGTTCAGATAATTCAGAAAGGGAGGCCACAGGCTCAAATAATAGAGCTGGGGAGCACTGCAAAAGAAAAAAAGTGGTCCACTGAAGGGCCCAACATGAGGAATATGTGGACTTGGTCATGTGTTATGCTGTTCACAGGAGTTGATTGTTGATGGTGGATATTAATCCCTCATGTGGTAGGTTTGATGGGTGAGTTCCTGTGGCCAAAACCCAGTTTGTATCTTTGTACTAGATTTCTCTTTTAAATGGAATGTACTATAGCTTTTAGTGCGAAAAGCATATTAAACTCCTCAATTAATTAGTTTTCTCTTTTCCGTGTTTAGTTAGAGTATGTACTTGTGCGATTTATGACTTACTGGTGGAAGAAAGTGACTTAAAATGCCGACTTTTCTCATGCAGATGCTGAATAATAATGAGATGACTACTACGTGACAGCGAAGGAACGATGGACTTGCAAGAAGAATATCTGGGGAGAGTGATGATGGATTCAGTCTCTGTTGTTCTTTTTCGCTGTCAAATGGAATTCGTCGGCAAAATCTCTGAGAGGTATTCGAGGGGCGGAAATTGGTGTGGCCTTATCTGTTTGAACTTTCTACCGTGCTCGAGATTCGTCTTATGTGAATTCGAAATCGGATCTGTTGGATTTGTCTTTTTTTCGGTAAATTGAACTCTGATTGTGTCTGAATTATGCAGTGTTTTGTTGCAATTAGAAGTGCTTAACATTGCATTATATCAATTTGTCAGCAAACTCTCCACACTGTTTTTTCTTCGTTTTTGGGCAAACACAGAAGAAGTTTTTCTTGCTAGAATGAAAGTAGTCATTTTGTTGTTGAATATATATATACATTAGTTGATTTTAAAGTGATAAATACATTTTCCATTATTTGTTCTTCTGCTTTTGAGAATACCGATATATTTTGGTATCGATGTTTCCTACTGATATTTGTCCTAAGGCCCCTTCGGTACTGTAACGCTCTAATAGTCTCACATCGGGTGAAAAATTGATTCTGATTAGAATATATAATACTTACACGCTAGTAATAATAACTGGACTTAAGCATTTTGAGTTGGTGGTTTGGGCCCAACGAGCTATTATTACTGGCGGGTCGGGTTGTTGCAATTGGTATAAGAGCGGAATACCAGTCAGAAGTGTGAGAGCTAAGTGTTATATGGGACAAAGTGTTACACCGACGGATTTGGTGAGAGCTAAATGTTATACAAGGCAAAGTACTACACCAACGGTGGTAATTCTGGTCTGCATCTGTGATCTGGTTTGGATCCGACGAAGATTGATTCTGATTAAAATACACCCAATAGTCTCATATCGAGTGAAAAACTGATTCTGATTAGAATATATGAAGCCAGATGTATGACTTACGAATATTTTCTAAAAGTTCTCAATGATGGAAAGGCTAAAAACCTGATCAATGGGCCAACACTGTTCTTTGCAAAAACACCGGCCCAATAGTGCGTAAAATAATTAAGGCCCAGCCCAACCTATTGGGCCTCTGATAAGCCCAAATTTCGGTGTCAAACAGCAGGGGCGTAATTTATAGACTTTGTTTGGAATTGCAGTGAGAATGCATTATGTCGGATAAGAAAATGTGATAAAAAATATTTCGATATGTTCTCATACAACATATGACATTGTATAAATCACAATAATTCGATTATGAAAACGAAAAAGCATATCTCCATATATGCTTTTACCTAAATTTTTTGTCAAATAGCGTTAGATAGCTCTTAGTCTTAAAAGTAACCAGAATCCATACAAGTACATAACGCACACCGTTTCTCCATCTATCAACTTACACTTTCAATTTGATTCGAGTTCTTTTACATAAAATAAAAGGTTACTTCACAAATTTCTTATTTGCACTACTAACACATAAACTTATTTGTGTTACGCAGTAGCAGCTATTTTATATGCGAGTTTCATGTGATTATATTGGAATTTGCCTACCCAGGATGTTCCAAGAGTGGGTATTAAGAAGGCGAAAATTTTGATTTATATCTAAATACAGAAGCATTTCGACTTGTCAGCTTAGTTTTGCCTACCTCCTCCTCTAGTTAGGGAGGAATTCCACACTATCACACTTGCACCACGTCATTGATAACAAGCTAATCACATTCATTCTTTTCAGACAAAAGTATAATAAAAATATTTTTTTACAATCATGATGGTACCTATATCCCTATAAAAGAAAATATTTGATTGGTTTGTTATGCCACGTCACCAATATACCTGTCGTATTCTAGAATTTTTCCTAGTTAGGGGTGGCAATCCAGCTCGCCGTTCGCGAGCCAGCTTGTGTTCGACTCGAAATGAGCTCGAGATCAAATCACTGGTTTAGTAAACAAGCCGAGCACGACTTGAAATTTTCAGGTCGTTTAATAAACGAGAATACGAGCTGGGGTCAGCTCGCTCGTGTTCGGCTCGATAACAGCTCGAATATACATATATTTTATATTTATATATATAAATTAATAATTATATATGTATATAATATAAATTTGGGAAAACTACTTCAAATACCCCCCGTGGTTTCGCAGTTTCTCACTTTAGTACCCTATGGTTTAAAGTGTATCAAGCTAGTACCCTGTGGTTTCGCACTTTCTCACTTTAATATCTTATGGTTTAAAGTGTATCAAGTTAGTACTCTGTGGTTTCATTTTTGTATCAAGTTAGTACCCTATGGTTTCACTTTTTTCTTTTTATTATTCATTTCGGGGTATTTTTTCGTTAAATCAGTGACAAAGTTAAAACTAAGGGTACTAAAACGAATATTCAATAAACCTAGATAGGGTATCTGAAGTTTTTTTTGTATATAATTTAACGAAATATTAAACCACATGTACTAAAGTAAGAAAGTGCGAAACCACAGGGTACTAACTTGATACACTTTAAACCACAGGGTACTAAAATTAGAAAGTGCGAAACCACAGGGTACTAACTTGATACACTTTAAACTACAGGCTACTAAAGTGAGAAACTGCGAAACCACAGGGGAGGTATTTGAAGTTTTCCCTATAAATTTTTATTATTTGATTTTTAGCCCAACCTAAATATAAAGCCCAACTCAATTATAAAACAAATCATTTGTATGTAAAATTTCAATCATTAGACGAATGAGATCTTATAAATTTATTTTCTATATATATTCTTTCTAATCATTTTAAAGTCTCATTCATAAGCTAGCTCGTATTCGGCTCGATACTTTAACGAGCCAGAAACGAGCAGAACACGAGCCGACCCCAGCTCGCTTGTATTCGGCTCATTGACACCCCAACCTCTAGTGGTTTAAAATGTTGGCTTAAATGGGCCAGCATCCTGTCCTATGGCGGGAGGCCATGTGGGCCGAGTCATGTTCGAAATGGCGTGAGGCTGGGTTGGGCCGAGTCATGTTCGAAGTGGCGTGAGGCCAGGTGGGCTGAGTCACAATCGAGACCCGTGGGCGCTGTTTCTGTACGCTTTAAGTGAATTGGTTGCGTATTTCTAACAGCTCGAGCTTTTGGGATTAATGGTTAGCGCCAACGATCCGACAAGTGGTATCAGAGACAGAGGTCACGAGTTCGATTCCTGCATGCTGCCAATGTGTGCAGGTGCTGGAGGCGGGATTGTTGGCTTAAATGGGCCAGCATCCTGCCCTGTGGTGGGAGGCCATATGGGCCGAGTCATGTTCGAAATGACGTGAGGCTGGATTGGGCCGAGTCATGTTCGAAGTGGCGTGAGGCCAGGCGGGCCGAGTCACAATCGAAACCTGTTAGTGCTGTTTCTGTACGCTTTAAGTGAATTGGTTGCTTATTTCTAACAGCTCGAGCTTTTGGGATTAATGGTTAGCGCCAACGATCCGACACAAAACACGAGAAACTTCCTACTACAAGAAAATACAACACATAATGATGAATAAAAACCTGAAAAGAGATTTAAAAAAAAAGAAAGAAAAAACCTCAGAAACTTTGCAGGTGAAACACTCACTCTACTCTTTACAGCTTAGCCATGAGAAAAAGAGCTTCAATAGGTACTTATTTTCCTTCTCATTCAGCTCCCTGGGAAGCTAAATTTGGTGTAGGGAGGGTGGCTTTAGCCATCATGCTTTGTCCATAAAAACAAAAACCAATCAAGGGCTCTCCTCAGCACATTTGCAGCTTTTATCAGAAGCCTCTCTCTCTCTCTCTCTCTCTCTCTCTCTCTCTCTCTCTCTCATTGTAGCATTTTTTTCATAATTAGTAGAAGACAAGTAGCAATTGCTCTCTTTGGAATCCTAGTATTCCCCTCATTAGTGGCCATAGATTGCCCCTCAATTACCACAATTGTTTCCAAAGCTTAGGTGCTTATTCAAAAAGTGCTTCTGCAGCAGCTACTAGCAGCAATGGATGGCCATGATGGCTGCAGGACAATCCTTGTCCCTCCTCTCTCAGCACTTGAAGAAGCCTCCAATTGTCTTCTTCTTCTTCTTCTTCTTCTTCTTCTTCTTTTCATAAATCAAAAGTGAGTTTTCGACTTAAGTTTGTTGCCCTAAAAATCTATCTAGTAGAAAACAGGCTCAGAATGTAACAAACGCCGTAAATAGTCTTACATCGAATGGAAAAAAAATTCTGATTTCGCATTTAACATGCCTTCACGCTAATAATAATAACTAGGCTTAAGAATTTTGCGTCGGTGGTTTAGGCCCAACGAGTTATTATTGTTAGCAGGTCGGATCGTTATACATGAATATATAATAACACTTCTATTCACGTGTACGATAAATATAAAAGGCTTAATAGTTGGTATCCGAGACCCAAGTTCGAATCCTAGTTGACTCACATTTCCAGCTAAGTTTATTTCTAAATGAAATAAACGAAGCAGGTAGCGTGCTACCTCTCTCTCTCTAAAAAAAAAAAAAGAGATAAATATAAAAGACAATATATATTAATACTTCTATTCACATGTACGATAAATTTAAATGCAATATATATTAATAATTTAACACCTCTGGTAAATATTAACACAATAAATATAAAAGGCACGTTGAGGTGAGAGATGGAGATTCAACCCGTTATATAATATAAAAATTTAGTGAGAGATGGGGATTCAACCTGTTATATAACATAAAAGTTTAATCCCGAAGGAATTAAATATTGACGCTAATATCATGTTACTTAGAAAATCCATCTAATAAGAAACTGGCTCAGAAATATATGTCGACAAAGTTATTGTTTGCCATTTCTCCCTCATTCTTAATTTTTACTGTTGCTATAAATATAATTTATTATTTTTATAGTTTTTCTCTTTTTTTTTTATCTTTCTTATATTTTTATTCTTATACTTATTATTCAATTTTTTTTATTTATATTCTTTTTTATTCTTTGATTCTTTTTCCATTTTTTACTTTTTTAATTTTATTTATTTATTTATTTTTACGGAATTGATCCGCCGCAAGAAGCGGATGCCTTCAATAATGTGAATTAGATTGTAAATGTAGTGACTACAATGTTTAAGCACTATAGAAAAAGATCAGAATGAGAAATTTATGTCTTATATATAGTGGATTTTAATGATTATAAAGCACAATATATCTTTCAATCATATTGAGTCTTAATTGCCTTTTGTTTCCTAACAAAGGATCCAAAGTTGAAAAAAATCGAAGGTGAAGAGATCTTTAAGTTGAGACCAAAGTTTCATCTTAATTGAAACAAAATACAATAATTCAGTTTAAACCAAATAATGCACTATCATATATTCTTAATTTCACAATGTTAAGCCTTTTTAATTGAGTTGGTTTTGGTATCTATAGATAAAATTACAAAATCTAGTTTTTTCTTTTTTTTTTTTGACTAAATTTAACCTTCTTAGCAAATATGTTTGTGCTAATATTACTTTCCCTTGCTTCTTTTTTTAGTTCATGGGTTTTTAAACCAGTGTATAACTATTGAATATAAATATTAAAAATATTATTCTCTGATAATTTAATTTTTTGAAGAATAATAATTATTTTATATAATTTAATATGATAATAAAACATGAAGCCTTGAGTTTGAGTCCCTCTGGACCCCTAGTCTCATTTAATATTCTCGCAGGGATAAATCAAAATATCTGAACCCAGACGTGAATAAAAATGGTAAATATAAGTATTAAAAAATTCTTAAACTATTGAAAAGAATTAGTTGTTTTATATTCTTTAATATAGTATGAAAGGTAGTATGCTAGCTATTTCGTTTATTTCTTTTAAAAATAAACTTTAGCTGAAAATGTAAAGTAATTAGGCTTCGAACTTGAGGCCTTGGATACCAACTACCAAAATTTTTGTCACTTGCGCTAAAGATAGTCAATAACATATGTTTTATTATAGCAATTAACATTGTTCATCGTATTTTGACCCATCAAATATACCATCCAGTCTTACGAATTTGTCTTCTTAGCGTGTCGAGACTGATTTAAGATGAGTTGATTTTTTATATATATATTTTTTGATCCCACTTGTCACTCCGGCCTCAGCGGGTTGGGATGGAAGTGAATTTTGGTGGAATTTTGACACGTCGGAACAGATCAATGGAAGAAAGAGGCCTCCACCTGTCGCTCCATTTCCTTTAGGGATTCGAGATGAATTACTATTATTATTATTATTATTTATTTCTTTCTTTCTCCCACTTGCAGCTAGGATTGTTAACGAGCCAAATACGAGCTGACACATTAAAAATAGTAAGATGAAAAAATTAGGCTCATATTCGGCTTGTTGATTAACGAGCCGAACACAAGTTGATTCGCAAACAATAAGTTAGATTGTCGACTCTACTGCTGGGTGAAAAGTTGAAAGAAAATTAGAAATTTACGATCTTAATGTATTTATACTTGAAATCTACAAAATGTAGGTCACTTTACAGCTGAGTTGGCCTAAAATCTAAATAGTAAATGAGCTATATCGAGCCGAACATAAGCGAGCTGACGCCAGTTCATGTTCGGTTCATTTATCAGACGAGCGATTAATCTCGAGCTTATTTCAAAACGAACACGAGATAGCTCGTGAATAGCAAACTAAATTACCAGCACTACATTTTAGTCTGGGCTTTTTTTGCAAATAGTCCTCTTACAAATTTTTTTTTTTAAATTGGCCCTGTCAAAAATTTATTTACAAAAATGGCCTTGGCCCCGCCACGCAAGCGCCACGTCAGCGCCACGCGGGCGGGACTGGGCCAGATGGTTAAGATAAACACGGTGAATCATTCACCGTGTTCAATACAAAGTTTTTGTATTGGACACGGTGAACCATTCACCGTGTCCAATACAAAATAGCTAATATCAAAATATTTGTATTGGACACGGTGAACCATTCACCGTGTCCACTACAAATAATTGGACACGATGAATGATTCACCGTGTCTAATACAAATACCTCCAACTTAGCCATTGTTGGGGTATTTGTATTGGACACGGTGAACCATTCACCGTGTCCAATACAAAAATCTTGTATTGAACACGGTGAATGGTTCACCGTGTTCATCTTAAATATCTGGGCCCGTCCTGTTCGCGTGGCGTTGACGTGGCGCTGGCGTGGTAGGGGCAGGATCATTTTTGCAAATAATTTTTGAACGGGATTATTTTCGCAAATAAAATTTGTCAGGGGGCTATTTGTAAAAAAAGCCCTTTTAGTCCTCTTCGAAACCGATTAGGACGGGAGCTCCATCAAAACCCAGATCCATTTGCATCCCCACCAACCACCACACCTTTCACTTCTTAGTGCCAATACACACATATGTAGCAAACAAGATTGATCAATCAAACGGCTGAGATTTACCCTGATGACATGAAGCATCTGAACCAGTGTCTTAGTCAAGGAATGGAATGAGAGGGACCCCACAAACCCATAAACTGACACATCCCATCATTGGATAGCAGTTTGCATAAGCTCAATAAAGTGGCATGCATTTATCTATTCCCCTCTCTATCTCCTTTCACATTAAAAACCTTTTTTTAAAAAAAATCTCCTACTAGATTATAGGTCATTAATTTATTAGTAGCTAGGCCTACATATGCATTGTATAGAAGGAATTAGAAGGTGGGAGGGTGCATCTCCTTTTTTTTTTTTTACTGGAATATTTCAATTTGCCCCCTACAAGTTTACAAAGTTTTATTTTGATACCTTACTATTTTACATTTTTTTTTTTTTTAATGTAAAGACCTGCCATTAAAAAGAATAGCAAAACGTTTGTCACCGTGGGTTTGTAAAATGTATGAGTTTAATATCATATGGTTTGTAAGTTTTAATATCTTACTCAACTATAGATTCTTACGGTAATCTAAAGAACAAATTATATAATAAAAAATAAAATTTTTAAGTCATATGACAAGATGGCGGAATTAAAATATGATAAATAATGTGAAGACGAAAGTTTTTTTTTTTGTTTTCTTTGGTAAAGATATATGGAGACTCCCTCAAGTATAGGTCATTAATTCAAGATAGCCCCCTAAACATTATTTTTTCCGATTTGAACCTTCTCAAATTTAAACTATTATAAATCAGCCCCCCAAAAAATAAGGAGGGACCTACTCTATTCTTCAATTATATTAATGCTTAATTATTATAATAACTAGAAGAACAAAATATATCTTTTTTTTGGTGTATTTTGAAATTATACAAAATTAGATGCAGGATGTGCGATCAGAACGACTGTTTCTATTAATCAGTAACTGTACTTCTATTGAATTATTTGATAAAGTTCAGATGCCTATTTGAATAAGACGCGCTAAAGCTGGGGACGCATTTGCATTTTTTCTCTTTTTTGTTTTTAGCCCTCCAACCTCCAATGAAAAATCTTAAAAAGACCAACATGCTCTTTTGACTCCCTCCCAAATCAAGGCCAAAAATAATAAATAAAATCCCATTCTCCAAAATCCCACGAGCACCTAAAACAATTAATCTCTCTCCACCACCACTTTGAAACTCAGTAGACCAATCCACGGCTATTGAGCAATGTTGTTGTTGTTGTTGTTGTTGTTGTTGTTGTTAATGTTGTTGTTGTTGTTTGAACACAAAATTAACCCACACACACACACACACACACACACAAAAAGCAAAAGTGCATAAAATAAGGAGGAGAGAGGTGCAATAGAGGGGGCATTGTGGGAGGGGATAGAGAGATTTGTATGGGTACAAGGAGATCCATCATTCCATTGCTTGGAAGGGATGAAACCCTAGCATGGGGAGTCATGCAAGGCTAGGGTGGGGACAAATCTCTTGGACTCCATGCTTAATTCCTTGCCCCCTCCCCCCCTCTTTCACTTGAATCGAGTTCTTTTCATTTTTAGAAACCTATTTTAAGGCATTATTAAAGAATTAACATACGATTCCGACCGTCACTAGCGCAAGCTGTAAAAAGATTTGATGTTTAGTATCTGATGTTCCATGCAAGTTCGAAGTCTAATTGTTTAACATTTTCAGCTAAGTTTTTGGTATCTGTAGAGCAGATGTATTAAATTTGATTGGTGTTTGTATGTTTAATCAGAATTTAGATTATTGCACTTGATTAGCGTTTGTATGTTTAATTAGATTTGGATTCAATTCGACTATGCTGTAAAGTATGATGTTGTTTGATGAAGTATTATTTGAATAGTACTATTGGATTAAGTACTATACTCGAGCACCTCTGATTCAAACTATTTTTCGGGTTGTTTCTTATTTAATGGATTTTATGGATAACTTCTACTGACTCTTTTATTACCTCTCTTATCAGTGCACTGTGGTGATCTCTACTATATATATATACACATGAGTGGGTGTATTAAGACTGTTTATGAACCATTTCATATTAGATTGATCTCTAAAAGATAATATTTTTAAACATAATAAAAAGTATCAACTTGGAGTTTCTATCTCAAAAGTCCTAAAATTTCATTTCTGTTTTTTTTTAAAAAAATTTTAATTTTAGTAGAAAATCACTTACCAAATGCCATACCTAGGTGGGCATGCACTAGATAGATTTGGTTCTAGGTAGGAGTTTTGAGGGAATGAAAAGTGCACACCTAATAATTAATTAAAAGACTCACTTTGAGTGAAACACTTTGATTATTGATTTTGCAAATGTGATACCACTATGAGCAAACCTTTCCAACATGGATGAAGGCCTATTAAAGAAGGATTAATTGCTTGAGAATGACAACAATGGAGAGCACTCAAATCATGTGGGCCCAATTTTTTTAAAAAAATAGAGGAAAAAATCCCAAATTATTCAATCTATATCCCCTTCTTAATTACAGCACATATATATATATACATTAATTCAACACCTAGGAGTATTAAAAAGGCAACAGCAACAACAAGAAGCAGAAGAAGAAGAACCAACCACAAACCAAGAACACTAAGGAATGAATGAATGGAATTGAGTGAGTCATGGGGTTGGTTTTTGCAACTCCCATGAGGAGCTGCTGCTGCTGCTCTTCTTTGTGGCACTAAACAATGCAGAAATGGCAGATTCCCAATCATCCTTCACCCTCCTCAGGAGACACCCATCATTGCCCCCCCTCCTTAACACCAACCCCTTTCCCCACCCCTTTAAATTCCACACATGTATAATACACATACACTCATCCCCCCCATGACATGATCTCCTCTCCCTCTCCCTCTCCCTCTCCCTCTCTTCTTTACACACACAATCCACCTCACTAGCATAGCATTACACTCCTTGCTGCTGCTGCTGCTGCTGCTGCATCTGTTGTGATAATAATAATAATAAGAATGAAGCCTTGCTCGAGCTCGGTGAGTAGCTTCTACGCGAACATGGCGGGGGGGATGGAGGAGCTGGAGCAGGCGGTGGCGGCGGCGGGGCCGGGGGGTTTCATGTCGGTGCAGTTCCTGCAGCGGGTGGTGGGGCTGCTGCGGGGGCTGCACGCGCAGCTGACGCAGCTGGTGCAGAAGCTGCACCTGCCCGTCGGCGACCGCTGGCTCGACGAGTACATGGACGAGACCGCCCGGCTCTGGGACGCCTGCCACGCCGTCCGCCAGGGCGTCGCCGGGATGGAGGCCTACTGCGCCGCCGGCGCCAACGCCGTCTCCGCCCTCGACGAGTGGCGCCGCAACCCCAATCCCTACTCCACTCGCCAGGTCAGAAACACGAAAAAATAAAACTTTAAGCTATCAGAGAACAGAGAACAGACGGATACAACACGCGTCCAATCTCTTTTCTATTCAACATTAATTCTTTTCTCCATATCCACACGGAATTCAAAGAACAAAAATTTAACCGACTCCGTCCTTTTCGACGAGACTTGCAAATCATTCGTCCTTCTTGTTGCTTTAAAATCCGTGCATTTTATCTATGAACAGTTATATATTAATATTTTTTTTAAGTTGTGAGAGGACGGTGTTTTGAATTTTTTTTTTTTTAATTTTCGTTCAGGCGATGCGGGCGGTGTCGGTGTCGCGGCGGCAGGCGGTGGCGCTGGAGGAGGAGAACCGGGTGCTGGCGGAGACGCGGATCGAGCCGCTGTCGCTGCGGTTCGACGAGCGGCCGCCGGCGGAGTGGCGGCTGCACGGCTTCAACGGCTTCCGCGGCGTGCTCTACGCGCTCCGCAACGCCAGCGCCGTGCTGCTCACCGCCCTCGTCTGGGGCGCCGTCTCCTGCCGCCCGCAGCGCGTTCACGGTCCAGACCCCGAGAGCTCCCCCTTCTTCGCGTCACCGCTGACGCTGTCGATGGCGCGTCTGCACCACCGAATTGCGTCGGAGGCTGCAGACGCGGCAGCTGCCGCCGCGGCAGAAGCGCGGGGCGGGATCATGATGTACGAGTTCCGGAGGGCGAGGGCGGCGACGGAGGAGGCGGCGGCGGAGGCCGAGGGGGTGAAGGAGAGGGTGGAGGAGGTGAAGAGGTGGATAGGGGTGTTGAGAGCAGGGACTGAGAATTTAGTTGGCCAATTGGATGACTTGTTTGATGAGATTGTGGAGGGGAGGAAGAAGCTCTCAGATTTGTGTAGTCACAGGTAATTAAGTTAAGTTAAACTACTAGTACTAGTTGTAGTTCTAATTCTAGTAGTAGTAGTAGTAGTAGAGAGAGTTATAGGTGCTGGTGCTCTATTTAGTAGTTGTTGTTGTTCATGTTTTCCTTTTTTTGAAGTGTTGTAGGAGTAAAAGGATGTTAGGATCTTATAGAAGAATAGAAAATATTATTGAGCATATTTCAATGTGGTGGTGGTGGTGGTGGTGGTGTAGTATTAATTTTCTTTTCAATTTTCTCCTCTTCTGTTTTATTTTTATCCGAGTGTGTCGAGAGTTTGATCGTTGTTGTCCCTACCGCAAAGTTAGTTATTTTAAAAGATGGCTAATACAGTAAGAAAATCGTAAACTTATTGAATGATAAAAATTGAAGTATAAAATGAGATAGACAACAAAATGTGGTGCATAAGGTATTTCTTAAAATCTTTTATAAAAAAAGGGAGAAAGATGGTTGATATCTTTTCTATAGGAAGGGAACTATCAAGAAAGGATTCTAGTGGAAGAAGAACAAACACTTTGAGCAAAAGAAAGGAAGCTTTTGTTTTTTTATCTCCCCTCTCCCAACAAAGACAAAACAAAGCTATGGAACTGTTGGCATCTTATGCTCCTAAAGGGTAAAAAGAAATAACAAAAAGGAAACACAAAAAAAAAGGAAACAGGAAAAGAAAAAGAAAAAGAAAGGAACCTTTTATTGGAACCTTTTATTCTCTATCTCTACTTATTCTGAGTTAGTTGCATTATCTGTCACCAACTTTTATCCTTTTTTCTCACTTTAGTTCCTAACTCTTTCTTTTTTTCTTTTTTTTTCTGTTAGGTTTCTAATCTACTTTATATTTTATTTCAATTAGGTCCCAATCTTTATATATATATATATATATATATATAGATTATGATCAAGGTTAGATAGCTTCCGATTGATCTTGACGCCAACGGTTTCAAGTTTAAAAGCGGTTGTCAGTACATCATTTGTAAGGTCGAGACGGTCATAGGCATAGAGAACGACATTGAGGATTGTTAAGTTAAGCTTGACGCGATATGCGCACATATTTGAGGAAGAGGTTAGGACGAAAGTGAAAGAGAAAACAATTGAAGATCTTATTATTGTTAAAATATATTTAGAAAAAAAAAAATGGGGAACTAAATGGAAAAGCAGGTAAAGGTTGGGAACCTACGGAGAAATAAACCCACAGATTCTTTTTTCACTTTGTGTTTTGGTGATGGGGTAGTAGTTCTTTTTCTTTCCTTGTTTCCATCATTAATGATGCCCACTAGAGCGAGAATAGGGGGGTGGTGAGTTAGAAAAAGAG
The DNA here is from genome assembly GCF_001540865.1 of Ananas comosus. NCBI lineage: Eukaryota > Viridiplantae > Streptophyta > Magnoliopsida > Poales > Bromeliaceae > Ananas > Ananas comosus. The sequence goes on from NC_033621.1 coordinate 13,062,745, forward strand.
AGAGAGAGAGAGAGAGAGAGGGGGGGGGAGATTCCTTGCAGCTTCAAGAGAAATTTTGAAAATTTGAAAAAGGGTGAGGGGACAGCGACTGCAGTGGAAGCTTTTGTCTGATTCGACTGATGCCCAGCAACAAACCCAGAATCCAGATTGGTAACAACTAACAATGATGGAAAAAGCGCTTCTGGAAACAGAAAAACTCGGCTGCTGCTGCTGCTGCCTGCTGCTCTCCAGGAGAAAGCACTTTTGAACAACTTTCAAGTTTCAAATTCAACACAAGCAAAAGACCAAAACAAACTCTTCTTCTTTTTTTTTTTCTTTTTTTTTTTGGTTAGCGTTTTAGGCTTATCGAAGAAATGGACAATATATCCAATCAAACATACTTGGTATTTACAAATAAAAGAAACATAGAAGCAACAGTATCAAACAATTATTGTAACTTTAGAACCTCCTTTAAGCTTTGCGTTGCGGCAAAACACGCATTAAACACTGAAATACATGATACACGTCGCAGCAATTGTTTAAAGATGAAAAATGAAAAAAAAAAAAAATCATCTAATACCTGCCTGCATCACAAATTGGGTGTAGCATGCGCCAACAGGCTGAAAGAAGTATACCAACCAAAAATGAATGGCTTCGTGAACTCGGACGATAGACAAATTTGTTGTCGAATAGAGAGCATAGCAAAATATCCGATAACACCGCATACATTGCGGAGATTCAATTAAGAAGTAACTTGGATATAGGCTAAATGCATCAAGATCTGAACTCATGCAGCAACATGGAAGGCTATACATCACAGCACAATGATTTCCAATTTCGATGTCAAAAGCGCAGTCATTTTTTTTTCTATTACGAGCGAAATGACCGCGTTCGGCAATTAACATGCTATCAACATGAATTGCGAATTAAATTACTTGCGACTTCCAAAAACATCTTCGAACATTTTATATGTCGAACCCTGGCATGGCAAACTGTGAGGCAAATGCCTCGACTTGATTACAGAGCTCGATAATGTCCCTGTTGTTCTGGAGTCCCTTAAGAAATTCCTTCTGCAATTTCCCGTGCTCTTTAAGAACGGTGCTGGCAATCTGCGCGGCCCTAACAAGGAACTCCGCGATTGTATCAAAGTCTCCCTCTAAACAACCTCTAGTGGTCATAGCAGGAGTGCCTGCAAAAGCAAGTAGTAACCAAAAAATATTAGCTAGAAAATAGCAAGAAAAAAGGCTTACACTCTAGTTTATATAGATATTCAATTATACAACTAAACTACTAACCAATTCTCACTCCTCCAGGAGAGATTGAGCCATTGTCGCCATATATTGGTGTTTTGTTCAGGGACATGTGACATGCCTCGCAGACCTTTTCAAAGTTTTTCCCTGTCCAAAAAGACAAATGACCATTAAAACATATATATTTAGAAACTCAGCTTGAGAAGGCTCCACAGAAGTTACTCCGGCTAAAATTTTGTTATCTCAAGAATTCACCAAAACAGTTACATTGCTTCTCAACTAATTAAAATTCACCAATATGTTCAGCAAATAGGATTTTTTTACCACGCTCATCAAGAAAACAAATAGACAACCAAAATAGCAGCAGTACACGACCAGAGAGACTGTTTACCTGTCAATCCAAAGGTTCTCAGGTCCCAAAGTAACAAGTGGTTATCTGTACCCCCGGTGACTAATCTGCATTTTCTTCTCAGCAAAGCAGATGCCAAAGCTTGAGCATTTTTCTTGACCTGTTGAATGTATGCTTTGTATTCTGGTGTCGCCACCTGCTTTAAAGCTATTGCCAAAGCAGCAATATGATTATTGTGCGGTCCTCCTTGCATGGAAGGGAAAACAGCAAAATTAATCCTGTCCTCGAAGTCATATTGATTGCTTTCATCTGCCTGACACAGAGACTTTCCTCGCTTGTTTAGAATTTTTCCCTTTCTAAAAAATATTATACCGCCCCTAGGACCACGCAGGCTCTTGTGAGTAGTTGAAGTAACAACATCACAATATTCGAAGGGGCTACGGCACTCCTGCATCAGCAGACAATCCAACAGCTTTTAGCTGATAATTTTATATAGTATGTAAGAACAGCTCATTTCGTCATAACAAAAAAACCAAACAAACATTATTAGGGGTGGGTGTGCGTGCGTGTGTATTTAAAGTAGTGACAAAACAAAATGTATAAGGTCGGCAAGAGGGCAAAGATCCTAAAATATTGTTTTAAGGAGGAGGAGGGGGAGGGTGGGTGGGAGGAAAGAGAGCTTTAGCAATCATGTCATTTCGATTTGATAGCAGAACAACAGATTTGAGCTACATTATATGCATTATCAGATCAGTCTGTCTTATAAAAGTTTATTAGTTCAGAGGAGAGAAAATTACATGAGGTTCCTCATCCAGTGATGGAAACAATTTAAGATGGTTTACGTTTTCTTTATCCCTTAACCCCCCATCCCCCGATTAACTGAATATAAAAATAAAAAAAGTTAAAGAGTATTTAGATAAATTACATTGGAAAAGGGAACACCCATTGAACTGAGAAAAAAAGAATAATGATGGAACCTGAAAGTTCAGCGGATCAAGATATCAGGACTGTTTCAAAAAGAGATCATGAAAGATGTAAACAAAACCAGCAGTATGTACATTCAGAAATTAACTTTTATTAGATAATCGAGAGAACAATTTGTTACTAATCATAACAAGGATTACTGTTAGGTCTAAACTCTTCTGATCCTCTGTGTATCCCGGAATTTCAATTCAATGAAGAGAGATGAATCCTTTATCCTTGTCTAGTTGGCGTTGCCTGCTTAATGCAGAAGCACATAAAGCAGGCTTACCTACCAAACAGAGCATTTCATTCTCTCAGTTCAATTGATCAATACAAAGCACCAGCTCTCTCACCCATAAAGATCCACCGATCCAGTTCCCTGAATAAATTTCCACCTTTCTCGACAACGCATTGCTCCTTTCCCTCTGCTACCTCCAAACTTCTCCTATTAGTAAATGTATAGTGCTCATATTTCCTGAAAGGACAGTGATATTGACAGAGCAGCAATCACTATGAACAACACAAGTGCAATGAACGTGATCAACTCTACTATATGAATTTTTTCCGGGTCCAAAGCATCTATTTTCCAATAGTTATTATAGCTCTGTCTATATCACTACCCATCCTGAAAACACAAGCTGTGACTACTCTTATATAACATAACATCAACTATGGGATTATTGAATCTTCCTTGCTATGAACAAGAAAACCTGTAATATGAATAAAACATATTTGGTAAATGGAGTCCCAAGTCTCATTCAATTGATTTAAGTAATATATTAGCATCCAAATTATTCTTTTCACCTTTTCCAGAGCCAGTAAGAACAATACATATAATTGTCCAAAACTTGTAAAATAATTTGACATTCTTCAACTGCAGTGAATGAACCTTCTATCATTTTATCTAATACATCCAGAATCACGTAGACTTGTAATAACTCTTGTCATGTATAACCTTTTTCTAGTATAATGACCTTTTAACTTCACTAACTTGACGCACTATTATTCTAAAGCTCGAATGCAATTTCCAACGCACATACAACGGAAGTTTCTGAGATCTTAGTCAATCTCACCACAACCCTCTAATACCAATATAACATGATACATCACACCTCCTTGGCCAATACTATCGAAAAATCATCCATAGAGGTCTGCGACCAAGATCTATTCCACTTATCAACCCCACTCTCACTACTGCTTATAAATGACAACTTTCAGAGATTAAAACGCGCCTTCAAGCTACATGTGTCTTCACTTCAATAACTCCATTCAGGCTTTTCAATACTTAAAATACACTATTAAAATAAATGTACCTATAGATTTTTGTCTTCATTACCATACAAAACCTTTTACATAAAACACAGCAAAAGGTGAAGCATTAAAGACTACAAAACCTTAATATCTACCCACTTGTTTGATACCAAAAGTTGGAAACTTGGAAAAGTAAGCTCTTTGATCAAGAAACCTAAACTAAACAAAAAAATATAAATAAATATTGACATCAAGCCACAATTTTGGTGTCGACAATGTAAGAACTAGTGCTAGGCAGCTTACGCTCACCGCAATCAGAAATGAAATTTGAAACACTCCCTAACTAATACAGGGAAATGTCCACCGAATAAAGCAATAGCAAAGATAACAAGGGCACCAATAATTTCATAACCATCATACAAAGGTCTAAGTTTTTACCCCAAGAGAAAATCCATAGTTTTAGCAGAACTTTTGGTCAGAATAACCTAGTTGCATGCTTGCATCATCAACAAAACATGGCAAATGCCCATTTTTAGCCAACTAATTCAAACAGATGTTCAGCAATCATAATTCTCAAAAAGAGTCTATCTATAACAGAAAATAACTATAAAACCCTCACCTTTGCTGCCACAATCCCACTGATGTGAGCCATGTCGCACATCAACACCGCCCCACACTTATCGGCGATCTGCCTAAACCGCGCATAATCCCACTCTCTAGGGTATGAGCTGCCCCCGCAAATTAGTATCTTTGGGTGGAAATCCATGGCCCTCTCCTCAAGCTTATCGTAATCAATATAACCAGTTTGCGGGTTTACCTTATACGACAAGCTCTCAAAGAATATCGACGCCCCCGATATCTTCTTCCCGCTAGGCGTGTAGTAACCATGGCTCACATGACCACCGGATGGCGGATCCATCCCCATTATGCGATCCTTCGGTAGTAATAAACCGGTGTAGACGGCGAAGTTGGCGGAAGTGCACGAATACGGCTGGACATTGACGCCCCAGCTCGCAGGATCGAGGCCGAAGGCGGCGAGGGCGCGGTCGCAGCAGAGGCGCTCGATCTTATCGATGAATTGGTTGCCGCCGTAGTAGCGGGCGCCGGGGAGGCCCTCGGAGTACTTGTTGGTGAGGTGGCTCCCGAGGGCGTCGAGAACGGCGCGGCACACGTAATTTTCGGAGGCGATGAGCTCGATACCGCGGACCTGGCGCTGCTTCTCCTTCTCCATGACCTCGAACACGTCGGGGTCGGCGACGGAGAGCGGGATGTTGCCCCAGGCGCGCACGCCGGCCCTGCGCGTCTCGAAATCGGGCTCTGCGGCGGCGGGGGCGGCGGCGGCGGAGGCGGAGGGGCGCTTGGAGGGGTGGAGGGAGGAGGCGGAGGAGCAGGAGGAGGACTCGGCCCGGCGCTGGCGCTTGAGGCACATGGTGTAGCCGAGGATGCTGAAGGACTCCTCGGGCTGGGCGTCGTCGGAGTCGTCGGCGTCTGCGGAGGCGACGGAGGCGTCGGCAGCGGCGGAGGCGGAGGGGGTGGAGCCGCGGTGGGAGTCGGAGTGGTGGTCGAGGAGGGGGAGGGGGAGGGGGGCGGGGTCGCGGCCGTGGGCGTGGAGCCCAAGGGAGAGGTCGGATTCCGCGGGTGAGAGATCCATGGACGATCGAAACCCTAACCCTAGAATCAGGCCTTCCGAGAACAACAACAACAACTACAACAACGGCGACAGAGGAAGGAAGAGGAAGGAGAGAGAACCATTAATGGCGAGAGAGAGAGAGAGAGAGAGAGAGAGAGAGAGGAGGGGACTCAAACCCTTTCTAGGGTTTGGGAGGAGACGGAGAGGAGGAGGGGAGAAAGTAGCGGAGGAAGAACCTGGATGCGATTCCGGTCACGAGGCGTACGGATGAGGGTTGGGGACGGAGGAAGCGACCGGGAATAGCCGTAAACCGGTGGAGGATTCGAGGGACACGTGGCGGCCGATCAGTGGGAGAGAGGGATACATCGCACATCCCGATTCCTTTTTTTTTCCCGATTAACTTAAAAATAATAATAATAATTTTAATTAATACATGTGGGACCACTGGTCAGGTCAATGATAGGAACGGGGAATAAATAAATAAATAAATAAAAATAAAAAATAAAATTATACAGCCGAGCAAATCAAAGCGTATTATACGCTGAGCTGTTGTGATGATATTTATTTATACATCGAACCTTCTCATTGCTTTTTTTCCCCCAAATATATATATAATATATATATATATATATATATATATATATATATATATATATACACATTTATTAATAAAATTTGATGTATTAAATTTTATAAATTTTTTGGAATTTGCTGATGTTTCATATTTTGCAATGAAATTTTACTATGCCATGCAAGTAAAATTATAGCATCCGCATAATTTAAAGAATTGCCATGCAATTTAGACGACTAAATTAAATGCTATGAAATTATTATAGCAAAAAAAATAAAAAATCCTACACACGTACAATTTTGAAGGCTTTATTTATTTGTTAATTATAAAGCCCATAGGTTAAAATTTCCAATCATCTGATTATAATTTTTACTTTTAAAATAGGAGCTGAATCACAATGAAAGGGCTATTGGAATTGATTAGCAAATTTTTGTTTTAAATTTTAAACTTTTACCATCTTTTTCTACTTAAACCCAATCGCATTTATTACAATAAAATTAATTTATAAAATATTTATAATATTTTTTTCTCATCCATCAAACTAAAAAAATAAAAAAAACGTGTCGGTGACGTGGCAGACTGTCCAATCATTTGTCCCTCCAACTTGGCCCATCCATTGGCCAAAATATCTCAAGCTCTCACCACAAAACCCTCCTAAATTGAATCCCCTTATCCAATTTGGCTCTTACAGGGTCCAAACATTTAAACCAATCAACAAAAATTGTGTTTGTTTACTGGTGTAGAACTCAAAATCAATGTGTTATGCATCTCTCACTTCCTATAACAAATGGCTTCGAAAGAATGGTAGAGACCTTCGCCCCCTCCGCGCCTCCGTTCCATGGCCTCGAGGGCCGCCCCTCGCCCTTCCCGCCGAAGATGATCTCTTCTCCTGCGAAGGTACACAACCCGATTGTCGCGATTACGAAAACGGGATTCCGTAATAAGGGGGAAAAAGTAGAACTAGAAGAAGCAATTCTACTTTTGGAAGATCATACCTTGAAAGGAAGGAAACCAAATGATCAGAACTGGTACTACAATGAGCTCATCTCCCTCTGTATATCCCGAAAGGCTTTTCATGAAGGGCGGCTCCTTCGGTCGCACATGGCCCGCGTCGGGCTCGAGCCGGGCCTCTTCATGGATAACCAGTTCATCAACTTATATGCAAAATGCGGAGAGATTGAAATGGCAAGGGCGCTGTTCGATGGTATGAAAGAAAGGAATGTGGTTTCCTGGAATGCTCTTCTTGCGGGCTACTGCTTGAATAAGCAGTTCTTGGATGCTGTTAAGCTCTTTCGAACAATGGCCGAGTCAGGACCGAGTCCAAACTACGTGACCTATCTCAGTGCACTTCGCGCTTCAGTCGGCCTGGGGAATGTTGAAGTCGGAAAACAGATTCACTCTCGGCTCATAAAAACAGGCTTTATCTCTCGAATTGAAGTAGGAAATGCAATGATCAATACATACTCTGAACTTGGACTGATCGAAGAATCAGAAGCAGTGTATAATGGAATGGCTGAGAAAGACGTAGTTTCGTGGAATTCGCTTATATCTGCAAAGGTTCAAAACCAGCTTACCTCTCAGGCTCTGTTGTTGTTTATCGCTATGCAGATAGAAGGCTACACGCCCGACGAGTTTACTTTCGCAAGCCTGCTCGGACCAAGAGATATGGCAATCGCTGAGGAGCTTCACGCACAGATTTCAAAGCGCGAGCTGGCAGGCATGTTTGCTGGAAGCGCCCTTCTTGACGCATATGCCAGAGTTGGGAATCCACGGGCTGCAGTGGACGTGTTTAATTCGATGACAAAGAGAAGCATCGTCACCTGGAACTCTGTAATCGATGCGTGCTTTAAGAACAATATGGCGGATGAAGGTCTAAAGCTATTTCTCCAAATGAGTTGCGAGCAGAGTGTGCTTCCCGACGAGTATACAATTGCCATCATGCTGAAGGGGGCCGCAAGTGAATTAATGATTGGTACAGGGAAATCAATACATGGCCTCGCAGTTAAGATGGGCCGGCACACGGAGACTACGATTGGGAATAACCTGATCGCCATGTACGGCAGACATGAAGCAGTTTCTGATTCCTGGCAAGCTTTCACTTTGATTTCCGAACCTGACATTGTATCTTGGAATTCCATAGTACAATCATACATTAAAAATGGGAAATTTGAGAGGGGTTTAATTCTTTTCGTGGAAATGAAGCTTGAGGGGATCGAGCCAGACGAGTTGAGCTTCGTCGCTGCATTAAATGCTTGTGCTTCTCTGACTAGGTATACGGCTGGAAAAGAAGTGCATGGTGAATTAATCAAAAGAGGCATCTCATCAAATGCATTTATAGAAAGTGCACTTATAGATATGTACGCCAAATCCATGGCCATAAATGATGCAAAAAAGGTATTTGATTGCGTACAAAAGAAAGATACAATCACCTGGAACTCAATTATTTCTGGGTTTGCTCAATTTGGTGATTTAGATCGAGTTCTGAAGCTACTCAATTCTATGAGAGAACAAAATATCGAATTGGATAACTTTACCTTCGCCACTATTCTTGCAGCATGTGCGGATTCCACAGCAATGCAACTGGGAAAGCAAGTCCATGCTTTAAACCTAAAATCCGAACTGTGCGCCGATGCAGCTGTTTCAAATGCCCTAATAACCATGTATAGTAAAGCCGGAAGTATAAAGGAAGCCGAAAAGATATTTTCTAAACTTAGTTTTAAGAATACAGCATCGTGGAATGCAATGATTGGAGGTCTTGCTCAAAGTGGTTATTTCAAAGAGGCTACTGAAACCTTTGATCAAATGGGGAAAAGCGGATCCAAACCAGATGGAAAAACTTTCAATGCATTGCTCGCAGCTTGTAGTTACGCAAATATGACTAATGAAGCTACAAAATACTTCAAACTGATGGGAAAATATGGGATTAGACCTAATTTCGATCATTACGCATGCCTGGTGGATATTCTAGCACGAGCAGGGAGATTAGAAGAAGCAGAGAAATTAATAAACGAAATGCCTTTCAAGCCCACTACTTTAATCTGGAAAATGCTACTAAGTGGTTGCAGAATTTATGGGGACTTAGCAAGGGGTAAAAGGTCGATGGAGAATATAGTAGCTTTAGACCCTTGTGATTCTGCGGCTTATGTGTTGCTCTCCCATATATATGCTGCAAAGGAGAGGTGGGATGAAGTAAGAATAGTCAGGCAAACGATGAAGAGGAATGGAGTAAATAAAGAGCCTGGGAAAAGTTGGATTGAGGTAGACAACAAAATACACGAGTTTGTGGCAAGTGATCGATCACATCCACGGACAAATGAAATATACTTTGAATTGATTGGATTGTTTAAACAGTTGAAGGATGACGGTTCTGATACCGGTATAGATCATGGTATAGATCATTAATGATAAACGCAATGAACTTCTAATAGGTAACTGTTTTTATCTATGTTTTGGAACCTACTTTGACTTTTATTTCAAAAGGTAATTAGTCCTTTAGATAAAAGCTTAGAGTTAGCGATAGCAAATTATTTCTGATGAAGTGAATATGTATAATACCGTTCCAGAGAGAAAAAGAACAAAATACGTAACAGTAACCTCGCATTTTTCGATATCTGCAAAACAAGATAAACCAAACTCACCTCAACAATAATGTCAACCAGAGTGGTGGTAGACTGGTAGTACAACAGCAGTTCTTCCAAAGCACATTATCACCATGCGAGCTAACTCCATGAACAATTGTACGCAGAAACCTTCCTCTCATTTCTTTAAGAACAACAAAATACAACAAAGATTTCTTAGTAGCATTAGCTTGAAAGCAATGCAAACAATTATGAACTCAAAAGAACTTGGAGACATAATATAAGACATAATCATAACTAAAGAATCAATGATTCATAATGAAAAAGTAAAAAAGAACTCTATATCTTAAAAAGGAAGGTTATCCGTGCCCATTTTACCACACCATCTGCTAAGTGGTAATTAGCACAAGCTACCCATAGTTGTCAATAGTGAGATAAGATCAATATGTAAAAGCGGAACTGCTTCCGTCAATCAATAATCACTCAAGAGTACCAATATATGATAACAAAGGGCAGGGGAAACCTTAATGCAAATTCTCAAAATCGCACTACTATTTATGCTTTGATTTTCTGCACTCACTGTAACTTGACAAAGAATAATTTAACAAACAAAGCCATTTGTAGACCTCACTCTCCCCAATAATTTGCTAAAAACTGACAAATATCAGAGAACCATACGAGTGAGGTGCTCCTATATACAACCCGCAGAACAACCACACTATTTTTGATATAGGAACAAATATGTTCGGCGAAAACTGTTACAGTGATTACTCCTCAATTGGCTTTTCTTGCTGCTTCTCATAGACTTCAAGTGAACTGCTATCTGGAACACTCAGGAAGTGTTTTGACATAAAGGCCCTAAACCTTTTCTTGTATTCTTTAGGGGAAATCACAGTTGGCAGTTCATTCTTAGGAACCACAAGAGAAGCTTTCACCCAAGTCTCGAGCTGTTTATCCCAAGTATATTGCCTCAGGTAATCTATGATTCCAAATACAAGTTCTTTCCGCTCCTTGTCCACTCCCACAAGTAAAGAGTAATCCATTACATTACACAACTGCAAATATAAAGCATAAGTTTAAATTTACCAAAATTTGTATAAAATGATTATGCTGCTAAAGCCCATCAATAAATATCATGTTTTCACATTATCCCTCTGAAATACAAAATCACTCATCTTGTCTATTTATATATATTCTTAAAGTAAAGTGATATATATATTGCCTAAGAAACAGTGACCTAAAAGACAAAGTGATGAAATTTTTAGCAGCACCTCAGTTTCCACATTTCAGAGTGGCAAAGTGATAACATTGGTATTTATTGGGGAAGTTTCATGCACTTTAGTCTGATCACGTTGGAAAAGATATATTTGACTAAATACGTACATTAAGAAAATGAGTATCATTCCAAATGGCACGCTGCAGAAGATGCTTCGTTTTTCCACTGATGTAAATGGGAGATTTACGCATATCCTCAATAAAGTTTTGATCCAAAAGTACTTTTCCACGTTCATCTGAATCTGAAATATGACGGGAGAAAACGGCGCCCTTAAGATCATACGTGCGTGAAATGTTATGCCCAAAGAAAAGATTTTCCATCACCAGCAGATCAATTTTCATTTCTTTGCCATTTTTAATTTGCTTAACCTGCATCAAGTTAGTGTTAATTAAAAGCATGTAATTCTACTATTTGCATATATACCCATATAAAATCTGAATTTTCATACCTATATGCCCCTTGCAAATAAACCTTCATAAATGACACCCTTATTTTAAGTTGAGAAACCTTCCAATTTATGGGAGTTGGTTTTGTATTAGAAAAGGATTTTTAAAAAGGCTAAATACAGGGCATATATGAATTTAGTTTTTAAAGGTACTATATGAAAATTCATTTTTTTGCAAGGATACATACGCAAATAGATGGTTTTTGCACGGGTATATAAGTAAATATCTGTAGTTAGAAAGTCGTTTGGTATTTCAGTAGGAGACCTGATATATTCCCAGGATTCTAGCAAGGCATGTTTGACTTCCTGACTCTAAAGAGGATATGTACTTGAAATAATCAGGCCCAAACTTCAAAAATGAGTCGAATTCTGCCTTCTTGATTTGCTTTATGATAAGCCTCTCATCCAACGACTTGGCAAATAAAGCCTTACTTTTTCCACCTTGAGCATCCCACTTCTTGCATCGGCTTAAGGAAGATATGTAGGCAAGTTCTGATGGACAACACTTCTTTCGAAGAGCATAGAACTGCTTTGCATATATACAAACAACCGAACATTTACTCTTCAGACCAATTTTTGCAGTGTCAATAAAAATTTCAGGACGCATTCCTTGCAAAGTTAATGGAGATAAACCGTCAGAATCAAAAAAGGAAGATAATTCATCAGCAGAAAGCGATGAGGCGATGCTCGCTGAATGGTTTGTCTCAGAATCAACAGATCCCATTGATTTGTTAGGCTCTGTGGCTAATGCAAGAGCAATTATGCTAGAGATTTCATCCTCGGAGACGGACAAAACATTTCCCCCAGAGCATACAGTATATTTCTCCGTAGATAGTTGAAAAACTGGAGAAAGATGAGATGGGGTGTAGTTATTGATAAGATGAAACTTCTCAAGAGAACCACATTGAATATCATTTCTGTATGTCATTTTCAACCTAGAAAATGGAGCCCAAAACCAATTTTCTGTATCTTCCAATTTCGCATTGCACAAATCTTGAGCTGCATTTGAACGAACAGGATATGTTTCATCGGAGCTGACCTTCTCATCATTTTGGACTTTGATATCAGTTGGTTTTTCAAGAAGACCATCTTTGGTATCTTGGGTAGAGGTGTCTAACTGCATACCATTGGAAACAGGAATGGTCCCTTCATGGTCATTTTCACCGTAGTCATCATCATGAAGACTATGAAATCTGTTGCCAAAATCTCCATTAATTTGACCGAGCACCATTTCTAGCACAGTTTGCTCATGTTCGGGATGAGAGTAACTCTTAGAAAAGGGGGATCTATTGACATCCATAATTAATTCGTTGGAATCCTCAGAAATTTTATGATCATCTTCAAGCATATTTTGTTTAACAATACCATTGGACGAAACAATGTCCTTTTCCTGTTCAACTTGTTTACACTGCAGAATATGATCCAATCGATGGTCCCAAACATAAAGCCAAAGAAGCAGCTCCTGGTAGAGCCAATTTAAGACAAGTATGATGTGGATGATACCTTGTTTACCACTATGATCAATAACATTCAGCAAAGAATCCTGATCCTTAATAGCATATTAGGAAAAGGAAAAAAAAACAAATAAGAAACCAATCATGCAGTGTCTAAATCAATATAACTAGAAATAGAAGCATTTCTGTATATACATATTCCTGCAAAATCATCTATATAAGCTGTAATATCTGAATTTTTTTTATGTACCCCTAGAAAATGCACATTCTTACATACAATTATGTCAAGTTGGGGAGTCATCAAATTCATCTGGGAGGCTCATCAATGTATATATTTTCCTTTTTAAAGAGACAAGTACTTCTTTAACTTCAAAGGTATATACTCAATAGATTATGCGTTAAGTTGTTGAAGAACATTTGTGAAAATGTCAGATTTTGCAGGGATAATATCTCATAAAAGCGTGCCTCGAAACAAGCAAGCTAAGTAAATAAAACAATAATAACCTCAAAGTCTCTCTTTTCCTGCATCAACATCTCTTCAACCAGGGTAAATCCATTGATAAACACTGAATTGCAACATTTTGAGAGAACACTGGGATACTTAATCCTCAAGTTTTGAAGCAAATTTGCTATCTCGGAAAAAAGCAGGTCTACTCTAGAAAGAACCTTCAAAAGCGAATGTAGAAGGTTAGTGTGGAGAAATATATGAAGATGTCAGGGACACTTTAACTAGCACGAATAATAGAGCAGCCATAATACAGGAATACGTACATTTTTCTGTTCTTTCTTAAGCCAGTCTTCTCCATTGGAGTTGGGGAACTCGAGGGTCGGAGGTGGCTTACAAGCAGCATAGATTTCAACTGATGAGTATCTGAAGATAGCAACTCTTGACCCTAATCTGTGTTTATAGACGAAATTAAAGGAATTAAAATAGAAAAATTAGATGATTGTAAATAAAGACTTCAGGCTTTTCCATATCCCTGCAAAATCAACTATAAGGAAATAGCATGTATGTAAGAAATGAAGTGCACCAATGAAATTTTAAATTTAGAATGGATATATGTATTTAGATAATTTGGTAGGGGTATAATATGTGAATATATCTAAGAATTTTGTGTACATGAAAAATAGCAACATGCTACTCGTACCCAAAAAAGCGTAGACAGTCCCTATGCAATGAATGCCCACACTTAGATAACCTTCTAGCAGCAGAATCGCTTGAAAAACTGAGTCCCAAGAACTTCCCAAAGGAAAGATTACGCGCCGAACGAGAAATTACTACCCTTTGGCTGGACCCTGCGATCCCACGACCTTCACACGCACACCGTAAACATTGGGTCCACATCCAAATCTTTCCTTTACCTTCACCAGATAAATGCAATTTTGGAGGAAGGCTCTGAACACGAACGGTGAGACTTCCATTATGGTGGGTGTAAGAGTACACATGAGACTCTGGGGGCTCGCCACATGAGGAGCACCTATGTTTCTGCAACAATACAACATAACATCCATCAATAAAAACTCCAACTAAAATACAGAAAAAGGTCAATTAGCACCCAAAATGAATCAAACAAAATCAGACCTGATTAAGTAAAATTTCTTGCAAATATCGCCCTAGTGGCACATCAGAATTTCCATAGCACGTAATACGGGAAATATGGTTCTGCTCGCAAACAGACTCTTTCGTGGTGCATTGGCTAGAGACCAAAATCAATATACTCTTTGGGACAAATACATTATGATCAACACCATGAAACCCAATTATTTCAGAGGCATCTGAAACCTTTTCTGCTTTTTCATCAAAAATGGGTTTATTATCTTGTTTTCCTTTGATGTTTGCTACTGGCCGACTATCAATTGACTCTGGAGATAAAGTAACAGGAAGATCAATGCTCTGAGTGCCAAGCACATTAAAACCATTGCATGATGAGGTAAAGCCTTCTGAGACTGTTGATAGCATTGAAGAATTAGGAACTTTAGAACTAAGAGCGTTGTCACAAAGAGGCAAAGCCTCGTTTTTAACATTAACAGACTTCTCTTCTCTAACAGCATTCATCTCAGTAAGAAATACCCTTTGATCCGCAAAGAATGAAGTTTCAAGAATCAAATGATATGCTGCGAAGACAGCATACTGCATCACATTCTTAATCTTCTTCAGTTCCTCACTAGTCGCTCCTTTTAGCAATATCTGAGACATGAAGTGATCAAGCAAAGAAACAGATAGGTAAAGTAATTCAGAAAAAGAACAAACACCGGATAGATAATTTCTGGAAAAAATCTTCGTTGTCTTTTGGATAACGTTTTCTTTTATACAAGTGGCAACCCACATTCTTTTATTTTGACATAGCATGTAATTCATATGAAGTAATACTAAGTTATAACTTCAAAAACCAATTATCCAAAGTGCAAAAGATAGTCCTCAAAGTTAGTTCAAATGATAAAAAATTTGTATAACTTGTCGGCAACACTCAAAAATAAATAAGATAAAGGAAAGATCAAACTCACTGTGCACCCCAAAGGTTTCGGTAAACCCTCTAAAAACATCAGAGTTTTGGATGGCCTCTTTGCACCTTCGCCGACACCATTATGTTCTTCAACAAATCTCTCAACATGGAAGAACTCACACTGCTTCAGCTTAGGGTTTGTTAGAACATCAGAGAATGAAATAACAGGAGAACCAGTACAGCGAGCTATTCTCTCCAATCTGTGGAGCTTCATGTCAAGAACCAGTGTAACTCCTTGTTTTAGAAGAAATTCTTGAATGTCTCGTGAAACAGCTTTCTCTACCAGCACAACATTTGGCTGGCACATTTCCATCATTTTAACAATAGATTTCTCAAAATGGCCCTTTTCCTGAATCCATGAATTAAAGGGACCGGTGAGTTATAATTAATATCGTCACCTTCTGCTATCAGGTTTCTCTCTAAGACATGCTTTAAGGCACCAGATAAGAGGTATTAATTAGTTTAGTGTAAGTGATTTCCCAGATCAAAATGGGGCACACCTGTCCATGTAAAATGCTCCTAGAAATCACTATTGTCCACATGGCAAAGATAAGACCCATTCTCCCACCTCGTGAATTGCCGACACCCATCGAGTTAATACCTCTTATCTAGAGACTAAGGGCACCTACTAGAAATACCCTTGCTTTTCTACTTTCATAAAGATATTCTAAGCATTATCACCAAAAACGATCATCATCAAAGAACAATATTAAGAATACCTGTTCCATTGAATTGAATGATGAAAAACCAGATGCAGAGTGCCCAAAGACTCCTCGAAGGAATAGCAGTCTAGGGTTTTTGAACTTGGTTGGCATGTGCTTATGTGCGGCATTCTTCTTGAAAACTAAACCCTTGATCACCTCACTGCAATTAAAGAATTCAAGATAAGAAAATGTTCTGTCCGAAGTATAAGACAGGAAAATAACACCTAAAAAGGAGAATTTAATAATAGTACAACACTGCAAGATCATCTATTTACATACATGAGCCTGTAATTCACATATAACCCTTTGAAAATGCAATTTCTTTCATGGGGACAGTAGGCTTTGTATTTTAAACTGAAAAAGTCCTTGGAAGTATGTTCATATTTATGAGGGTGTAACTAACACACACAAAAAAAAAATCATTTTAATGGTACAAATAAAAATTTAAGTTTTGCTGGGATACGTGTAAACAAATGATTTTGCAGAGGTATACATGAAAATATTTCAAAAGAAAGATTACCTTTGCCTGCGAGTACCAGATGCAATGCATTTCACCTTCACATAAGAACAAGGATCCATTTCCTTCCCCTCGCTACCATCAGGTTGTACAAGCAGTGCAGCTTCCCATGATAAAGAAGCGACGATATCAAGCCAACTCTCGCCACCATCACTTTCCGAGTTAAAAATACCCTCCGATGCCAAAAGCCGACCTACAAGAATCTTAAATTGCCCATTCATAGCTTCCAACATGGCCGTTTGGCGCTCTTCTTGAGAATTGTAATTGTATCCACCTTCTTCATTGACCCCACCAAACAAACTAGGATGACCCCACTTTACACCATCACTATAGTAGCCATCATCGTCATTTGCAATATTTTTAATGTCGTCTTCTTTATCCGCAGGCTCAGGGGGTATCCAGAGGAGAGGATCTATTTCAAAGTTGGATAAAGTCAGCGGGCAAATACTGCTGTTGCAATTCTCTATCTTATTTGGATCATCAATTGGTTTTGCAGAGCAACCAATGTCCAATGTGTCGTTAATAGATCCGGGTTTCTCATCATTACCATGTTCAGAAACATCAAGTGGTAACAGGTTTGATAGCTTGGCATTATCAATATCTGTAGCCAAAGACACACTTTCATGCTCCAACATGTTATTAAGATGCTCGGCTTTCTCATCCTTACTAGTGTCCACGATGTCATTAAGATATTCCACTTTCTCATCCTTATCATATTCAGAAACATCAACGGGTAACAGGTTGGATGAAAAATTCTCTTCTGCTGATATGGGTAAGCTATGGCCATTCGTATCAATAATAGCATGAAATGGCTTGATATTAATATCTGTAACTGGAGGCACAGTTTCATGCTCCAACATGCTATTAAGATATTCGACTTTCTCATCATTACTAGTGTCCAACATGTTATTGAGACATTCAACTTTCTCATCCTTACCACATTCAGAAACATCCAGTGGAACCAGGTTGGATGAAAAGATATCTTCTGCTGATACAGGAATACTCATGCCATTTGTGTCAACTATAGAATTAGATGACTCAATATTAATATCTGTTACTGAAGATACATCTTCATGCTCCTTCACGCATTCACTGATCTGTATGTCTGAATCAGTTTGACCAGTATCAAGCTCCTCAATTCCATCCTCTCTGCTGATTTGAGAACATGTTAAGCTGAGATCACATACATGTAACAAAGATTTAACTCTCATTTTTGTCCACAAGAACGAGCACCACCAGTTGGTTCTCAATTTTTCAAACACTACTACACCCTGAGTGCTCAACAATATACCTAAATCATGCTATGCTTACGTAGCTTACAGACCAGTTTTTTTGCCCCCGATAAGTTATGTACAATATTTTATCTCTCAAGTAGACGCATGTTCTTTGCCATTACAAATAGCAGTTTTATCTTTATGTTCCTTAGTTATCTTCTAAAATTGTGTCTTCTCTATTTTTTCTTCTCTTACAGCTAAGCAGGTAAGCAGCAAAAGAAAAAAAAATTCCACAGTGAATGTATCAAAACTTAAAATCTTTTATTTGCATTACAAAGAAAAAATATATACATACATACCATCTAAGTATCAAGGGCAAAAAAGAATGACCGGTGAGCTTACATAAGATAGACAAATTGATATGCCAAAGACAATGAACATAGAGTCAATATACTTAAACAACTGACAAAATAAGACTACATTATATACCTGACTTGTAGATTCTCCTCATCAAGGAAATCATCTGAAAAAAAAAGAGAAGGAAATAAAAAAGTGCCCAATGCAATCCATAAATACGAGGAAAAAAAATCACCACATATAGTATGTCAAAAAATATAAATTTTAGATTAGTAGTTACCTAGGGTTGATAGGCAGCTTCCGTAGCTTGAAAAGGAAGAGGCTGGACTGAGAAGAGGAGTGGCATAAGGACTCGAGCCATCCATCGTTAAATACTCCTCGGCATAATCATCTAAACAGGATTTACGGCAACCAAATTGGCATTCGCAATCCATCATAGATGATTCATCCCTATTCTCGTAGCCGTTAGAGAAGGAAGGATAGCATCTTCCACAGAAATACCCGTTAGTCATCATTGAATCTAGAGAACTACAAGAATGGCAAATCACACTCATCTGATCTCATAGGCTATGCAGAAGCATCAAACCCTAATTCTCCCACTGACTCTGACGAAACTGAGAAGAAAAAAAGAATTAGCAACAATAGTAAAGCCACATTGAACTCCAAATTTGAATAGATAAGCCAACTACTACAATCAATTACAAATACTATTAAGAAAACTTTGCAATAGTTGTGTTAAAAAACCGTTTTCCTTTAAAAGACTAGAATGCTAGAGACCAGTATTTTAGTATTTTATTTTCAACACTCTTCCTCACGTCAGGGCTTTTGCTTTTTTAATAAGCCCAAGATGCGACTTCAATTAAATGGAATGAAATTAAATAACACTAGGAGCCTGGTAGGTTTCGAACTCCGCAACTCCTGGTCAGATACCATGATAAGCAACTGTTTTTCTCTAAAAGATTACGCGCTTGCGCGCGTATTTTGATATCTTATAGTCAACTCTAAAGAACTACAAGCATCCCAACTTCATATAATCAATACCCTATTACCATTGGGATTTTATTCTCTTAAATATAAAACATGATATACTGAAAATATAAAATTTTATTGTCATGAAATTTTTGTAACCCATGTTCTAAAATTCTGCAGGTAAAACCCTAGACTGAATTAACTAAAAATTAGGGGGTGAAATCATAGGGGAAAATCAAAACTCAAAATTGTACACCATATTTGAATTATTCCCAAAAACTCAAAAAACACAAGAAACAAATAGCAATGAATCTGACTTTTCACCAAAATCACCAAAGTTTCAAACCTAAAATTCACCAAACTAACCAATAGAAACGCAGTTTTGACACTATTAAACCTGCACATAAAAACTAAAAGCTAAACCAGGACCCCAAAAAATAAAAAATAAAAAATAAAAAATCGTAATCGACACACAACACACAAACCCCTGCACATTGCCACGCAAAGATCCCAACCTCCCCCAAATCCCCCCCTTCCCCCAACTTAATCAACACAAAAACCCACAAAATTAAGCACGAAAACTCCAAACCGAGGAAGAGAATCGCTTACCAAGGTGGAGATATCCACAGAATACACACCGAATCCGCGTAGAAATGGAGCCTTTCCCTCGCCGTGTACATGTGATCCCTCTCTCGGTGGGTCTCTTCGATCGAAAGGAAAGGAAAGGAATAAAAGAGGGATTTTTAGGGCTCGATTTTAGGCGAAGAAATGGGAGAAATGGAAAAAGGGTTTGCGAAAAAAGAGAGAAAAGGACAAAAAGGAAAGCCTCTTCGGAAGTGGACCCCACTGTATATTACTTTTTATTATTATATATAAAAATAAATATTTATAATTATTATTTATATTTTAGTTTCTATGTAAGCGGTGGTGAGTTTATTTGGTGGACCAGGTTCACCATGGACCGTTTTCTTTAAACCCTATTAATTTTATGCCTCAGACTAAAGCCGTGGATGCTTACTTTTTTTTTAGTATTTTATAGACAACAAATATAATTTATAAATTTTAATATAATAAAAAAGAATAATTTAAAATTTGAGCCTAAAAAAATATAAATTCTGTTTTATATTACTATTTTTTTCTATATTTTTTGCTGTAATAGAAAACTAATATAAAATTCTGAGCCTAAAAGAAAAAAAGATTTGCATCTCGTTTTGTATTGCTTTCATTTTTTTTTCGACTTTCTAAGTAAAGTTTTGTGATTGGATGTGCATGAATTTGTTTATTTTTTTCGTTGTCAGCTGATTCTGATCAGATATGAAATATATCTTGCTTAAGAAAAAGACAAAAAAGTGCCAAAAAAATTTCAATATTGAAAAATAGACTTTTGAATAAATATGTAATAATAGTAAATTATATGCATAGTATTTATTAAACAAATACTATATATATTATAATCGTAGCATACAACAACTGTAAGGTTTTTTATTTAATTTTATAATTTTTATAAACTCGTTCCTCATGTAATAATATTTCTATTTTTTTTAATGTAAACTATTTAATTTTATACGTTTAGATCACATACTAATATTCTTTTGCATAAATTTTCAAACACTTTTTTGGATTAAAGTTACATATGGACCGGTTCTTGAGTGAGGTGGTGGACCAGGTTCAGGAAATGATTTGCGTCCGCGCTACCCTGTCAAACAATGGTCCTCTGTTGTGCCAAGTCAAACGACGGATCAACAAGCAACGACTCCCTAGACCCGGCCCACAGCTCCATCCGTAAACCGCACTTCATCGCGACCCCCTCGTTGAATCACCGCCGTTCAATCTTTGAATTCGACCTTTTTTTTCTAAATATAAAAATAAAAAATGATTTAGCGGCTGTCGATGACGTGGTGGAGCAGGTCCAGGGAAGGGACTGCGTAGACCGACAGGGCCACTCCAATTCGCTCGCTAAACGACCTCTCCCGAAAACTCTAAATAATAATAAAAAATTATGAAGAGTTTTAATATTATAATAATACCCCCACGAATATTTTGGATTTTTAAAATATTTATTCATTTTTTTATTTGTAATATTAATATGTTCGTATATTATTTATGGTGATTCGATGCCATAATGCTTCATGTAACTCTATTCTTAGGTATCGTTTGATTCGGTATAAATAAAAATTGCCTATTTCAAATATAAGTATAAGTTAAAAATTAAGAATTAGATTAATTTTATATTTGAATAAAAATTAAATTATTTTTAAAAATAAAAAAATAGCGTTTGGATAAATAATATAGAATAAAAAAGATAATTAATACTAATAGGAAAGAAATACTATGGGTTGTTTCCACTCATAGCAGATTATCTTTAAAATTATTAATTAGATTAATTAATAATTTAATATTATAATTAAAATTAGTTTTTGGATAAGAGTGGAATAGCAATTTCAAACTTAAAATTATTAATTAGATTAATTAATAATTTAATACTATAATTAAAATTAGTTTTGGGGCAAGGATTAAACAACAATTTCAAATTTATACTGAATTATACTAGCGTATTTCAGATATCCGAGGACTTGGTTTTTGGTACGAAAAATAGCGTTTGGATGTAAAGGTAGGATAAGGAACCCCCTTATTTCGGAACCAAACGCGGTGTTAGAGTGCATGTATCGATTACAGTACTTTCATTGTATATTTTTTTTACTTATATATTTGAGATATCTAATACTAAAATAGTAATTTTCATCATGTGCATGAATGTTAATAAATATAATTTTTAAAAAGATATGCCTAGATACTATAAAAATAATTGATTATTGTAAAATTTTTAATTGAAAAACTTTAGGTTCTAAATAATAATATTTTAATATTATTATATCTAGTATTTCACATTTGGACTTGCTAAGAAAGTGCTTGGTTTGTCGAAAAAGCGTGGAAACAAATTTTTCACAAAAATATTTTTCATAGAAAATCTCTTTTTCACTTTTTCGCCACTTTAGTTTCGAAAAAAAAAAAAAATTGAAAATTTATTTTTCAAATTTTATGGCAAATTAATAATGTCATTTTCCAAATTTTTGTTAGAAAAATAAATATACTAATATTTCATAAATTTTGGAAAGAAATTTATCTAAAAAGCTAGTTTTTTTTAGAAACAAAAGGACAAAAAAAAAATGAAAAAGAGATTTTTCATGAAAAGCTATTTTCTCTGAAAAAAAAAGTTTTTTACACACTTTACCGAAGAACTAAACAACCCCTAATCTCCAAAATAGTTACATTGCCGATTAATATTTTATATTTTACAAAGACAAATTCCATAAAATTATAATACATAGGTTAATTTCATATAGGTCCCTACAAATATAGTGAATAACAAATATATTCCTACAAAATTCAACTTTCAAACGTTGTCCCTGCAAAAGTCCTGATGTTTTCAAATATATCCCTGCCGTTAGAATCTATTAGAAAAATTTAGTTAATCATAGGTTAAATACATAGCCTAATTTTTGACATTTTTATCCCTCTCATATTATACTGTTATGACTTTTGAAGGGATATATTTGTGATGACAAAATTAAAAATATAAGCAGTTCTCTAACAGTAACACACCAGAAAGACATATTTACGGACATCAGGGCTTTTGCGGAGGCAACATATAAAAATTGAACTTTGTAAAAATATATTTGTCATTCACTATGTTTGCAGGGACCAGTATGAAATTAACCCATTATAACATTTGTAGGCAGTTGCGTGTACGTAAGAATTTGATACAACACTCTCAGATTGTATTTCCAGGCATTTATATAAACAAGAGGAAACAAAAGCTTACACCTCCTTTATCATCTTTCAGTAATCACAGTAAATTGACAAAGAATACTAAGATAGATATATGAACCCCACTTACCCTGAAATTATGCTAAAAAATGTGCAATTTCGAGGGACATAATAAGTGAGGAACACCTATATACAACAACCCAAAGAAATTCAACATGGCGGCGAATAAGCCTAACGAGAACAGTTACAGTAAACACCAGGCTCTGATTCATGTGTGTTCTTCAATTCGCTTCTCCGGCAGCTCCGTGGCTACGACATTTAGAGGGAGCTAAACAATGTTCCGAACTCCGACTATCTGGAACAACCAGGAAGTTTTTGGCCATAAATTTCCTGAACCTTTGCTTGTACTCCTTAGGAGAAATCACGGTTGGTGTTTCGTCCTTGGGAACCATGAGAGAAGCTTTCATCCAAGTCTCGATCTGTTTATCCCAGGTATATTGCCCCAGATAATCTATAATTCCGAATGCAAACTCATGCCGCTCGTCGTCGACTCCCACAAGCAAGGAGTAGTCCACAATGTTGTTCTTCTGCAAATGTAGCGTAGCGATATCACAATGACATATACATTTTAATTATAAAAGAACCAGAATGCTTTGTCTTCATACGTACAGAGAGAAAAGATGTGTCGTTCCAAATGGCACGTTCGAGAAGGTGCTTAGTTTTTACACTGATATAGATGGGAGATACCCACATATCCTCCATAAAATTTTGATCCAACAGTACTTTCTTGGAGTCTTTAGAATCTGGAACATGTCGAGAGAAAATGGCTCCTTTAAGATCGTAAGTGCGCGATATATTACATCCAAAGAGAATATTTTCCATGACCAACAGATTACTTTTTTCCTTATTGCCATTTTCAATTTTTGTAACCTGCAACAAATGAAGTGACAGCAAGTTAGAAGGTGTGTATGCCAGAACAAGATTGATTTAAGAAGTCCTTCGGTATTTAAATTGAAGACCTGATATACTCCAAGGATTCTACCAAGGCATGTTTGGCCCCTTCTCTTTAAAGGATCAATGTACTCGAAATAATCATGGCCAAACTTTAGAAAAGAGGTGAATTCTGCCTTCTTGATTTGCTTTACAA
This sequence comes from Ananas comosus, assembly GCF_001540865.1. Classification (NCBI taxonomy): domain Eukaryota; kingdom Viridiplantae; phylum Streptophyta; class Magnoliopsida; order Poales; family Bromeliaceae; genus Ananas; species Ananas comosus. The sequence continues at coordinate 13,086,671 of NC_033621.1, forward strand.
TTAACCTGTCATCCATTGTCTTTGCAAAGGAAGCCTTACTCTTTCCACCTTGAGCATTCCACTTCTTACAACGGCTTAGAGAAGATAAGTAGGCGAGTTCCGATGGGCAAAACTTCTCTCGAAGGCTAAAAAAATCCTTCGCATATACGCATACAACTGTATATTTGCTCTTCAAAGGTATCTTCATATTATCAATGACAACTTCAGGATGATCTTGTGAAGCTAATAGAGATGAGAGATCATGGGACTCATCAGCAAGGGGTGAATGGCTTATTTCAGATTCAGATCTTTTAAATGACTTGTGTGATGCATTGAAAGAACCATTAGAGATCAAGCTGTTAGATTTCTCCATTGTTCTATGTGGCTCTCCTATGACCTCCGTTTCTCTTTCTGCCAAGATATCCAGCAAATGATCCCGATACTTGGACATGGCTAGTGCAAGGGCAATTATACTATATGTCTCCTCCTCAGAGACAGACGAAACATTTTGGAAACAACCAGCAATAGAGCGCAATAAATCCATTTCCTCAGTAGAAAGATCATGTGACCAAATATCATGGTTTTGGTCAGTTTGAAATGCTGCATGCTCCTCAATCATCGATGGATCAGAATGCCTTTCAGCGCCAGAAAACCCATTTTCTGTAGAAATAACGTTAGCTGGCTCTATTTCCAGCATAGTTTGCTCATCTTTAGAAAAAGAATGGCCACCAGCAGAGGAGGATTCACCAAAGCTCGGGTTTATCTGATAAAAGTTTCCAATAATCGTACTACTGTCCTTTTGCCCATTTGTTTCGATATTGTTGTGTGAAATAGCACCCTTCTTCTGTTCAACTAGTTTATCCTGCAGAAGATGATTTAAGTAGTAATCCCAAAGATAATTATAAAGCTCAAGAAAAGGCCAATTTAAACCAAGAACCTTGTGCAGTATGCCTAGTTCCCAAATAAAATCAATAGCATTCAGCAAAGAAGCCTGCCTCTTGATGACAACAGCAAAAAGCAAAATGTTTCAGAAAAAAGCAGTTGTATGTTGATTCGAGATCGATATAAATGTAATAATTATGTTTAAGAGCAAATAAGGAAATAAGCTTGGAACATGGAAAGCTGAAGTTCTTAGTATCTTGTATCAGCATCTACGTGACAACAGAAAATCCATTAAAAAGGCCTAGATTGAGAAATTTTGTAAAGAGTGACCTACTATATTTATCATCCAATAATTACAGTAAGTTTGAGATCTTAGAAAAAGGAGGTTTGACTAACAACTTCCAAGAGGGAAGTAACGAGTTAATTTAGCAAAATATTAGTACATTAAGCATGCATGAGATCATAAACAATAGAGCAGCCACACTCGGGGGTACATACATTCTTCAGTTCTTCCTTAAGCCAGTCATGCCCATTCGAGTGGTTCAATTCTAGAATTGGTGGTGGCTCACGAGCAGCATAGATATGAACATGCGAGTACCCAAAAATCACAACTTTGGACCCTAATCTGTGTTCATAGAACATGCAAAAGGAGTTAACGATAATTATAAAATAAATTAGAGAATTAGTTGATCACAAACTGAAGATCCTGCAGATACCCAAAAAAAAGTAGGCAATCTTTGTGCAGTGAATGTCCACAGCTAGATAGCACTCTAGCAGCAGAATGGCTTGAAAAGTAAAGTTCCAAGAACTTTCCAAACGAGAGTTTACGTGCTGAAGGCGAAATTACAACCCTTTGAGTAGAGCTGGCGGTCCATCTTTTAGGTCCACATCTTAAACACCTGTTCCACATCCAGATTTTTCCTTCATTTTCGCCGGCCAAATATGACTCTGGTGTAAGATGCCTCAAAATAACAGTGATATTTCCATTATAATGGGTGTAAGAATACATATGATCCTCTGGAGGCTCACTACAGGAGGAGCAACTGCCTTTCTGCAACAAGAACATAAGCATCCATATAAAAATTTTCAACTAGAATAACTATATAAGAGGTTCAACCGGTAACTGAGAAAATGAAAGAAACCTGATTAAGCAAAATATCTTGCAAATATCGACCTAGTGGCACATCAGAGTTTCCATAGTATTTTATATGGGAAAGATGGCGCTTGCAGGCAGATTTTTTCATGATACATCGGCTGGATACCAAAACCACAATGCCTTCGAGATTATATAAGCCCTCAATCTCCTTATGAACAACGCTACTAGGCGAATCAGAAGGTAAAACTAAAGTTCCTTCAGTATGCATATACAAAGCAGCATCACAAACAACAGATGGCTCTGTTTCAGCACTACCAAGGTTCTCTTCTTCAACAGCATTCTTGTCACTTAAAAACACCCTTTGATCTTCGAAGAATGAAGTTTCAAGGATCAAATGATATGCTGCACAGACTGAGTGTTGCATCATGTGCTTAACTTTCTTCAGCTCTTTACTATTTGCTCCTTTCAACAATATCTGCAATAAGAAACAAACAATCAAATCCTTAAATAATTCAGAGAAACAAGACATCCCAGAAAGGTTAGTTACACGTAGATGAAATCCTCAGTATCTATGACAATCAATAGAGAATCCTTATATTACAAAACTTAAGTAAACAGGTCTTACTGTTCCCACATGTTCCATTAGAAGCATTCCTTCGCTATTTTGGAACTTGGACAGCTAGAGTAAAGAACAATCAGGGTAACTGGGAAATTGTATGCAACATAAAAAGAATGAGCTCACCGTGCATCTGAATGGATTCCGGCAACCCTCCAAAAACATCAAAGTTTTCTGTGGTCTCTTTCCTCCTTCACCAACACCATTATGCTCTTCTGTAAACTTTTCAATATGGAAGGAGTCAAATTGCTTTAGCTTATGTTCATCCAGCAACTGCTTTAGCTTATGTTCCTCAAGAACATCAGCAATAGAAATAATACCAGATTCTGTAAAGCGAGCAATTCTTTCCAAGTCCTGGAGCCTCACATCGAGAACCAGTGTCACTTCTTCCCCACGAATCTCCTGCATGTCGCGTGGAACACTCTTCCCTACGAGAACAACCTTTTGACCATCTATTTCCGCAATTTGATTAAGAAACTTCTCAAAGTGAGTATTTTCCTGATTCCAGACAGAGAAATGAGGACCACTGAATTAAATGCATATGTTCTTTTCGGTCTTCTACTTTCATGAAATAATCATAATCGCCAAAATATATACCAAAAAATTATGCTGCACAAACCTGCTCCATTGAATTGAATGACGTAAAGCCGATAGAAGATTGCTTGAAGACTCCCTTAACAAGCACCAGTCTGGGATTGTTGAGCTTAGTAGGCACTTTTTTCTGTGCTACCTTATTCTTGAAAACTAAGCCCTTGATCACATCACTGCAATTGAAAATACAAAGTCAACAGATATACTCAGCCCTAAGCATGAAATATAAAGATAACGCAAGAACAAATGAGTGACCTCTCTTGGCGAGCACCAGAAGCAACACATGTCACCTTCACAGGGAATAAAGGACCCATTCCGTTTCCCTCACTGTACTCATGTTTGAGAAGCAATGCTGTTTCCCATGACAGCGAAGCCACAATCTCAAGCCAACTCTCACCACCCTCCCTTTCAGAGAAAGATACACCTTCAGATGCCAAAAGTCGACCTACAAAAGTCTTCAAACGCCATTTTGTTGCTGTTTGCCGCTCTTCTTTATTGTTGTGATTGCTTCCAAAATTTGACCGACCCCATTCTTTATTATCATTCCAGTCGTCGTCGTCGTCACTAGCAAACCTTTCCATCATATCTGCTGGTTCAGGTGGTCTCCAGATGTGAGGATCTTTCCAAAAAAAGAATGGAATATGTGGATTAGTACCACCACTGCCATTCTCTATCTCATCTGAATCATCTCTCAATTTTGTAGATCGGCCATCATCCGATATGCTATTCTGAAATCTGGCTCCCTCATTCTCAGAATCCTCCAGAGGTTTTTGGTTCATGGGAAAACTCTCATCACTTCCATTTGCCATAGTGTGAGATGGTTGATCATTGATGTCTCTGATCGAACCTACACGTCCGTTCTCCTTCAAGCATTCGATAACGGTAGGATTGAATTATGTTAACAAGCAGCAATAACTTCAGATGAATTCTCCCTGCCAATTTGAGAACATGTTAAGTCGACCTGAAATTTGTCTGCAGATCTAACTATCGTTCAAAACTATAAGCCTTGAAATTTTTACCACACATGCTCATGGATTCCTTCTAATAGATGTACCAGAAAAGATAAATCCTATGGGGGTTCATTTTCCAATTTGGAGTCATATTGAGGCCGGCCACCAGAACAAGTCTAGAATTGACTTGCAGTGCCGAAAGAGTCCATCTGTTAGTGGGTGGATTTTAAAAATTATGAAAGATTAAGCATTTCTTTTTAAGCTCCACTTGATATTTTTATATAGGGCTAATTGATCATCCCTAGAACTTTTGGAATTACACTTTTGTTCCTCCAGGCTATTAACTCTCATATATATATATATATATATATATGTATATATTCCTCAAATTTCAAAACTCTGAAGATATATCCCTCCCAGTTGACTAACACCAGTTGACGAGCAATTTTTCACCAGTTAGGATAGTTATGCCGTTTTGGTAAAATATATGTCTTTGCAAGATCTCTTAAAGAGTAGAGAATTTTGGGTTCAAATAGAATGACACGATAGATCGAACCGAAAGGTTCAAAATGAAAAATGATGGCAAAACTATTATACAATACTTCTTTTTCAGATATGCCAAATGAAATCAATTAGTGAAGAAGGATAAACTTGCAAACTTGAACAATTTGAAATCTTTGAGGAACAAATATGCAATTTCATTACTTTATACATGTAGGAATGTGTATCCCAAATGAACTTTATCTCTGATTTAGCACTTCTCTTATATTTTCTTCTACAATTCCTCCCTTTAAAACTACGGTTTTGGGAATCTGCAACAAACGAAGTTATCTTAGCTTTTGAATTCAAATTTGAGCTTTCTTTTGGGAATGATTGGAGAGCTCAATCCAGGCACTGGTGAAATATTACACTCACAGAAGCAACCTAAATACCTCCAAATGAAACATCCAAACCAGGATTGGAAACTAAGGAATTGAGACATCAAATTAATTTTTTTTTAAAAAAAATGCTTAAAAAAATCTAAATCAATGAAGGAATCAGTAATCAAATCACATCAAACTCACCAAAATCACCAATAAATAGAAAATTAGTAATTTGGGGGGCCAACAGTGAAGCGACGATCACCCTAAATCCCCTAAAAAACCTTAACAAAGCCCCATCCCACCCCCGATTCTAACAACAAACCACTCAAAATTTCCCCTTTATTCAACACACCGATCTCCACTCAACTAACACCAAATCAGTACCAAATTAAACCAAAAAAAAACGCTAAATCACACGCTTCGAAGAAGAGCATTACTTACCCGAGGCGAGAAATTGAGAATCGGGACTAATTTCTCTGATCGATCTCCGGAATCCAACGGCGAATGAAAGGGATTGTGAGTAATTAGTGAGTAAATTAGTGGAGACTTTTGTGAGAGAGAAAGAGAGAGAGAGAGAGAGAGACAGGAATAATGCGGAGGGAAAGGGAAGCAATTTCAAAGTGGGCCCCACACTTTACATTTCAGTGTTGGCGCATTTGTTCGTGCACCCGGTGCATTTGCAGTTGCCGTGCACCGAGCTTCCTCATCATATTATATTTTTATTTTATTTTTTAAAAAAAAATTGCTTGGATACAAGTACAGTTGAAAATTCGGCATTCGATTAATATGAAATATATTTTTATATATATACACATAAAAACATATAGAAATTCTAACAATAACAGATGAAATTCAAAAATGAATAAAATAGCATTCTCTATATTCCGTACGAACGGTTTATTAAAAAAAATCTCAAATAAAAACGAATGGCTATAATCAATTTATTAAAAAATAACATACTTATCTATATTAAATTTTATCCTACGAACGATTATGTCAATTAAAAATAAGCAGTTATGGTCAAACTGTTAAAAAATAGCATTCTTATGCATCTGTTTTAAATTAGTTTTGAATAATTTTATCCATCTATAAATTCAATCCTACGAATGATTGTATTGATTAAAAATAAATGGTTATAATTAATCGGTTAAAAAATAATATTTTTATCCATCTATTTTAAAATCCATATCGTTTATTAACGAGCCGATTCATGAACCATAAGCTAAAAATCAAATAAACTTTTTAAATCCTACTCATTAGATTTTGATATAATTGTTGAAATTTTATATATAAATAATTTTTTTATATAATTGAGTCGGACTTTATATTTAAATTAGACTAAAAATCAAATAATAAAAATTTGTATTATATAATATATAATAATTTATTTTTATATATAAATATAAATTATATAAATATAAAATATATGTATTCGAGCTGTTATCAAGCTAAACACGAGCAAGTCAACCACTGCTCATGTTTGACTTGTTTACTGAACGAGTGATTTGATTTCGAGCTCATTCAACCTAAAAACAAGCTGACCCACAAACAACAAGGTTGACACCCCACCCCTACAAAAAAAGTTCTTATACAATTATTTATTTTTTTAAAAAATATAGGGTAAGGAATTTTAAAAATATAAGATAATTCAGTTGGTATTGATTAATCTGAGAAATTCTCAAGTTTGTCCATAAATTCATAAATTATTCACACTTTTTATAATTTTTTAAAAATTGGTAAACTATCCTAAATTTTTTTTTTAAGATAAAATAATTTTATTGCTATAATTTTAAAATTTCTCTCAGAAATCGATTATTAATTTAAACAAAATTTTCAATTAAAATAATTTTATTGAAAATAAAATAATTTTTGCTATAAAGTTCTATAATTTCGTACTTTCTCATTTTAGTACTATGTGGTTTAAAGTATATCAAGTTAGTACACTGTGGTTTCATTTTTTTATTTTCATTAGCTCCTCCGTTAATATTTCGTTAAATTATATACAAAAAAATTCAGATACCCCACCCATAATTTATCGAATATTTACTTTAGTACTCTTTAGATTTAACTTTATCACTGATTAAACGAAAAAAAATTAACAGAGAGGATAACAGAAAAAGAAAAATAAAATTACAGCATACGAAAGTGATATATTTTAAACCATATTGTACTAAAATGAGAAAGTGCGTAACCTCACAGACACGGGGGATTTGAAGTTTTTCCAAAAGTTAATGAAGAGTCGGTGCACAGGATGTATGGATGGACCAGGTGCAGGCAAGTAAGATGTTAGTGGCTACGAAGGACTCTGCAGAAGACTCCGGAACCCATGAGGTTGTTAATACGGGTTGCTAATTTTGATTAAAAATAAAAAATACTTAATATTTGATAATAATAATAATATACAAAATTATAAAATTAAAATTTAATTACATCATGTTTTTAGTTGAATTCGTATTTGAAAAATAATTTAATACCTTTTTCTCACTAATAATAATAGTAATTCGGATCGGATCCCGGTCACAGTAACCCGATCAAATCATTTACTACTTAGATCCGAACCCGATATTGCACGTAGCTTTTTAATTTAATATAATTTTTTAATCCACTAATCCCCAAGAGCGCGTTCCCGTGGGTGCGTGCGCCTCCTCGGAGGCCGCGGCGGCGGCGCCTCTGAGGCATTCCATCAAACACCTCAGGGGCAAGCGCAGGGTCTTCTTCTTGGACGTGAACCCCCTCTGCTACGAGGGCTCCCACCCGAGCCTCGCGTCCTTCGCGCGGTGGGTCGAGCTCTTCTTCTCCCGCGTCGCCCTCCGTGACCCCGTCGTCGCGGTGAGGCCCCTCGACCTCGTCGATTGGTCTCTACAAATGGTACTTGGCGATGATGGGGGATTGTTCTTAATTGTAGGTTCTTGATGGGGAGGAAGGGAACGAGTATAGGAGGCGACTGATGCCGTCGTATAAGGCGCATCGGAGGAGGGGGGATTCATGGGGTTCCCGGGGTGGGTCGAGAGGTGGTGGGTTGAGCTCGGTTGAGCCGTACGTGACCGATGTGCTCCAGCAGTGCAATGTTCCGGTGAGTCGAAGGAATCGGCTCGGCTTTGTTGCTTCTCCCAAAATCCTAACTTTTTCTTTTGTAGGTTGTAGTTGTACGAATTATTGGTAGTTGCTTCTTTATGAATTTGATAAAGGAGCTCTTTATTCCAGTCAATTGCTATTTGAGTAGAGTATTTCGAAGAAGCACTAACAGTTTTTTCATACAAATGCCGTCCAACAGCTTTTTGGTTTTTGCTCTGATGGTCCAAAAGCTCATCTCAGCTTCTAGGCATGGCAAAAGCTTTGCACTTTTTGTTGTGGAATGCTTAATGGATGATTCTCAGAACGGAGAAATTGCTCCACAAGCTGGGCCAATTAGGCTCGAAGTAGTTAATAAAAGATGATACAACATGGTAATAAAGCGAAGTGTATGCGCCGCTTATGAAATGTTTAGCCTAATTTTTCCATGGTGTTTATTTGCCATATGATTGTTTAATCTCTAGTTTGCTGCAACCTTATAGAACATTATTCGCTAGCCTCGTGAAAGTCACCAATAGGCCTGTCGCAAAATGAACCTCGGAAGTGAAGTCCTTTTATGTACTTGAGTCCTTCCTATCATCTTACAGAAATAGGGCTTATTTATAACGATACGAAGGTAAGTTCAAGCTATCATATGTAGGATGGAGGCAGGTTTGCTGGTTTTCTAATTACCTTGAAGAGAAATTACAGTATGGAGTATGTACCAAATCAGAATTATGGTACATTTTGGTTCCATAAGAATCTATTCCCTCTTTGATTATTATTGTTATGGTTATTTTGAACTCGTAACCATTGTTGTGGTGGAAGCAGGTATGTTCATCGTAAGCATTCCTTTACAACAAGCCAGAAGGTCTTTTAATTGCTTATTATTTCCTCCTGATCCCTGGTGTTCTTTCTTGAAACTGATTTAACTTAGATGCTCTAATCACGGAGATTAGTGTTATATTTGGTGAACTACATGTGAAATCAAATTATTAACTGATGCAGGTTGTTAAAGTTAATGGTTATGAGGCCGATGATGTAGTGGCTACACTAACAGATCAAGTTCTACAAAAGGGATTTCGGGTTGTAATTGGCTCCCCAGATAAAGACTTCAAGCAGTTGATATCAGAGGATGTGCAGATAGTTATGCCTGTTCCTGAATTTGGGCGCTGGTCATTTTACACTTTGAAGCATTACTTTGCTCAGTACAAGTGTGATCCTACTGCTGATCTGAGCCTCCGTAAGTTACTTTACCAGCTAGATTTTCATGTGACAGATCTCTTTATATGTATAGCGGCTTATGTTTGAGAAAATTGGTGCACAATCTGATCAAATTTGACAACAGATCATCAGCTTTTCATTTAATCAATCAAGATAGTTCACCATGATAATTCCAGGAGTCATCAAAAACATCTGTTGATAGTTTTTCTTTGTATACATAGTCTGAACCATATATCCAAAAAGGACTATTGACAAGATTATCAAGTCTTTGTCAACCACCTTATCTTTACACATGAATCTGCCAGTTAGTTTGGGCCACAGTTGGGTTGGTCTTGGACCAAGAATTCTTTGCTTTCGGCAGTGTCGCGCTGAATTAAATTAGTCTTGTCTAAGTAATTGTACTTGAACTCGCTCATTTCATGATTATTCAATATATATGACATCTCACTGTAGACTAGCTCATTTCATGATTATTCAATATATATGACATCTTACTATAGCAACTAGGACTTCTGAACTGTACTCAGTATCTCATCTTAACTGACTACCTATAGCACACACCATTTCGATTTCTGTCTTAATCTGGCTTTCGATTTGTAACTCTAACCTATGACGTAGGGTGCTTCACGGGTGATGAAGTTGATGGTGTTCCTGGGATTCAGCATTTGGCACCCGGATTTGGTCGCAAGACAGCCATGAAGCTCTTAAAGAAGCACGGTTCTCTAGAAAACTTGCTAAATGCAGCTAAAATAAGAACGGTTGGTAAAGACTATGCCCAGGATGCTCTGACTAAGTATGCTGATTACTTGCGGAAGAATTATGAAGTTCTGAGCCTCAGGAGGTTTGCATTTCAATCCACACAGTATATGCTGCCATAATATGGAATACCTGTAATTAGCATTTAATCAACCCCGCAGGGATGCTGATGTTAAACTTGCGGACGAGTGGTTGTCCGAGAGGGATACATGTAATGACTCGATTGCTTTGTCCAGCTTCCTCAGTAAGTTGAATGAAGACAAGAAGTTAGATAGCAGGTAATTTTTGTAGGATTTGTGGGATATGATGTGCTTGAATATTGGTTGTTCTTTGACAGTTTTTGACGCCTGAAAGACTTTAGAGATAATTTCGTTCAGTTTAATTAAACATATTGTGATTGTGATGTGTGCTAGTAGATGGAGAAGAAGATGCACGGCGAGTAAGATTTCGTAGCCGACAGTCTTCTTTCCAGATTTCGTTAAACAACGAGCTTTTTTTGACAGCATTCTGGCAGCTGACTTCCATGCCAACCTGAAGCAGCGGTAAGAGCTCGCCAACACCTGTTTTCATTAATTGGTGAAGTTTATTGGAGATCCCCTCAAGTATAGGCTGTAAACTGGAAAGCCCATTATGAAATGAACACCGCATCTTAATGATTCTTTATTGACATCCCCCTCAGCTTTTGATTCTTTTGATTTGAATTGTTTCTGTCATTTGAATTGGACATTTTGTTAAAATGGCCACTCAGCTGTTGGGCATCAACCTTTGATGGGAACAATATTTCATCTGCTATAGACCAGGTAAACTCATTAAATTAAACAGAATCCACGTAAACTCGTATAATTGAGGGGTTCTCCTAACAATTTTACCTTTTCCTATATTTTTTTCCCCTGAAAAATCCTACTCCTTTTGACACTTAAGAAGATCTTGTATTGCAGTGGAATCATGTTTGGCAACAATGCGACCGATTCCCAGGTCCAATTTTCATGCAAAGCGCACGGCTCAAGTGCCAATTCGTGCTGATGAATCACTCTCTGGGTGAAACCATGCCTCCGTTGATCGGTATCTCTCTATAACAACCTTTCTTTCTGTCGATGTTTATACTGCATCATCTTCTTTTGTTATACACAATTCAGATCTCCGGATCGCAATGACAACTTCTGTCAACTCTTTTCCATTGCGAGCTCTATATAATTCTCTGAATCAAGAACATTGTGTTTTCACTTATCTGAACTGTGAAATATTACTTTGGAAGCTCGTGCTGCGAGCCTTAAATTTGAAACCCGCAAGGGGGGATCGAACGCCCGACCTCATTGACGGCATCCTGTCTTTGTTTTGTTGTTTGTTGTTGCTGGTAGGAACAATCAAATCGCCTTTTGAATTCAAATCCTTATCTTTTTTTTTTAAAAAAAATAATTTAAAATGTAAATTATAGCTTTTGAAAATGAACAAGTATTGATTAGTAAGTAGTAACACCAAATACTCCATGGGCCGTTGAAGAAATGAGATTGTATCCTGGCCGTTGGATGAGGCCCATGATACATGCATGTGTTAAAATTCGACAAATTTATATTTCTCTTTATTTATTATTAGTTTGATTTATGCTACGGGTAGGTGTGTAATGTGGGTCGTGCCTTATACGGGTCGGGCTGTGCAATGCCGGGCCGGTTTTCTCAGACCGGTCTGAGCAGCACACCGACGAATCCAAAATTTTCTTTTTTTTTTATTTTTTAAATATTTCTTTTAATTTTATTTTTTAAAATTTATTCTTATAAAGTATATATAATTATTTAATCACTAAATAAGTTCTAAATACCTTTTAGATAGTTTTTAAAGAAAATTATCCAAAATTGAATGTTTCTAATAATAGAATAAAAAAAATATAATGTGTAAAAGGGGGAAAAAATCATCTAATGTGAGTCATGTGACCATTTTAGTATCTATTTACATTAAATCAGCCCATGTGAGCCCTAACTTTAGGGTCTGTTTTAATATTGAGTCTCATCTAACGCTAATAGATAAAACAGAGTTGGGGCGAAAGCATAAAAGGATTTGTTTGTACGTTTTCGAATGGAACCATAGAAAATACTTTGCAATGGACTCTTGGGATATGCGAAAAGTGTTATTACATACAGAACCAAATATAATATATTCTCATCGTATTTTTTCAGTGCACGTAACACAACTTTTCCGCAAATCCTAAAGAGAACTTGAAGCACTCGTGGGGTTGTTCAGGGGGGATAAGAAAAATTACGTTTGGATGGTTAGATTAGAATAGTAGGAATAAAAGTAATCATAGTTGTAAAATAATAATATTTTATTTAACTAATAAGCATTGTTAATTATTAATAAAATAATATTTTAGCAAATTAATTAATTAATTAATTAGAAATATTATATGACATGAATCATGATAGAGCAGCATGTTAATTATTAATAAAATAATATTTTAATGAGTTAATTAGTTAATTAACTAGGAATATCGCATTAGATGGTGAAGAAGCATGCTAATTTTAACTATTTAAAAATAAATTAAATGTGTTAGCTAATTACTTAATTATACATTTAGTGTGAGACCCCAGATAGTCCTATATATGAGATATAATAGAGCTAAACTCTTAACCCGGCTTAAGCATTTTGGGTGGTGGCAAGGCTCAAGAGGTTAAGAGAGATTAGCGTGCTAGGACGGGAGTAGTCCTAGGATGGGTAACTCCCTGGGAAGTCGGGGCGTCACAGATGGTATCAGAGCCAATTACCAGCCGGAAATGTGAGATGAGTCTCGGCTGAGCCAGGGCCTGGATGACGGGTTAGCGAGACGAGTCTCACATCGCCTGGTACTTGTGAGTCTAAGCCTGACGAGGACGTCAGGGCTTAAAGGAGGGGAGATTGTGAGACCCCAATAGTCCTATATATGAGATATAATAGGGCTAAACTTTAACCCGGCTTAAGCATTTTGGGTGGTTGCAAGGCCAAGAGTTAAGAGATTAGCTGTTAGTGAGCGCGGGAGTAGTCCTAGGATGGTGACCCCCTGGGAAGTCGGGGCGTACAGATGGTATCAGAGCCAATTACCAGCCGGAAATGTGAGATGAGTCTCGGCTGAGCCAGGGCCTGGATGACGGGTAGCGAAGACGAGTCTGAGCCTGACGAGGACGTCAGGGCTTAAAGGAGGGGAGATTGTGAGACCCCAGATAGTCCTATATATGAGATATAATAGGGCTAAACTCTCAACCCGGCTTAAGCATTTTGGGTGGTGACAAGGCCCAAGAGGTTAAGAGAGTTAAGCGTGCTAGGACGGGAGTAGTCCTAGGATGGGTGACCCCCTGGGAAGTCAGGGCGTCACATTTAGTTAGTCAACTAAGTTGATAAGTTAAAATATTAATTACTTAATTAATATAAATATTAGTTATTATTTGAATGAACATATTAATTGGTTTATTATTTGATTAGTGATTGATTATAAATAATAAATTATTTGTTCAAGTATTTAATTAAATATATATATTAATTTAATAATTCAAGTGGTTAGTAGATAATTAAATAAGTTAATTAGTTATTAAGTAGCTCATTAGAAACTAATTAATAGAAAATTTTTTAAGAATTTGACTTGTTGAGAATATAATATACTAATTATCATAGTTTAATAAATAAATTATTATTTAAAGAGGAGAATAAAGGACAAGAGTTGCTATTTCATAGGGAGTGAAGAACAGTAATTTTGCTCTCTTAACGGGTTGTTCGAGAATAACACGTTAAGAGAGCAATAGCTTTTTTTTTTTTTTAACCTCGTTTGGTAGAATAAGGAGATAAATTTTTTTATTTCCTGATTATTCCCGAACCAAACGGTACCTTTGAACTTGTTTGGTCTAGCTGATATAATTATAGTGGTTTGAGAAAAAGTTCAACCAAAGGAAAATAATCAAATTAATAAGCAAATCAAAAAAAAAAAGAGTAAAATAATAATTAAAAAAAATAAAAATTTACTCTAGAAGGAGCATCTCCACAGCCTTAGAACTCAAATTAATTAAAAGTCCTTAATCAGTGGGTTTTTGTCTTGTCCTTATTCCAACACAGACATATGCTTTGGCTTCACCCATAAGCCTTTGTTGGTAACTTATATTATTATTATTTATTATTTATTATTTTATTATTCAAATATAAAATATATTTTACTCCAGCAAGATATACAAGGACATAAGTTACCAACACTATGTTGTTAGACTTAAATTATTAGCTTAAAATATTTAGATCTAATTACTACATAATTTCTTTTTTATCTGATATGAGAGACGTCACAAACACCTTCCGTTTAGACCTGACGTTCTCATTAAGTGCAATTCTCGACCGAAAAATCGGTTCTACTACTAAAATATAACAATCGAGCTCGTTATTATTAACTTATTAAGTCCAAATTATTGATATGAAATATTTAAATCTAATTATTACACAGAAAAAAAATTCTATTCAATGTGAAACTATTGAAACTTCACAAGATAATAAAAAAATAGGAAAAAAAACTAATTGAAACTCTTTTCCTTAAACTGTTTATATGGCTGTTTAGATTGTTTTGGGAGGCATATGAAACGATTCGTTGTGTTTTCGGCTATTCTTATAACATTAGAACAGTTCTCGTATTCTTCGCCCACATACACGAATACAAAGAATTAGGAATTATACGGAGCAGCATTTTGACGTAGAGCACTTTTGAGTTAAGTGTCCATTTATGGCCTATAAAACTGTATAACGACATGATACGCTATACTCTAACATATAAAGCCCATCCAACAAAAAATAAAAAGATTACTCCTACTCTCAACCCACATCACCACAGTGCCATGTTGGCCTCTATTACAAGCAAAAAGTAAAAAAAAAAAATAATTACCATCTTTCTTCTCTCTTCATATTAATCCACTGAAATTCTAAGACGAAAGCCTTATTTGTCGTCCTACGGCTCCGCCATCAGGCAGCAAGACGAGAAGAGTTTCAGGCGGATTGCAAATGCTTAAATAAGTGTTGGTAAATAGCAACACCTTTTAGTTATAGCGACACTGCTTAACTGTCACTATAATACTAGCGATTCACACATATACAACACTTTAAAAAGTTTCGGAATTTTAGGCGTAGCATATTTTTGACATATGCTACATTTAAAAAGTGATAAACTATTGAGACGTCCTTTTGTTGTTAGTCGTAACAACATCCTAAATCCTGACCTTTCCTAATTTCTCACGCTCACCGCACTTTCTACTTATACATATCTATGTTTTTTAAATTTTTCGGGCCATTTTGTTAGTTATATATAGGCTCATTGAGTTTTCTCCCCATAAAATGTTTGATTAAATGTCAGGATTATTGGTTTTTTATCATAAGTTTTTTGTCAGTATAATCTAAATATTAGTTTTCTATGAAGCTCTTGACAAATCTAATTTTTTGTCGAGTTCAATAAAGAAAATGCTCTCTCCAACACCAAAACAGTAGATGCAAAACTTCTACACTCTCAATATAATTTACTCATTATCTTATAATCTGCTTTTGTAATACAAAATTATACTTTATGTATTGAAACTAATTTAGTATGAATTGGATTAAGATGCAACTAGTCAACAATACAAAAAAAACTTACAATCTCACCTCCTGTGGTTTCGGCCAGCTTTCCCTTAGTGAATTTGTGGTTTAAATGTATCAATTGTAGTATTCTAGTGATTTTTATTTTTATTTTTACTATTCGATTTCACTAATTTTTTTATAAAATCAGTGCGTACACTCAAAGTTAGAAATAAAAGTACTAAATTAATATCGATAAACCCTAGGTGGGGTATTTGGTAAATTTTTGTTACGAAAAGATAGACCCAACCTCCGACACCCATATGATACTAATATGTGATCAATTTAATAACTATATATACGTTAAGTGCAGAAAGGCGAGAACATAGTAAAGTAGCTATTTCTGAAGTTTAAACACATAATAAACATAAGTCATATATAACAATATCGCTATATATTAGTATATATAGGAGTGGGCTGGTATACTTATAGAAGCCACGCGAGCCGCTCCGGGCTTTCTAAGGTTGTTTATCGATAATGACGAACTATGAATCGACGATCGCCTCCGTTTAGAGGTTGATCTAGAGTAATGAAGTACCTAGAAAATAAATTTTGTGGATTTTTTCGATATTATTTGCCTAAGTGTATCGAAAGGGACTCAAAATACATTACATTCTTAATGCACGTGGTGAGCTGGCTGCAAGTTAAGCACGTTGAGAAATATACAATTTCCACATGATAATTTGAATAGAAAATCTTATATACCGATATAAAACCAAGACCATTAAATCTAAAATTTTAATATCATATACATCAAGTATTTTGTAAGATTTTTATTTTCAAAATTCCAGGTGATTTGAGCCACAGTCGTATCACCAACGTGTGCCAATAATATTGTGACAACTGCCGCAAAATGATTTCTAGATATACTTCAATACTACTAGATCAAGCGTCTTAACGAGCTGATCGTCGCGATTCGAAAGTCGAACATCGATAAACAAAGTGAAAGCACGGAGCCCTCCTGCTTCCAAAGCATCCCTACACGCCTGGCACTAATATTTATATAATAGTATATATACTATATCATATATTATATACTATATTATAATTATAGGAATAGTATATTAATTTATTTTTTTCTTTTTCATACTGACGCACAAATGGATCAACTTCACAAGTAAGGCCTACATCACAATGTTAACCCAATGTCTCTTGAGTAAACCGGGATCAGCATAAGTTCTCATTTTCATGCTCCTCTTAGTTGTTTGTTCCATAAAAGAGAGATTTGAAAGGAGCTATCTGTTTTGACGGCATTTTCTGTGTGGTTGTTGGTTGTTGCTTGTGTTTTTTTTTTTTTTATTTGTCTTTTTATTTCTTCTTTTATTTTTATTTATTTTTGTTATGTGAGCTATTTCTAAACTAAAATTCCGCGTCTTCGTCTAGTCCCAGCTGCCAATTAAGATTAGAAAAGGAAAGAATAGGAAAGGGCACATGGCATTTTATTTGCTCACCATAGTATTTTGTAAGATATATAAGATATTAATTATTATAGTGAATTATTAAGAAATAATTTATTAATAATTTAAATTAAATAAATTAAAAGGTCATATAGTCGATTCAAAATGAAATGCAGTAAAAGTAAGTTCCAAACCTCTTATTCAAAAAAATTATCTAATAATAATATGAATTTGATTTATCTTTGAAAAACCACACAACCTGAAAGTTAAATACAGCACTGAAAAATGGGTATTCCCTTTTACATTATCACAAATAGGGCATAAATAAGTGCTCTTTGCATGACAAATTATTAATTTCATTAAAGAATAAAAAGCTTGTGAACAAAAGCAAAAGCCACATGGAATCACATATAGTTCTCATCATTATGGTTTATTCTTTTTGAGTTATTAAGCACCTTGAGCCAATGATTCCCCTCTCTCTCTCAACTTTTCTCAATATGTTTAACATGAAAAGTGTTGATAAGATACAACTAAACATAACCTCTCTCTCTCTGTAATATGCTTTTTTCATTTTGTTTAACATGAATACAGGTAAATTAATATACCCTCTCTCTCTCTCTCTCTCTCTCTCTCTCTCTACAAGGTAAACATACTCTCTCTCTCTCTCTTTCTCTCTCTCTTCAATAAGCTTTTCTTTGTTTAAGAAAAAGAGTTTGAAAGGCTAGGATTGGTACAAGTAAAGGAAAGCTATGTTGTATCTTGGGCATAGAGAAAGAGTCCAAATATAAAAAAAAACCATGGATGGGGTCACACTTTATTTCCATCACATTTAATTACTTCTCATCTGTTTGGTCTAAGATGCTTAGGTCAAGTATTGACCCCCTTAGCAATTCTAGCACTCATTAGGTACTTATTTATTGAAAAATTTTAAAAAGTGAATTATTAGCCAATTGATCTCAAGATTAGGAGGGCCTTAATTTGAATTAAACAAAGTAGTTAGCCCTAATATGTCGGGTGATCGACTAATCGTCCGACGATAATAGCTCAAAGGAAATGATAATTGGTATAATTGGCTCGAGCTTAGGTTTCAGTATGGAATTGCTTGTCAATCTATTTAGGGTTTAGAATTTGTGATGAGGACACACAAACACTTTTATATTTTGTAATTGATAATTGTAGCTACAAGTAAAAGATAAAAATTTATAAGGATGAAAATTTGAATCTCCAACCTTAAAAAAACTGAGGAAACTTGAGACCACTCAGATACATATGCGTATTATTCGATAGAAACGATCTGATGTCGTCTTAGCAGTAATTGTTTATCTTTCTCTCTCTCTAAATATATTTACAAGTGAACCTCTTATACATTTTAACATTATGTTTTTGTGATGATCCCTTATTATGTGGGAAGTTAACATAAAACCAGCACTAATTAATATGAAAAGCATGTCTACAAATCCAATCTTTTGTTGATCAATAAACACCATTTCCTATGCTTACCTTGTCCTAATTGCTTTGTTGCACAAAGCAAAGCAAGTCAAAGTTGTAAGAGTTTGTGAAAAAGACCAATGCCTTATCTCCAAGGAAATAAAATAAAATAAAATAAAATAATAAGAAAAAAAACAAAGAAAAGTTGAAAATTCTCATCAAATGGCTTGCTTTTAGCCTTTTGTGTATGTGATGATGCAAAGAGAGGCAAGACCAATCTGTTCCCTCCAGAAAGGGAGAATAGACAGATGGGAAACAAGGATTGAGAACACAGAATTGGATTACAGGGTGGCGATTGAATCCACGGCCTCACAAAAAGTAAGAGTTCAGATTTCGCTCTGATACCATATTGTCCAAAAGATCGATTTGATAAAAAGTATTTAAAATTTTTGTCTAAATAGCAAATAAATCTATGAGTGTCTTGCTGATCTGATTGTTCTTTCTGTCAGTTATTTAAAATCAATATCTTATACACACGATCTGCGAAAAATTTTCTTATATGTCACACAATTAACAAATGAAATGCTCATCTTTCTTTCTTTCTTTTTTTTTCTCCTCAATGCAGTAATAGAAAAAAAAAAAGAAAAAAAGAAAAAAAGAAAAAGGGAAAATTGCATGAATTTAATGAGCAAACAAAAGGTAGTTTTGTGATGCTATGAATGATAAATCCTATATAAAAAAAATAAAGAATCCACTTATATTAATTCTAGGACAGTCTGACCTCACCCCCACCTCAAATCCCAACCCATCTCTTTTATTATATAATAAAAGGAAAACTTCAAAAACCCTCATGTGGTTTCGTAGTTTCTCACTTTGTTCCCTTGTGGTTTCGTTTTTTTCTTTTCGGTAGCCCTTTCGTTAATATTTCATTAAATTATATACAAAAAGCTTCAGATACCCATCTAGATTTATCAAATATTCACTTTAGTACCCTTTAAATTTAACTTTATCACTAATTTAAGAAAAAAAATAATGAAATTGATAAGGAAAAGAGAAAAAAGAAACCACATTGGAGCATATTGATACATTTTAAACCACAAAGAAGCAAAGTGAGAAATTATGAAACCACATGGGGGGTTTTTGAAGTTTTGTGTTGCAATTGGACTTGTAAGTGGACCCAAACTCCACTGGCTCTTGAATGGCAACAGTTAGGAGTTAGGCCATGACTTGTACCAAAATTTTGTTTTTGTGTTACACCTGTGATATTTTACTTTTTTTTTTTGGTTTTATAAAAAAGTTTAATATGATATGGTTTTAAAAAATAAAATTTGAAGAGTACTTATTTGAGATAAAAATAGATTGTTGGAGTAGGAAATTCCACATCATTTTTTACTTTTTGTACCTCTAGGAAGACATAATGGTGTAATAGTCCATTTGGAAATAGAATAAGTAATAAAAGATAATCTATGTTTTCTTATCCAAATCAAACTATATATATAGAGCAGGGTTGCTGTACTCATAAGTTATTTTTAATAATAGAGCTTCCGAATCGATAATTCGTATCATTAAATATGATTTAGAGCATTTGAAACTTTTAGAAAATAAATTTCGTAACTTTTCAAAATTATATTAAAATCAATCAAGTGGGCATAAAACGAATCGAACGACTTTTCAAAAATAGAGGATGGGATACTTCAACTTAAAATCGGAGCTATTGATCATTATTTAGATAGTAATAAAATTTTTCAAATATTCAATCGATATCGATTTTTTTACACTGTTAAACTAGCAAATATTCCATACCGACTGTGAAAAATTATCAATCTTGAGATTTTTTAATCGTAAAGTAAATGATGTCAAAAAAAATTATGAAACTAGATTTTTAGAAGTTTCAACTTTCAAAAGTTCTAAATAATATTTAACGGTATGAATTGTTGATTCGGAAACTCTATTATCGAAAGTAGGAAGGCAATTATACTCATAACAGTATAGTAGCAGGACTTCTATATATATTTATCATGCATGATAATTGTAAGTTTTCATTTCCTTGAGTGGGAGAAACCATACTTTTTTTTTCTTTTTTTTTTGATCAAAGACTCAACCAATTTAATTATTCTACATGCATTTCAAATATTTCAGTTTAATTCACATTTTGAATTGAACCAATTTTTTTATAAAAGATTAATTAATAAAGCATGGAATTGTTCTACCAACCTTTGTGCAAAGGTGAGCACAAACAGGGTGGCAAAGCCATTGAAAGGGGGGAGATGTTAATTTGTAGCTCAGAGGGGGATTTTATTTTATTTAATTTAAAGCATGATGATGAGAAATCCAGTACTAAGAGAGTAAAGTTATTGGTACCTTGAATATATCTAAAATTTTCTTAATAAGTCAGTTTTATATATGTCGCAGCTACGATAGAGTGTAACGCTATATTAGAAACGGCAATATAAAAATGCGCGTAATAAGTTTTCTTGGGGTGGGATTATAGATAAGAGTGTTGAGTTTTTAGTTTTTGGACTAAAAATCGACTTTTAAGTAGGATTTTGATGTCCAACTGAAATATCTTATTTTAATTTTAACATTTTAAGATAAATTATTAATCATCATTTGTATAAAACTGGCTTATCATCCGTATTTGTCAGGGTGTTTCAAGAAGAATATGTAGCATTAGCCATCATTAAAAGCAAAAAGCCAAAGAGCACATGGCCCTAGCTGGAGGGAGAAGCCCTTAATTTGCTGCAGAGTCAATGGGGGGTGCATTAAACAATATAATTACAAGGACAGGAAAGTGAAAGGGTGGTGGGGAGAAGAGCTTTTTTTTTTTTTTTTTTTTTTTTTTTTTTTTTTTTTTTTTTTTTGGTAAACTTTAAATATGGTTTATATAGTTTTACACTTTTTCACTTTAGTATTTTATAATCTAAAATATATCACTTTAGTATTATGTGATTTTATTTTTTTCTTTTCGTCCGTGCCTCCGTTAGCTCTCCACTAAATTATATACAAAAAACTTCAGATACACATCTATGATTTATCGAATATTTACTTAAGTATTCTGTAGTTTACTGAATTTTTATTTTAATATCCTGTGATTTTAACTTTATCACTGATTTAATGAAAAAATTAATGGAGAGGATAACGAAAAGAGAGAAATGAAATCACAAGATACTAAAGTGAGAAAGCACGAAATCACAGAGATGATGTTTGAAGTTTTTTTTTTTTTTAGATAAATTAGAAAATTCTCTTATAAATATCTTTTTTTTTATTTTTCCTTCCTAATTTTTAAAAATCTATTTTTTACTTTTCTTAACATTTCAAGTTGTTGCAGTTAGCCTCCCTCCATCAATATTACATTACTATTCCGTCTATTTCGTATAATTTATATCAAAAACTGACAAAAAGTTAGTAAAAATTATTATTTTTTTTACAGAAAAATAAGAATAATTTGGTCATTTTATTCTCTCCATTAACATCGTATTCTTCTAAAATTATTTCTAAAATTTTAATATGGTAAAATATAGATTTTTAAAAGCCAAAAAAAAATAAAAAAATAGATATTTACAAAAAAAAAAAACTTTGTAATTTCTTTTTTTTTTTTTCAGGAATCACACAATCACATTATGTGACCCCTCCTGTTATCATCCCCATGCTTTGTTTATGCATATATATATATGCACCTACCATTATTAGCAACCAGTGTAAAAACCTTTAAATAAATAAATAAATAAATAAATAAATAAATAAAAGAAAACATAGGATTCTTTTATGCAGAGCATGAAGGGGGTCAGAGCACATCTGACAAGGCTTGCTGTTTGTCTTCCTCCACTGTCCCCCATGCCCAATATCTTCATCCCATTTATGATCAACCAAATCAATAATATTTTTTCTTTTTCTAATTAAAATAAAATGCCTCATATGGTTTGATTGCTTGGTTTATGTGTTTGATTCATTAATAAAAAGTTGATGGAATTTTATGGTTTATTTGGTCCAACTTCTGGAGCAGCTTCTTCACTTGAAAAAGTCAAAAAAATTTAAAATTTTGCTGATGTGAATTATAAATTATTGATATATACTGATTTTTGAAACATATCAAGCCCAAACTAACTTCTACTACACATGTTAGTACATCAGCGACACTAAATATATAAGAATTTTATGAGACGGCCAACCAACCTTTCAAAATTTAAATTTTATGACTCTACCGTACAATCAAATGGTACTAAATTGTATTAACGGAGGAGCAGACGAAAAAAAAACAATGAAACTACAAGATCCTAACTCGATTAATACACTTTAAACCCATATGATACTGAAGTGAAAAAACACGAAACCACGAAGATAATATTTAAAGTTTACCCAAAATAAAAAAAAAAAAATAAAACAACAACAACAACTACTACTATGGCCAAATTAATAGCAACAAGACAATTCATGCTCCAAGACAATTCATGCTCCATTTTATGACAGAACCAAACAAAGATGGCCAAGAAATACTTGTACCAGTGCTAGTACTAAGGCATAAAGAGAAACCTCCCCCTCACCTGTTGTCATCACATCACCACAATCCCATGAAAAGCAGTAAGAGAGAATGATGAGGCACACAGTTTACACTTTTCCTTAAAATGGCAGACCACCATGATTTAAAGCCAGGCAGCAAAATATGAATTTACTGCACAACAGAGCTGACAGCACCAGACAAAGATACTCAGCAAGAAAATTGACAGGAAGATGCCTTCTTTAAAGAGCTGCTCAAAATACAAACACATTTGATAAAAGAGAATCCATACTAGAGAACAATGTACAACACAATTTACAGAGGGATTTTTTTTCTCATTTTTTTTCCTTTTTTTTTCTTTTTTTTTCCCCACCCACACCCCCTCAAAAACCATGTCTCTTGAAAACTATCTCACAAAACAAACTCTCTTTTACTCAAAAACAAATTATATAATCTTAACCCAGAAATAGAGAAAAAAGAAACAAACCAATTAAAGAACAAACACAGTGACCAACCAAACTGTTCCTAGAACTTGGCTCTCTCTCTTTTATTGTTTTCTCCCTTCATAGATCTCAAATTGGGGTTTTTTGTTGTTGTTGTTGTTGTTGTTGTTGTTGTGAATTTGGTCTTCATGTAGATTCGGCGGAGCTTCGGGTCTTGGATCGGTAGAGGAGCTTCTTCTTCTTGGAGGTGGGGTTGTCGATGATGAGGACGACTTTCCCGGCCTCGCCGGTTTTGAAGGTGCCCTTTATGACCGCCTCGTCGCTCGCCGCCAGCTTCCTCGTCTTCTGCACGATCACGGTGTAGCCGTCCTCCGCGTCCGGCACGAACTCCGCCCCGTAGCTCACTTCCCATCCGAGAACTCGGATTTCCCACACAAGGGTGGAGTTCTGCCGAGATATATGTCAGAATTAGAGGACAGCGAAAACTTACAAACTGAACAGATAACATATCCAATACCGATCAAACACATGCCAACAATACGTAATTCACTCACATGTCTAAGAGATATATATACAACTAGATTTCTACGAGTAAAGTGCAAAATGCGATATGATATAATCCAGGACGATCGAAAGTTTTTTCAATTGATTTAGGGGGTTTGAAGGCGGAATCGTCGAACACCACCAACCTCAGGAACGGGAATATCGATGGTTTGCTTAGACGAGGGCTTGAGGACGGTATCGGCAACAGCATCGGCAGTGGTGAAATCGGGGTCGTTCTCCTTGGCGAGGCCTCCGAATTGAACCGGGACTTGTTCCGGGGCGATGTACCTAAGATGCAAAACGAAGCATATAATAATAATCGGAATTGGAGCATCATCAGGCGAAACTTGCGAGAAGTGAGAAGGACGAAAGAGGCGCGAACTACTTGAAGAGGGTCTCCGCGGATTTGGAAGGGCCGGCGAAGACGAACTTGCTCTTGGTCCTCTGCGTGAAGAACGGGCTCATCATCCGATTCACGGCGAGGTACCACCACGGGACATTGATGAACAGCTACACACGGAGATCAGTCACAACCCATACAATTACTACTACGAGCTAATATCATTGCCAAAAATGTATACGAATTCGAATTGGATTGCAATTCACCACTAAAAATCGAATCTTGCTGGATGGAAACAGTTCATCAGAAAACAGAGCATGGAATCAAAAGAAAAAAAGCACGGCTTTTTGGGCAATTGCGAGGGGAAATGGGAATTGGAAATGGGAATTGGGATTGGTTGAAGGAAAGATGAGACCTTTTTGGCGATGAACTCGGGGTAATTGTCCTGGAGGAGAGTGAGGGCCTGGCGCGTGACCTGGCGGTGCTTGCCGAGGCGGGGGGAGTTCTTGAGATCGGTGACCTGGACCATGGAGCAGACGCCGGCGGGGGAGAAGTCGAGCTGGGAGCGGATGCCGCGCTCGAGGTACTGGATGCGCCACTTGAGGAAGCGGTCGCGCTTGTCGTCGTCGCCGAAGGCCTTGTCGTAGAGGTCCTTGCTTTGGAACTCGCCGTAGACGTTGTAGCAGACGGGGTGGCCCTCGCGGTCGGCGCCGCGGGTGAAGACGACGCGGTCCATCTCCGGGAGGCCGAGGTCGGCGTCGAGGAGGGCGTCGATGCCGAAGCGCTTGCGCCAGAGCACGGCGCTCCGGAGCATCGCCATGGCCTCCGCGGGCTTGTAGTCGCGGGCGCGAAGGAACTTGAGCAGCACCGCGTCCGACCGCTCGTCGCCCACGATCGGCACCCCCCATATCCGCACCTCCTCCTCCGCCGCCTCCGCCGCCGCCGAGGCCTCTGTTTTGGTCTCTGTTTTGGTCTCCGTTGCTTCCTCTGCTTCGGGGGCGGGGGCGGCGGGGGCGGGGACGACGGTCTCTTCGATGGCTTCGACGGTCTTGGCGCCGTCGTCGTCGACGACGACGAGCTCCACGGCCTTCTCCTCCGCCGGAGGCGGAGGAGGCGGCGGCGGCGGGGCGGGCTCCTCCGGCGCGGGCTTGGGAGGCTCCGCCCCCTCCTCGTCGGCTGGTTTGGGTGCTTCGGATTCGGGGGGTTTGGGGGCGTCGTCTTTGGCGGGGGGTTCGTCGGGGGCCTCCGAGGGCATTGGGGGGCGCGTCCTCCGGCGCGGGCGGGGGCGGGCGGGGGCGGCGGGGGCGGGGCGGGGGGAGGGGAGGGAGAACTCGTTGTTGCGAGGGCGCGGCGACGACTGCTTGAGCTCGTCGAGGGCCTTCTTCTCCGGGTCGGCGAGGTCGGAGACAGGTGCTTCTCCTCCTTGAACGACACCGACTGCGGCATCGCCTCCGCCTCCGCCTCTCGCTCCGCCGCGGCCAAAGGCGCCTCCTTTTCGGCTCCCTCCGCCTCCTCCAATCTCCACCGCCGCGGACTCAGTGAGCTCCGCCTTCTCCTCCGGCGGCGGCGGCGCCTCCTCGGTGACGACCACCTCCTTGGGTTGCGCCGTGGGCTCGGACGCCGTGGGTTGGGTCTCCTCCGCCATGATTCGCAAAAAAGAGAACTTTTTTACAGAAACAGAGCCTCAGAGAGAGAGAAAGAGAGAGAGAGAGAGAGAGAGGGATAATTATTAGGGTTTGGTAGAGGAGGAGGAGGTGCTGGGAGGAGGAAGAGAGGGGTTTATAAAGCAGTGTAGAGAGAGAGAGAGAGAGAGAGAGAGAGAGAGAGAGAGAGCGAGAAAGAGAGAGAGAGAGTGCTTTGTGTTGTGTTGTGTTGTGTTGTGTTGTATACTTGTATTGTGAGGTGTTGTTGTTCATAGAGGGGGAGTGGGGCCCATTTCCACTGTTTAGAGATAATTGAAGAGATTGAGAAAATTAAGCAAGGAATCATACCCTAGTTAGTAGTAGTGACATAATATTTCAATTTAATTTTGGGTTATTAAAATTATTACAATTATATTATTGCTATACTATAATTTTTAAGTAAATTTTTTTTTTTATATTTACGCACAACTACTATATGCACATAAAATTATATTATTTCTATAATTGAAGAAAATGGTTGGCGCTACTCATTATTTACAAAATCTCGAATTAGCTTTTGACTCGATCATTTATCACTCCATCCCTTAAAGAGTGCAGACACAGTATTCACAATTTTGATTGTGACTCGGCATAACTAGCCTCACGCCATTTGTATCATTTGTCGGATCGTTAATGCTAACCATTAATCTCAAACGATCGAACTATTAAAAATACGCAATTAATTTACTTAAAACGTAGAAATACAGCGTACACGGATTTTGATTGTGACTTAGTCCATCTAGCCTCACGATAGGAACACGACTTGGCCTAATCCAGCCTTCCACCATTCCGAACATAACTTGCTCCTATCTGACATCTTGCCATAGGGCAAAATACTGTTCCCTTTAAACCAATAGTACGTTAGACATTTGATACGAAGGCATAGCATTTTCCAATCTAATTTAAATTTAGATGACTTAATTAGTAGCGTTGGTAATTGCTTCTCATTAATCCTAGATCAAAAATTTATAAAAAGTTTGTTATTTTTCTTTTGAAATGAGTGTGTAAAATTATGAAATTTTAATTTCATAATGATCGTGATCTATATAAGCAATCATGATTTTAATAACGTTGTCTTAGCTTATTAAATTAAAATTAATAAAGGTTTGGCTTAATTAAGAACCTAATAGCCAAAAAGAAAATATTTAGAAAAGCAATATATTAAAATATTTTGGTATTTTTTCTATTGCAAAATTAAAAGTATTAAAATAGAGTTTACGTTTTATGGTCCTCCATTATATGTATATTGAATACTTTTAAAAATAGTTATTACTAAAAAGTATAAATAAAAGCTAAAACTACTTTTACAAGCAAATTAATGCTACAATTTTTTTTTTTCATGATTATTATTCTACTAATTTACCTAAAGAATTATTATTACTAATTTTCATGATTAAGAATATTCCTAACATTAATCCATTCATGTCACACCTAAGCAAATGACATATATTTTTTTAATTTATGTTAGTGATAATAATAAATAATAATAATAAATAATAATAATAATAATGATGGTAAAAAATTTAGAGAGTTGTTCCACGTCGATCGACATCAGCGGTGTCGTCGCCGGCACGCAAATTAAGGCAAGAATTAAGACGAAATTATTGCCTGCACCCGGTGTATACGTACGGCTCATGCGCCGTGAATATTTACGCGAAACAACCTTTTATTTTTAAATACTTAGGCAAAATAAAGAATAAAGAAAATCACCATATAAATACTCATTTTCTTAATTTTTATATTTTGAATTTCAAAAAACATATATGTTGCTCTTTAAAAATTTTAAATTGATGCATTTAATTTACGACAGTTAGGATTTGTTACTATTTTGTCAATTACTTATAATTTTTACCCAAAAACATCTTTAAAAATAATAAAAATATACCGACAGTCCCTAGAGCAAGTGACAAAGGACTTGATGGTTGGTACCCGAGATCCAAGTTCGAATCCTAGTTGATTCATATTTCCAGCTAAATTTATTTCTAAATGAAATAAACGAAGCTACAGGGTAGTGTGCTACCTATATCTCAAAAAAAATAATAATAATGATATATATTATATTTTTTATTATATAATAAGTAAGAAAATTTTGGTCATTTCACCCTTTTCATTAATACTATAACTCTTTCAAAATATTTGCGAAACTCAAAATAAAGATTTTGAAAAGTCGGAAAAGAAGAGTAAAAAATATAAATATTTACACAGAATTTTCCGTATTTTAGCATACCAAAAACCCTTCTTGTACTTTATGTCTCTATTATGTATCTCAAATATTCTCCTCCATAAAACTTTTAAATAANTTCTCTCTCTCTCTCTATATATATATATTAACAATCCCTTTGACTTTTAACTTCTTCAAATTAAATAATTTTTGTCAGTCAAATTCAGAATTTGAAATCTCCATTGTGACGAAGTATGAAATTGTGTAATACGTAAGAGGCAAGTACTATATAGTTTGTGAATCAATTGGATTAAATGCAGCCACTTTTAGGGACAAAAATTTTATGGGCACCGTGCCCAAACAATTTGTTTGGGCACGGTGCCCAGATGGGCGCTGTGCAGCGACGCCCATCCGCACCCTCCCTTCCCCCTCTCTTTCTCTCTCTTCCTAAAAACCGAGCCCACTATTTTTTTTTTTTTTTTGAGGAAGTGTTAACAATAATAATGTGGCAGGATTTTTTGACATTAGAAATGCTTGAATTTATGATTCCCATTTGAATTTTAGTATTTAAAGGTGCATTTGAAGGAGCTTAAATAGGCTTTTAGATGTGCTAGTTTTATATATAGCCTATAAAATTAACAAAAAAAAAAAATCCTATCAAAAGGGCTTATTGAGGTAGAACTTGAGTGCAGAATTAATTAACTTTATTTAAATGTTTTATATGAGAAAATATTTTGAGACACGAATAAATGTGGAGCGGAGTATTTAAAATTAAGCCGAAAACTTAAAAAGATTTTGAACAGCTGTTAGAAAATAGTATTTTTAAGACATTAATTCAACATTCTTTGTCTCGTCTGTACTAGAGAGTTTTTAAGGCTCGAGACACTAAATTGAATTAAATATTATGATATTTAAAAACTTAAAAATTTAGTGAAATTCAAACTTAAGAATACTCACTTTATAGATTGTCATGAGTTGGCGTTTATGTACATTTTTTTTTTAGAGAGAGATAGATAACATAATATTCGTTTCGTTTATTTCATTTAGAAATAAATTTAGTTGGAAAGTGAATTAATTAGAATTCGAAACTTGGGATTCCGGATACCAACCACTAAATCTTTTGCTACTTGCGCTAGGGACGATCGGTCGTACAAATTTATTAAAACATCAATTATAAGTTTCTTCTAGGAATCTAACGCATTTCTCTATGAAAAGTTATAAGTTTTTAATATATATATATATATATATATATATATATATATATAATATATATATATATAAATATATTATAGTTAGAGCGCTAGGCTGGTATACTATCGGTAGCACGGAAGCCTCCTCGTCTCCGTGCTATCAAGTTGTTTTCAATGATGCGGCTTTCAAATCGACGATCAGCTCCATTCGACTTGATATATACTATTGAAAGTATTTAAAAACTAAATTTTATAATTTTTCGGCACCATTTACCTATCAAACGAGTAGCCTAAAAATGAACAGCTGAAAATAAAAATTTTATAAAAAATGATGATAAAAAACTTGAATTTAAGATCGGAGATACTAATCTTATTCTAAATAGTAAAAAAAATTTCTATAAAAATTTCATCAAATTTGGATTATTTTGCACCGTTAAATTTATAAATGCATCACATCTACCATTAAAATTATCAATTTTGAGATATTTTGATCACTATCCAAATGATGTCGAAAAATTACCAGCCTAGATCTATATATTTTATATTCTGATTTTGAAATTTCTATAGTACAATTTTACGAGTGCGGTGTACGGTGCACCAAATGCATGGATTAATTTCTTCTGGACAATATTATGTATATCTTTACATTTTTGTGGTTCTACGTGCCTGTTATATGTATTCTAAAATAAGAACGTTACAAAATTATAATAAATTATAATAATCATAACAAAAGTGATTATCTCAGGGATGAATAATTAGATTTTGCTTTGTTGTTGTTGTTATTATTATTATTATTACATGGGGAGGACGTGGTTTCGTGCCAAATTATATTTTGTCACGTTATGTTTTGGAGCAAGTATTGATGATAAATATATACAATTATTCTATCCTATATTATATTTTATTAAATTTTTATTTTTGATATTATATTTTTTTTTTTTCGATCCAGTCAATTATTTGTTTTTCAATCCATACACTGTAAAAAAATAAATTTATAATTTTAGATAATAACGGTTAAAAATACTTAGTGAAAATCATAGAGCATAGTTTCGCTAAATTTTATTATTTTCCTACTGTTTAACTAACACTTTATAATAAATTGTTAGATTTATTTAAAATAATAAATAAATAGTAATATAGAGATTGGGAAAGAAAAAATAGTTTAGTAATATCTATTAAAAAAGAAAATACTACAAAATAAAAAAGCAAAATAAATTTAAAATACATTGTAAAAAATGGATTAAAAATATAATAATACGTTGGTATCTTTGAAAAAAAAAAAAGACTTATATAATGCAGCAAACGAAAATAACACTAACGTATAATATAATAGAGTGCAATTAAGTCATAAATAAATAATAATATTTAAATAAAAGGATAGTTAATGTACCTTAATTAAAACCCTTCGTTGTTAGGGTCTTCTTATTCTTTCATTATTATGTGTATCATTAATTATTTCCTATAAAATTTTTAAAATACTTTAATTTTTTGTAAATTTTTAGTAATATGTATATATCACTGTAAATTTCATAAACTTTACAAAAATCGCCTTTGATCAGTCAAAAAAAAAAATCTAATATTTTATTTGGTTGTTTTTTTTTCTTTTCTTTGGATGATGCACAAAGATTATTGCTATGAACTGATGAAGGTTAAAAACATATAAAACTTATCTAAATTATGGATAATTTTGATTTGGTTATTCAATTTTTTATAATTTTAATTTTATTATCTAATTTTTTAATTCGTTTTACTCGAATCAACCAACAACAATTTTGACTTTAAAATTTAAATATATTGTTTACTTTTACAGATTTAATTAATATATTTTTATGCAATGCTCGCAACTATAAATTCATTAAAGTAAATAATTAATAATTAATTTTAGAGCAATGTTTCAATACACCATAAGTATTAAAATCAAACTCTTAATTAGTAAAGGGTATAGTTGGATCCTTTATCCAAACATAAAATAACCTAGCTATTGAACAGGTTACTGATTTGAATTAGTTAATATGACAATATTGAAAAAAAAATAGTATTATACCAAATTTGTTAGCTTCCTATGATATTAAATATCTTATTTAGTTTTGTTACTTACCAAATTAAATAATACCCAATTTGTTAAGAATCCAAATCAAAAAAATATTGAATTTAAATTTAAGTTTGGAAGTTGGTATTGTAATGTAAAATTTTTAATTTTAAAATTTATATTAAACTTTTAAATTTTGAATCTACATTGTACTTTGAATTTGAAAGCCAACATTTANAGCTTCCTATGATATTAAATATCTTCTTATTTAAAATTAAAATTTTGAATTTGAACTGAAAGTTTTATTTTAAATTTGTGTTTTATATTTAAAAGTTGAATTTGATTTATAATTAAGTTTTTTACGTTGCTTTGCATTTAAATTTACAGCTAAGTTGTAATTTGAATTCCAACTATCGTTGTAGGTATTTGAGAATGTTATAGTATTCTCAGTTGAATTAAACCGGTTTTGTAGACCAAAATATTTTTCTAAGACCAAAAAACTCTTTAAATAGATATCTCGTGAATAGTACCTATGCCTGAATAGTAGGTCGATCGTCTCTAAAATCATATTATATCTCAACCATTTATTTTAAAAAATAAATGGTCAAGATTTACATGCATATGGTATATTAAAGTATTATTCTTAATTTTATAATCAAAAGTATCGTTAACTAACTCAAATCAAACAAATGAAAAGATAGGTATTAAAATCAAAATTTTAAATAATTAGGTAGCCCATAATAATGGTCCATAAATTAGAAAAATTTTGAACATTTTTATCTACTCTTTAACTCATATATATTAGACAATTTCAAATTCATGTGAGGTTATGGTGCAATATTTAATTATCTTTATAGATTTAGTTAGTGTATTTTGTACCATTCTCGTAATTATAAATTTATTAAAATAAGTGACTGCAATTTTAGAATTAATGTATTATTAACTGACTTAAATTAATTTATATTAAAACTATTTAGATCATAAAATAAATTTTTTTAATATTGGATAAATTAATTTTCCGCCTAATTTATAAATCACGTAATCGGTAAATTGTTCGCGGTGCATGGGGGCGTGTGGGGGTCAGGGAACCGCCTCACGAGATGCTGCCACGTGGACAACCGAGGATCTTAAAATCGTCCTGGAGATGCCACGTGTCCTTCGTGATCACATTGAAGTTCGACGGCGACGCGCCGTTAGTTCTAACGGAACGGTACAAAATTATTGGAAGCACCGGGTGTATAAGTACATACAACCATACACCAGCAAAAATTTTGGGGGGATAATTCCCATGAGTAAGGATGAAAATCGGGCGGATTCGGACGCGGATTCGGGTGCGGAAGGGTCTGGATCCCTGTCTTATTTTATTTCTCTTACGAATTAATCTTAATCCTATTTATGATCCCAACTTATCACTTATCGCTGTATTCGCTGCAGATCAGAGCGGGAGCAGATTCTTTAAGAATTTTTGTCGGATAGGGACGGACAGAGGAAGAAAAAGGTATCCGCCTCTCGCTTCATCGACATAGCGGATAGGTGTGAATTCGGGACCGGTTATAATTTTCTATATCTTTTGTTCTTATTTACTATTCTATTCGATACAGATCAGAGCGGGAGCTTCACCAATCCGAATCTATTTGCATCCCTAATCCCACAGCGACAATCTTAGCAAATTTTGTTTTTTCATTATATCCTACATGCAGAACCTATGATCTATAATAAAAGTTTCAAATTTAGAATTTAACTTATTAGGTGTGTAGGAAAATATTAATAGCCAAATTAAAGAGCAAAAATTACATAGGTTTTTTTCATACCTTTTATGCTGCGATCGACTCTCGTAGCAAATTAACAACGAAAAAGAACAACGTGCGAGGCAGATTCTTGATAAATCAAACAGTTGGTAAAATAAGATGAGATCCGATCATGGTAATGAAAATCTATATAATTTTTATGCTTTGATTTGGTTATTAATATTTTTCTACAATGGTATCAGAGCCAAATTAAAGCGCAAAAGTCACATAAATTTTTTTTCAAGATGCATTCTATAAACAATTGAAAATCATAAATTTTAAATATTAAGTTTTTATAAATCTTTTTTTTTTTTTTTGGNAATTTTTTTTTTTTTTTTTGGGTAGTTGAGTATTAAGACTACTTGATGTTTTCCTCTGGAATTTCCTACTGAAAAGATATCAAATGTAGCCCCAGATTTATATCTTTAAATAATTTTTTTTTTCTGTTGTTGATTATCAAGATTACTTGATATTTTCCTCCGGGATTTACTATTTATGATATTAAATAATTATTTGTGGTGAAAATTTATACTATCAAACAATGTTTCTCAACATTACATTTTAGAAACTTAATTTTGCTCCTTAAAATTGTTCCATTTAAAATGACTAATGTTTAATTAAATACTACAAAAAAAAATGTTTTATACGATGTTTTTAAGACGATACTTTATTCTAGCGTCTTCAATATTTGGCATGTGACGACACTATGATTAAGCATCACCAATAAACATATTTTTATTAAATACTGATAATAATTTTAGACGCTATATTAAAGTATCGGTATATTTATCCCGACATATTTACTTAACGACTCCTTACTCGATGCTTTTATAAGCGTCGGGATTATTCTTGCTTACATTTTAAAACATCATTAGTTATTGCTCTTAAGTACAAGATTTGTTGTAGTGAAAGCATATATATTAGTTTTAATTAACTATTCCTACTCAAAATCCCAACAACTACATGGTCCTAATACTTTATAGTATCACATATGGACTTTAAATTCTATTAATGAATCTTAGCTTAGCTTAGAGCAACTCCATTAATTTCATTCTACACCAATGCAACAAAGTTTTATGGGACAAAACTTTGTTTATTAAATTTTTATTAATATAAGTTGTAAAGAAGCTAGGAGAACAATGATTGAGTGTTGGGTTTGAGAGAATTTTTTTAAGATATGATGTGATACATTAAAGTGACAATATAATATATGTTGGAAACTTACATATGGAAGCCATATATATCCAGCTGTTCTTAGTTGGACTTGTGTAATCCAACACATTAAGCTCATATATTCCTCTTTCTCTCTCTAAAAAAATAAATCCAAAAATATAAGCAATGATAGAAAAAAAATAAAAGATTTGAGTTTTATGTTTGGTCCTATTTCTCAAACTTTTAATTTGCCAAAATTTTTAATTCAAATATTTTAAATTATTACAATCAAATTTCACAATCTAATAAAGTTGCATGAATAACAATGTATTACTAATATTATAATAATAATATAACAGTGTTCTGGTTGAAGACTGATAATGATTAAGATGCTATATCAGCCGTACATCAGCATTTAGTAAATTAAATTGAATTATAAGATTTTTTTATAGCAATCTAAATATTTTGAACTGAAAATTATAATAAATTAAAGTTTGAGAACCTCATAATGTGAAGATCAAAATGTATAATTTAGCCATAAAAAAGAAGATGTATACTTCATCAAAAACAAAATACTACAAATAAAATAAAGATGATATGCCAACCTTGGGAATCAAAGGGGGATTAATTAATATGACAAGAGATGGTGACACCCACATCATAGGCTTTTTTGTCAAATTTGATTGGGTCAATTTATTAGTGGGTCCCAAAACCAACCAATCATGTAGGCCTCCCCTCATGGTGTGGTCTCTTCATGTATATCTCTTACCCATTTGTCCATTGGCTCTATCTTCTTATCTACCTACTGCTTTGCCCTTTTTTTATTAAATGTTGGGAGATTCTTGTATTTGAAGAGGAGGGGTTTTTGCATTTTATTTTATTTTGCCCCTTCAAATTTTTTTTTTATAAATAGTCATAACAAATTTATATTTATATACATAGCCCACTCTTTGCCACGTGAGTCAGATTAGCAATTTTAAGTTAAACATGATAATTGAATAATTATATTCATATTAATACTTCAGTATCTTTTTTTAATTTAGAAATAATAATAAATATAAAAGATAATATGGTGATTCAATTACCGTATTTAAACACGATGATTGGATCACAGTGTTCAACTTAAAAACACCACCTTAGTGTTCACGTGGCAAATAGAGGGCTATTTATGTAAATATAAATTTGTTTGAATTATTTATAGAAATTTTTTTGAGGGGACTAAATATAAAAAAAAACTTTTTTATTTGTTGTTGCATGGGTTGGTGAGCAAAGCTGCCAGGTGGGCTTGCTATAATGCTAGAGAACTAGAAGAATATCTCATGTTTTTTTTTTCTTTCCGGTTACTTTTATAGTCAGTACACGTGATATGATTCATCTGATACAAAATATGCATGTGAACAGAATTTTAAGGCTAATCTTGGACCATCTCCTACTAGATCAGTTTTTCGGATAGCAGTGTCGACCTGCATTATACAAATTAATCTGCATTCGATATATTATTATATCAGTATATCGACGATCTTTGAGGAGATCTTTGAGGATATCAGTAGTAGTACTCTTGAGAAAGAAAAGAAATATTATTCCCCTCTTAGGTTTGAAGGGTTTTTTTTTTAGGTATATTGATAGCTGCTAAGACAGAATGGCAGCTACAAAGCAAGAAGAGTTTTCTTTTTATTTTTTTGACACCCTGTTTGAATGAGACCAGTTCTGTGATCTGTACATGAAGTGATAATCTTCTACTGAAAAGCTAATCATGACTCACCACTTTCCTGTTTCTCTTCAGCTTAAGCTGCTTCTGCTCTGCTTCTGGAGCTTTTGGATCTGTGAATAGAAATGCTCAAACATTCTTAGCAACTGCCTTTAGATTCTATTATTATTATTTCTTAACAAAAAAAAAAATTTCTGTAACAGCAAAAAAAACAATATTTACAGGTTTTTTCTTTATTTTGGTTTCTCAAAAAATCTTGTTGTTGCTTGTTATAATAGTCAGGCCCAGCTGTATATATTTAATAAAAGAAGTGCATGTTTTCATTAAAGTAAAATAGCATTTTATCTACCAACTTAAGTTTCTAGTATTGATAACCAGAAATATTTGAAATTCTCAGATAACTGATACATTCGAAAAAAAAAGGTAAATAAACTAAGGAAACAATAGTGAACGTACTGCTTGATTTGATCTAAAGATGAAGAATACACGGATTCGGATTAAGTAATCTAAACTAACTTCAATTCAGAAATTGCAGTTACATTAAGATCTCCTCTTCTGAATCCATGAAACAAAAATATCAGCAAATGCTTCAAGGAAAAGCAATAATAAAAAGTTTCTTGTTGACATGCACAAGCTTGGAATCTGAATATTATGTCACCAAAATACAAAGTCTCCATCCACTGCCAACAGCCTAAATGCTTTTCATATAAAGTGTGAAAACAGGTGCAAGAATCTTCTCTTTTTTTGGTTTTTGTTAACTTAGACATCTCAAACTGCTGCAATTGACACTCTTTAAACACAGCATCTCTTTTCTCAGGATGAAACAACAAGTTTGGTGTCGAAAAAGCTAATAAGCAATCCACAAGAAATTAGAAATAATTACAATAGAACAGCCCATCAAAAGTGCGCAGAGAGAGAACATGTTGATGCTTATAGAACACTATCATCATTTACAAGTAATGCATCATGCAACCAATTCCTCATGGCGGTAAAGGCATCCTCAGCATCCGCATCTTCTTCCTGAGAATCTGGTCGATGCGCGAAGCCATGCTTTCTTCCGAGATAAATTGCGAGCCTCGATCCTTCGATCTTTTTCTCGATTTCCTCTAATACACTCAAGGGGCAAAGCGGGTCGTTATCGCCAGCAATAAAGAGAACCGGTGCTTTAATCCTGCTTCCTAATGAAGGGTCCACACTAGTCCCGTAGAAGCATACACCGGTGCCAAAGTACTCGCAATCGTAATCGCGGGCCAGTGCCTCTATCAATCGTCCGCCACCGAAGCAAAATCCGATGATCCCGAGCTTCTTTGATATTCCCGCGGCTGCGAATTCATCCATCAGCCACTTTGCACATGTGTCAATGTCCTTGGCAACCCTTTCTAGGGTTTGCGTTGCGAGCCATTGCTCGAGCTCGGCCATCGGCCGGCTTTTCTTCCAAGGGTTTCCACGAAACAAGTCAGGTACCAGAACACTGCATTTTAAGTGAACAAAAGAACAATGAAAATCTACCCTATGATGCGGTAAAATATGAAGACTTAATAGAAAAATCTGGTAGAACTTATTGCAAAATGATAGAATAATCCATATTAGATGTTGCAAGTGTTAGAAATTCACATGTGAACAGTCCCACATGGAGTAATAAATAAGATTTACAAGGGATGATATGGGCTAATGGGCCCAAACCTAATCGGCACAAGCATTGCGTTAAATGGGACCCATAAAATTGTCATATCTTTGAGCCCATGTGGCTCTTGGATTGGACTGGGCCGGAACTCCACAGAAGCAGTTAAGCCCATAAAAAGTTTCCTCAAAAGGAACATAGTACATACTAGAAAGATGTACAATACAACAAAAGAACTAATCGCAATGATCACCACCTAAAACCTCAGTTGTGAGTTAAAGTTTGGAAAGCAACATACAATTTGATCAGGTATTCATAAAGAGAACATCATATAATTTGGCTTTTCCCGTTAAGTAACTTTTTGTTACTCAGCTAAATTGGAAAACCTTGTATACCTTCTTTTTCGTATCAAACAATGACAACAGCGTCACACGACTTCTCAAAAGTGCTTAATTAATCGAGTCTTTACCATATAGCATCCCCTTTTCTCCAATATTCTGCTTGAGACATTTATCTATTAAGTGTCAGCAGTTAAATCAAAAGATCACTAAATTTGAGTAAATCCAAATTCTTTTAGGTGCAGGACATGACAATTGCCGAAAGATTATATGAAATTCTGATCATATATTAAACCAGTGTAGCAAAGGAGTTTTCCAATTCAGTATAGAAGATTATTTTGTACTACACTGTATCATTGTTACAAACAAAAACCAACAGTTTAATGCAACACTCACATAACTTTAGAGAAGTGTCATAGTCCTATTTCAATATGACGTGTTAAATTATGAGAAACAATCATTGTTCTCCAAAAGCTTAAGCTACTAGAGAACAGTCTTTTTAATATATATATTCAACATGATGTTATCAAAGGATTTAAGTATCATAACATGCCGAGTTAGCTACATGCCCAATGTGCCACTATGATGTGGCACCGGCACAATTCTGAGTGCTTCATTCTACTTTAACTTAAAACCCATTTCTTGCCCAAGATGACTTCCAAATGTAAAAACTATAAAGTCTTGAAGCATCCGAAATTCCCAACCTTGTTAAATAGAAGGAAATACAATAAGATAAGGATTTGGGCACGTGCTAGAGGGATTATTGAGATATTCCCTACGTTCTATGCATGTCCATGCCGGCTGGCGTGGTTAACACATGAATTCTTTAGCTTATCACACATAAGGCATCTCTTCGCTTGGCCGATGAAACAGCATATAATAAACAAAGGTGTGCGAAACAGTGACTCTTTCCTAGAATTCTTGCAAAAATAATGATGACATGATCCTCATGCAGCATTTTGGCACACTCCTACTCTCCTCACCATTGACAACCCCATTACATTCATAGCTACAACTTTTCATGAGCTTGGCTATTCCAATCAACAACCTATGAGCAACTTGTATAGCATGTAAGTAAATGTTCTTCTAATAGGAAATAAAAAAAAACATTTGTGCGCTTATGTATGTGTACATGCATGTTACTTGCACGTGAATTATTCAAATAAATGCATGAATAAAACATAAATATACAACTACACTATTTACAGTACCTAAATTACTTGCAATTATCATGCGAAACTCTTAGGAATTTGCCAGTTGGGGTACGTTTTGGGAGGGTCGGGTCTGTTTACGGGAAAAAAAAACTAAACAGAAATGCTTTATATAACGTTCTAACATGAAATACCACAACAACGAGAAGTAAACAATATGTAACTACAACAGGAAGAAGAACAGCGGTAATAAAAGACAGCTTCAGAAAAGAATGTTAGGAGACGCACTTGTAGCCATTGCAAGCAACCCGATAAGCAAAGTCCCTTGTTGATGAATCTTCAAATCCAAAGATATCGGACAAAAGCAATACGCCAGTCCCATTGTTGTTCTTAACTGCTTTCAAAAGATATGCGTGAATACTATCGTCACCCTCCCCTATGATAAGATCAGCTCCATTGACTAGTTCGCAAGCTTCATCATCAACACCATCCACTACTTCTATTTGGCCACAAATTACTTTCCCACTCGTTTTCGGCCTTAAACACGGATAGCCGCGATAATTGAAGTTTAATTTCCTCTGGACCAAACTGAAAATGTTACAGTCAGAAAATGGAGATCTTTTTGGTTCTTATTTTATAAAAGCGCCTAATACACTATTATAACATTCATTCAGTGCACATCGATGCTGTATAAACTAACTGCCTTACCATAACTAACAAGCAAATTAAAAGCTACGGATTCATGTTCACAAAAATTGGTTCTAGAAAGGAAAAAGAATATACTTCACACCAAGATGGGAATGCAAGGTTCAGCAGAAGAATGTTGGAAGCAATAAGTCATGTACAATTTACGGAACTAAAAAGAGGTTTTTTGAAGTTTACGAGTATGATCAATCTCTGCCAACTGAATTTCTGAAAGTAATCTGTTCTAAAGTTTACTTTCTAATGGGAAGATACCAAGTTCACTGAGCGCCTGTTTCGCCTGGCTTCTGGAACAAAAAGACCATACTCGCTTCCGTCAAAGGGAAAGTGTGAATGAAATTTAAGGGTACAGAGATCTATCTTTCATGTCATTATACACTTGAACCAATCATTAATTTTAAATCCTAAAAAGAAAAATCTTTAATAAACAACTTACACAAATGTAATGGTCCTAATGGTGAAAAATTTTGTATTAAACTGACGGTAGGGATGTCAACGGGTCAGATTGGGGGCATGTTTTCAAAAACCCAAATCTGACCAAAAATCCAAAACCCAGATCCTAAGACCCCAATCCGAAACAATTATTTCATTTTACCATAAAACATATTACATTTAAAATACAAATTCAAATATAACATCAAATATTTATATTTATATATATTATATAATGTAAAATTAATTGGGGTTCGGATTGGGTACAGACAGAATCCATACCCGAATTCAAATCCGTCGCTTTTTCACTTTTTATACCCGTATCTGAAATTATATCCGTTCAGCGTCGGGTAAATATGCTCCATTAGGGTTCGGCTTCGGCAAAAATTTGGTTATCCGTACCCATTGACATCCCTTACTTGCAGGCACAAATTATTTCGAAACTTTGAAGGGACATATAAGAGAATTAAAACTTTGTGCATAAATATCCAAACTTTACAGGAGTATATACATATACAAATATTTCTAAACTTCGAAGGGATTTATGAGAGACTTCAAACTTTGTACATAAATATCCAAAGTTTACACTAGTATATACATATACACACTAAAATGATTTACATATACACCAAAGAAAAATGGAAAATAAGTAAAAATCTCAACTTTACAAACAACATGATGAGCTTTTTACACCCAACTACAAAGCAATATCTACAAGAATCAACAGCAAAAAACCCAAATCTACGAAACGTGATTCGGCGGGTTTTAAAAACCTCGACTTTACAAGCACCATGAAGAGTTTTTCTACACCCAACTACAAACGCACCACCAAAACAAAGCGATATCTACAAGAAACAACAGCGAAAAACCTAAATCTACGGAACATGGGTTCGGTGGGTTTTACTTACGGAGGAGGAGAAGTTACAAATCCGAGGTGGGTGGCGAGGGTTCCGGCGAGGCGGCGCGGCGACGCGGGAAGGGAAGAGCGCCGTGGTGGCGGCGGCGGCAGCGGCCATGGCGGAGGCGCAGGAGGAGGAGGGGGATGAGGAGGGTTAGGGTTAGGGTTTGATGAGGATTACGAAGAGAGAGGGGGAGATGGAGAGGGAAAGGGAGGAAGAGAGGCTAGATTTTTATTAGGATTTTATTATATTTTATTCATTTATTTTGTTTTATTTTTTGTGGTTAAGGGGAAGATGACAAACTAAAAATGGAAATATCTCCAAAGTTTTTTTTTTGATGATTAAATTACACTTTAAATGCCAAGTAATTTTTTATTCAATTTTAGTTTTTAAATGATTAGAATTTATCAATTAACATAAATTAAAATTTTAAATTAATTTAAGTGCCTGTCGGCACGAGCCGTATCTATCGTATCCTATCATGCCAATAAGATACCGGCACAATATAGCTCCCGTGCCGATAATACAGCTCAAAACTCTTTTTCCTTTCAATAAAATAAATATTTTATATCATTATATGGTGGCACATATATACTTTTTTGTAACCAGCAAGCATCGACACGACCGGCACTCACCATGTCGTATCGTATCTGTAAGTTTTTGGTACGATCCTGTGCCGCGACACTTAAATTCTTATTAGTTTATCTATAATAAATAAGCCTAAATTAATTTTATCTACTATAATCGTTTCTTTTTTTTGTGCCACCTTATAGGATTATAATCAAATAAAATTCATTAAATAGCGCTTGGTTCGGGTATGAGCAAGAACTAACTATTACAGGGATAGATACAAGTATGGGGATAAGAAAAATAGCGTTTGGATGAAAATTAGATTGTTTCCGGGATAAAAAAAATGGTGTTTGGATAGATAATATGGAATAAGAAAAATAGTGGATAATTATATATAAAAAATGGAGGTGTTGGTGAGGATAGTTATACCAGCTTATTTCAGGTACCCGAGAATAACTATTCTTGTGTAAAAAATTTGCGTTTGTGTATAAAGGGGGATAAAGGATTATCCCTCCCCATATCCCCATCCAAACGATGCTTTAAATAAGTTATTAAAATTTAGATATAAAACTGTTCTTTTTTTTATTTTAATTTATATTGCATAACATGTGCAATGCCAATTCTCCTTTATTCTTAAAATACCCTTTTACAGATTTTTTTCAATGCAATTTAAGTTTTTGAATTAATTTTAAAAATAAAAAATAAAATTTAAATAAACCAACTATAATTCTTACCACTTTTCTGCCAAACTAGTTGATTATAATTATATAAAATAAATTAATTTATCAAAAATTACAAGTGATGATTCATTTAAATTTTAATTTTTATTACTACAAAGTCTGAGTCGAAAA
Source organism: Ananas comosus (assembly GCF_001540865.1). Classification (NCBI taxonomy): domain Eukaryota; kingdom Viridiplantae; phylum Streptophyta; class Magnoliopsida; order Poales; family Bromeliaceae; genus Ananas; species Ananas comosus. The sequence goes on from NC_033621.1 coordinate 13,129,199, forward strand.
TGTATGAATAGTATTGCCCTTTTCTGTAATATTAAGTAAAATATTATATATTTATCGCTCTAAACTCCACAATATCTTTTAGTATTACGACTATTTTGGCATTATCATGATCAGCAATAGTAGTCAAGTGAAATGGTAAGATCAAGCCCTAACACTTTTTATTAATAAATCAAGATTATTTAATCTGTTTCAATTTCTTTTCCATTACTTCTAATTGTAATTTTATTAAAGCAATGAAGCAAATAAGGACAAAATAGCCTTTTTAAGTAAAATATAATATTTTTTGATTAGTCAAAAAAAATATCTGTAATTTTTTAAAAGTTGTAGACATTTATGTGCTTTGAAGTTTGGAAGAAATATTATGCAATATTCTAACTTTACACATATATATATTTTCAATTGCTCTAATAATTAATAAGAATTACAAATTTATTGTGAAAATTAAAAGATTGAAATATAAAGCAAAAAATATATTTTTTCTTATAAATATCTTTTCTATTCTGCCTACTCTAGTTTTCTTTTGGTTAAAAATGCATAGACATCTTCTAAACTTCAACCTGTTTTAAAATTGATCCTTTGAACTTTTTTTTAATTTGATTTATATTTTCTCTACTTACTAATGGTTTTATCTAACTTCTTTCATTAGTAATTTTTTATGAGAGATGCACGCAGCCTCTTTTCTCACTAAAATAATTTTTAATCACGTGCATCGATAATAAACGTTTGTTTTGATTCTAACAAAATTGTAAAATTGCTAACGGAATGAGATAAATCAAACGGTTAGTAAATAAAAAGAGTGTAAATTAAATTAAAAGATCAATTTGAAAATAGGATAAAAAATTTAGGAAGGGTCTTGTAACGACCCAACCTGCTAGCAATAATCAGTCGTTAAATCCAAACTACTATTAGTGTGTCGGTCACTTATAATCCTATCGCACTCTTCCGCATTATCCGACGTGGGACTATTAGATTGTCACAAGTCTATATACTTTTATCTGTTTATTTCAACAAGAATTAAACCAGAGAGTCATTGCCCTCTAAACAGAGTGTACCAAACAACCACTCTTTTGTGGAGATTTGGACATTCATCAATGTCATCAGCTGCAGCTTATTAGCCAATGCTGCTGCTCTGACCCAAGTATGTGGCCATGTGCAGGCCAAGTACTGAACCCCACCTGCCCACAACAGTAGTGTAAGGATTAGTAGTACATCACAAGGGAGAGCAAATGCAGGTACAGCTGCAGCTGCAGCTGCAAAATCCTCTATCTCTTCAATGAAAAGCAGCAGCAAGTGGTCAGCAGGCACAGTTGGCTTGCTATTTCAACAACAGACTCAAAAAGTGTGCATTGTAATAGCTTTTCCACGTAGGAGCAATAACAATTCAATCAAACACTGTTATCTTTCTCTTCACTTTGATGTGTTGCGAACAGATTTGGTTTAATCGCAGTGGAGTGAATTCTATGTTGGATTGCTAACAATCTACCCGAAAGCACATTAAAACCTATCGATAATACATAAATTTTTTACAATCTTTTCTCTTTAAAATCTTCGCAGAATTGCATTGTAATAGTTATTCCATATAGGAGCAATAACAATTCAATCAAACACTGTTATCTTTCTCTTCACTTTGATGTGTCGCGAACAGGTTTGGTTTAATAACAGTGGAGTGAATTCTATGTTGGATTGCTAACAATCTACCCGAAAGCAGATTAAAACCTATTGATAATACATTATTTTTTTACAATCTTTTCTCTTTAAAATCTTCGCAGAATAGTAGTAAAAAAAAAAGAGGAGAAAATAGGGCAACCTTAATTTGCACTCTAGTTGTTTTGCGTATTTTCACTTTGTCAACTTCAATAGTTGCATTTACTTATCCTGTGATTTCATTTTTGGTTTACCGAAAATTTGCCGTCAAATAGGATAGTGATGCCAAATTTTTAAAACTACAAGAAGATATCTTGTTTAACAATAGATTCTTTAAGTAAAACACAACTAAAAGTACACAGCAGGGCAAATTGAAGTTTACCCAAAGAAATATTATTGATAGGTTTTGAGACTATTATTTGGAACACTGCATGGAAAGGAATTTCTCATCTGCAAGAACCCATACTGTACAATGAACAACCATCAATGCTGTTAGTTGCAATACATTTGTCATTTATAGTGACAATTTTGTTGCTTCTCTCTGCAGCTTTTTCTAAAAGCTCTTTTTCTCTGATTCTTCAACCCATCTGTTAGTTGGCATGTCATTCTCAACTTAAAAAGACCTCATAATATAAGATACCCTCTGATTAATAAAATGGTTACCAGTAGAACCAAAGAAGCTTAATATATAAATAAAAGACACAGTTGAACCTTGTCACATACTTAAAAAAACAAAACCACCACCACCACTTTATTCTGCTTTATGAGAAAGAACATACACAAGAGGGTGAATATATAACTCACACATCTCATATTATACAGAAGGAATATACAGATTGAAGGGCCACATAACATGATTCTTAATACAAAAAAGAAGAATAGAAATAAAAGGATTGAAGCTTTTATTAGAGAGCAACTGGGCCTCCTCCCCATCCCAAATTGTCCCAGAAAAGCTTCGCAAAATCCACTGCAACTTAATCTGATTCCTTCTATTCTCTCACACTGCAACAATCTGCTGCTGCAGTGAACATGGTGATCACAGGGTATGAATCATATGATCCAATCATCACAAAAAACCCAGATTGTGTGTGCGTGACAAAAGAGCTTTTGAGACTAGTGATGAAGCCCACCAATAGATACCAACATCTAATCCTGCTTTTCTGGCCAAAAGAAAAGCACTTTCTCCTCCAGCACATGCATATCCTCCGAAATCCACACCTTTCCCTTCGTATCCATCCGCAATGGATACCTTATTCTTGGGCCACTCTCCTACTAGATTAGTTCATCAAGCATATGCCTTAAAACTCAGATAAAGATGAGGATTAATGAATATATATATATATATATATATATATATATATATATATATATATGTGNTATATATATATATATATATATATATATATATATATATATATATATATATGTTTAAAACAAATTCCCTCCAATTTTGCTTGTTTGAATCGAAGTTTGAGCTCAGAGCAGCATGTCGGACTTTGAGGGTAGCCTCCGGTAGAAATTGTACGGCACGGAGGGCATCTTGCTCCGGAACCGGGGGTGGCGGAGCAGGTAGAGCCCGACGATCACCGCGATGACCTGGAACGGCGTGACGTAGAGCACTATGGCTATGATGAGGGAGATGATTATGAAGATTGCGGTGGCCCGTGGGTCCCGCCAGCTCAGGAGGGCCTGCGCGCGCTCCCCTTGCGTCGCAAGGTCGCCCGCCACCGTCTGCACCCGCCCCGCCACGCTCCGCAGCCGATCGTACCTGTTGAGTGTAAAATGTTAGAACACTTAAAAACCGATTGTTTCACATAGTAGCAGTGCGAGAGGGTCGCCGTTATTGCTTCACGATACCTCATTCTCACCACATCCGCCGCCTTGGACGTCGGGAACGTATCAAACTCCTCATCAAGCTCATCCGGGTGCGCCATCTCGGCGTAGGATAACCTTGTGTCCATGTGCGGCGGGTGGCGCGGCCGGAACCGGTAGCTCCATATGCCGATCATGAACAGGTAGAGGAAGATGGTCGGTAAGATCAGCTCCGGGTAGCCCACGAGTATCAAGAAGAGGACATGGACGAGCACCGTAGTTATCGGATTCCGCCAGTTCCGAATACTGTTGTACCATCTCCCGATCGCCGCCATGCCGGAGAAGAGAGACGTGATGCGGTAGAAATTGGCCTTGCTCCGTCTCAGGCTGAACATGTGCGAATCCACGTCGAGCATGTACTCGACCACTTCGCGCCTGAGCGGCGGCTCCGCCCGGACCAGCCGGGCCGCCACGATCTGCATCGCCTGGTGGCGGAGGTAGTCCAGCTGGAGGACGGAGATCGGCTGCACGTAGTGCATTTTCGGGAGCAGCGGCTTCCCGTAGAGCGTCACCATGTTGACCCACGCGGTGCACGTGAACCGGACGGCGAGGTGGAGCTCGCCGGTCTTCTTGAGGCCGGAGGTTTGGAGAACCAGCAAGGGGTACAAGTGCGTGTATATCCGGTCGGCCTCGAGGGTCGAGAGCCGGATCCGGACCTTGCCGATTCGCTGGTCGCGCACGTCGCCGCCGCCGTTGTGGCCGGCGACGTGGCAATTGTCGAAAACGGCGATGGTGATGACGGTGCAGGGGTCGAAGACCTCCCAAGTGTACTGCTCGTTCCACTGCGGCGCGAGCGTGTCGAGCAGCGTGCGCGTGCGGACCCATTTGTTGCCGTACTTGGCGACGCAGTAGGCGTCGGTGGTGCGGCCGTCCTTGGCCTTCATGGGGACCAAATTGCGGGCGCTGAGGATGCCCAGCTCCAGAATGCCGATCCTGGGCTTGCGGAGGTTCTTGGACGAGGGCTGGAGGTCGCTGCTGTAGTGCGTCGATTCGTCGAGCACGTGGTAGCCGAGGTCGAGGGAGAGGCGGAGGTGGACCTTGCTGGAGAACTTGGAGGTCGACTCCTTCTTCTCCTCGTCGAGGAGGGCGGTGGGGCGGGAGAGGCTGAACCACTTGGGCTCGACGGGCTTGTTGTGCTCGTTGCGGGGGACGGCGACGGAGACGGGGAGGGTGAGGCGGCCGAGGGGCTCGTCGCGGCCGGGGGCGACGCGGTCCTCGACGGTGATGACGAGCGGCTCGTCGAAGGGCTCGGCGGCGACGAAGAGGAACTCCTCGTTCCAGACGGGGTTGACGGAGCTGGTGGCCGAGCTGGATCTTGAGGGAGGGGGCGATGGGGCGGGACTTGTCGGCGGGGACGAGGTCCTGGGCCTCGATGGCGAGGACGCGGAGGTAGACGAGCTTGGGGGAGAAGTAGACCTTGGAGCGGGTGTTGGCGAGGGCGTCGAGGGAGACGGAGTGCGCGTCCGAGTGCCAGGCCTCGGGGAAGGCCTCGTCGGCTTGGGTGCCGATCCACACGGCCAGCATGAGCTCGGGCCCGCCGCCGGTGGTGAGCTTGTCGCCCTTCTTGTCCTCGAGCCTGTACCACTGCGGGGCGAGCGGGGAGTCGGGGGGCACGCGGAGGGGCACGTCGGTGAGGTCGAAGACGATGCGCCCCACGAAGTCGTCCTTCACGAGGTCCTTGTCCTTCACGGTGACCTCCACCATGTTCGCCTGGATGCGGTCCTTGGAGAAGGCGAACACCTGGTGCCACACAGGGTTCTGGTTCTTCTCCAGGTGCTTCGTGATGCCCTTGTAGTTCCCCAGCTTCACCTCCACGTACGGGTCCAGGGACCCGGTGATGTCCTTCGCGGGGAGGTTGCGGGCCTTCACCACGCTCACGTACAGGTAGTGCATCGGCTCCACCAGGTCGTACGTCGACGAGATCTTGTCCCGGGCGCCCAGCCGGCCGCTGCGGGCCAGCCGCGCGGCCAGCGGCGGCCGGGTCTCCACCAGCCCGAACTCCGGCCGCGGCGCCCCCGGCGCTCCGGCGCCCCCCGGAGGCCGCGCCTGCACCACCGTCGCCCCCGGCGGCGGCGGCACCGCCCGCGCGGGCTTCTCGTCGTAGAACACGTTGGTCGGGGGCTTCTGCGCGCCGGCGGCGGCGGGAGGAGGGGCGGCGCCGACGGAGAAGAACACGCGCGGGGCCGGCGCCGGCGGCTCCTTCCCCTCCGCCTCCCCCTCCTGCGCCCTGCTGCTCGGCTTACCCTTCTTCTTCTTCGTCTTCTTCTTCTCCGCCTCNTGGAGAAGAGGCCGCGCTTGTCGAGGGGGAACCGCTGCACGACGGCCTCGGCGGGGGAGGGCGCCACCGACACGCCGGAGATGCGGACGCGGCCGAGGAAGTTGCGGTGGTGCCCCCCTCCTCCCCCCTCCGGCGCCGCCGCGGCGCGGCGGTCGTGGTAGACGGTGACGTCGATGGGGAGGGAGGGGAGGAGGGAGGGGTCGGAGAGGTTGAAGACGAGGGTCTCGTTCCAGGAGGGGGAGAGGTCGCGGAACTTGGTTCGGGTGCGCTGGCGCTGCCCCTGGAAATCCACTTCGACGAACGGGTTCGCGGATCCGTGCCCGTCCTTGGGCATGAGGTCGCTCGCGTCCGCCACCTCCACCGCCACCTTCATCGCCGCTACTCCTTAACTCCGACTTCCTCCGAAACCCGGAAAGTGCGACGGGTGCGGATCCGGTCGACTCGCGAGGCGAGGCTCCTCACTCAGAGTCGAAGGTGGGGATTTTGATGGTGGCGGTGGTGGAGGTGGTGGTGGGGCCCGCAGAAGAAGGGAAGGGAAGGTATGTATGTCTGTAGCTGCGTGGGGCAACTAAATTTCGGCATGTTTGTTTCTCTCTCTCTCTATAAATCCTTTTAGGTTATTATTATTATTATTATTATTATATTATATTTAAAAATATTTAAAATTCACTTTTTTTTTGGGGACTAAAATATAGAAAATTTTAAAATTATGGTTTACTATTAAAAAAAAGTAAACTTCAAATACCATTCCGGCGGTTTCGCACTTTCTCAGTTTAGTATCTCGTGGTTTAAAGTGTATTATGTTAGTGTCCTGTGGTTTCATTTTTATCTTTTCGTCAATTTTTTTGTTAATATTTCGATTATCAAATATTCACTTTAGTTTCAACTTTGTCACTGATTAAAAAAAAAAAATTACTGAAATCGATAATAAAAAGATAAAAATAAAACCATATGACACTAAATTGATACACTTTAAACTATAAGGTACTAAAGTGAGAAAGTATAAAATCACAGAGCTGGTATTTGAAGTTTTCTCATTTTAAAATTGAGAGCACCAAATGGTCAAATTGCTCACCCTTTTTCTATAAAAATTTTTTTAATATAATTTTTATTATTTTTTAAAAATATTTTTAGTGTTAATTATAATTGTGACAATTGCATGAAGCATACTAAGTAAATTTGTAATGATAAATAATATATTTAAATTTTGAAGTTAAAATATCGTTGACCGACTCAAATCAAATAAATTGAAAGATCGAACAGTAAAATCAAATTTTTTTGAAAAAATTAGGTGGAAAACTCAAAATGATTGGTAGTACAGATAAATTTTCTATTTTTTTATCCTTTGAATAATTTTATTAGAAAATATAGATGCTACTTTATTCAGCTACTTTATTATGTTATAGAATTTTACCAAATGAAAAATCTAAAATTTTAGCCATAAATAAATAAAATAAAGATAAGCCTTTTTGTTTGTCCTATGATTATTTATTTATTATTGTTATATATGCTTCCAGGTAGAAAGAAAGTTAGTAAGCACAATAGATAAAATTTCAATATTAGTGTTTGCTTTTTTTTTTATGAATGAACTTATTTAAACTATAGGTTATTTTGGTTTGGCTATCCGACTTTTAGATTTTTAAGTTTATTATTTAATTTTTTAATTTGTTTGATTTAAGCTAATTAATAATATTTTAATTTTAAAATTTAAATTAATTATTTACTTTAATAAATTTATAGTTACGCAAATTAGATGGAGTATACTAGTTAAACAAGTAACGAAAAACGACGTAGTACTGTTGACTGATTCAAATCAAACAAACTAGAAAGATTTGGATGACCAAATCAAAATAATTCATTATTTAGATAAATGTTGTCATTTTTTTTTCTTTTTTTACTTAGAAAAATTATAGAATAACACTAATAAGAGTGTAAGTTCTAAATATTTTTCACATTGTATTTGACCACAGATATAATTGTGAAATTATAGTTCAACTACTAGTCATGATCAAATAAGATTTCCATTAATTGTGCTATTAATTGGAACATCATAGTAGTCATGATCAGGTAAAAAGTTTGGTGTGTGAGGATTGATTTTTCTAACACTAGTTATAATTCTACATATACTTTTCAAAAACAAGATGAGAACAAAAAAAAAAAAAAAAGAAAAAAAAAGAAAGGGAGAGAGAGCATTACTTGTTTAAAATAAGTAACTTTATTAAATGCATAGGATAGACTTTTGGGGCACTGAGCTGCTTTTTTTTTTCTTTTTTTCTTTTTTTCTCATTTTAGGTTGAATGCTTCTCAGCATCTTTTGATGATCTACAGCAGTACTTGGAAGGTATGGCAATCTTTTTCTCCTTTTTATTTTTTAAGCTATTGTTTGGTTGGGGGTTAAGGGGTGGAATAACCCCTTAACTCCCATTTTATCTCCAAACACCTTAAAAAATGGGTGGGGTTAGCTAATCCCACCTCAAATAAATTATTCCGGATTAGCTAACCCCACCTAACTCCACCAAACTCCAACCAAACAATATTTTCTATTCATAATAACCCACTATCTTTCTTATCACACCTACTCCAACCAATCATTATCTTCTTATCCCATCTACTCCAACCAAACACTATTTTTCATTATTCTAGACTAACTCCAACCCCCAACCAAACACAAAAAAATTTTAACCCCACTTTAACCCTGAACTTAACTCTATCCCTGGAATAGCTACTTTTTCCTTAACCCCGAACCAAACGGAGGCTAAAGGGTAAACTTGAAATATCATTTATGCGGTTTTATATTTTTTTATTTTAATACTCTGTGGTTTAAAGTGTATCAATTTAGTGTCATTTGATTTCATTTTTATCTTTTTATCACCTTCTTCGTCAATATTTTGTTAAATTATATAAAAAAAAACTTCAGATATCCTACTTAGATTTATTGAATATTTATTTTACTACCTTTTAATTTTAACTTCATCAGTGATTTAACGAAGAAAATTAGTAAAACCGATAATAAAAATATAAAAATAAAACGATATGTCATTAAATTGATATACTTTAAATCACAGAGTATTAAAATAAAAAAAATATATAACCATAGGGTGGTATTTAAAGTTTTTTTTTAAAAAATAAATATATGTACAGTGCTTCTTCTGTTGTGGCTTTCCTACAATCCTACCCCAAGATTCAATGAGCTACTGCCTAGACCTGGTCTACCATGTCAGCGTTGGACCATTTACACTCTAATTTGATAGGGAGAAAATGAAAGGAGAAGAAAAAAAAAAAAAGAAAGTTTGGTGAGGATTTTTTTTTTCTCATTTAGAGAAAATAAAAAAGAAACTAATTTCCTATTTTGATCAATTTTTTTCCCTTCAAAAGTGGAGAAAAAAAGAAGAGGATTGTTTTCTCTCATATTTATTTATTTTTCTCTTATTTTTTATCTTTTATATTTTTTTTCTTTTATCTCTAATTGCTTTTATGCAAACAAAGTGTTAGTGATCAATTGTTAATCTTATCTGCAATTTATAATCAATTTCATGTCGAGAATTGAATTGAATAGAATAAGTTAAGAAACTGACGTTGGATGAGAAGAAGGACGAAATAACAAAGGACCGGACACTGGAGGTCAAATAATTGCACATGAATTATTGGTTTATCGACTCTAATTTGAAAAGTAAGAATTGAATGAGATTAGATTTGAAACATTTCGTTGGACCCAACTAAACTCACTCCCTGACTATTCCGATCACTTATGCCTTAAATCATGCACCCACTCTCATCTTCTTTTGTTTTATTCTGTTCAATTCAATATTGAGTGTCTGATAGATTTGAATCTCCTTTGTATTTTAAAAAAAGTTTAAATGTAAATAAGATTATAATTTACTTTGTGGTTGAGACTTAAAATAGAGATAGAATGAAGGGGTAATTAAACTTAGGTGAGAATTACTAATGTGATGGATGAAGGTCCAGAAACTTACTCCTCTATGTGTGAACAGAAACTTTGTCGAAAAAAAGAAAAATATATTACTTGTTTATGCATATATGAAATGGTAGATTTTTAGTCTTATTGAATATAAATATTAAAATACTGTTCTCTACTAGCTAAAGCTTCAAGAGAACGACGATTGTTTCACATCTTCCATGGTATTATAGTAAGAGATCCTAAGTTCTAGTTCCGTCAGGTTTCCCATTTAATTTAAATCCACAACTTGGACCGACGTGAATGAAAGTGTTGTGCGTCTTCAACTAACTTAAACTTATAGAAAACAATAATTATTTCGTACAACTTAACAAACATAAGATTAATAATTATTAATCATTACACTATAAGATTAACAATTTTAATCAGATTAGAATAAATATTAGAATATAAAAAAAATATCAAATATCAACATCTTTTAATATATATTATTATTATTATTTTTTAAAAGTGGGTGGCATCTGCCATGGCTATTATATACTCCCTTGGGTTTCTTTTTGAATCTTCCTTAACCTAAAAAGCTTCTCCATAAACTACAAAATCTAAGCCAATAATTTATCTATTCCTGCTGGCCAGAGTGGAAGTTTCAGCACATCCTTAAGAAGTGTTTGGAATCTCTTGACCATTGCAAACATTTCTTTTTTTTTAAAAAAAAAAAGGTTAAAAATGTATGGAGATCCACTCACTTATAGGCCATTTTGAAATTACTCCCTTAACTTTTACTTTTTCGGTTGATATACTTATAAATTTTAATTAGTTAATTGATTGCTATTAGTTGCCGACCGTTCTGCTTTGTATCACTCGTGAATTTGATGATAATTTTAGTTTACTTGATAAAAGTTACTGAATTATTGATTCGAAAGGTTAAAGTTGAAGGGGTGACCGTTCTGCTTTTTATTACTCGTGAATTTGATAATAATTTTAGTTTACTTGATAAAAGTCACTGAATTATCGATTCGAAAGGTTAAAGTTTAGGGGGTGACCGTTCTGCTTTTTATCATTCGTGAATTTGATAATAATTTTAGTTTACTTGATAAAAATTACTGAATTATCGGTTCGAAAGGTTAAAGTTGAGGGGTTCAGAGTGGCCCATAAGTGAGGGGGTCTTCACATTTTTTAACCTTTTTTTTATTTAGGTTGTTGCATTATGGGACAACATGAAAGTTGGCATCAAGGGTTGTTGCCACTTAAAAAGGGAGCTTTGTATATTGGATTTTATATATATATATATATATATATATATATATATATATATTGTGGCACACCAACTAGAGGAATTAATAAGGGTTGTTACCTCTTTACTTGAAGTGATAAGATTATAAGGGAGTGTGAAGAGGAATTGGACAAGGGTCACACTCATGGATTGCTTTTTAGGTTTTCTATTGGTGGGTCCTCATGTTTGGGGTATTTTGGTAATTTTATTGAGTCAAGAGAAAAAAAAAAAAAAAAAAAAAAAAAAAACCTATGAGGAGAGCATGTGCAATTGTGCATACATGGTGGTGATAATTAAACTAGTGCATCATGTATAGGAATGGGACAGAAAAGGAGTGATAGGGAGGGAAAAGGAGGTGTTTGGTAGGAGATTTTAATTTTGATTTTGATTTTTTTTACCCTATTTTGAATTGTCACCACAAAAGGTTCTTTTGATGGAAAAGTAATAATGGATTTTTATGCCTCTATAAATACACTATTATTCATAAGAAAAGAAAAAAATTTTAAGTTCCTCTTGTAGATATCGTTTATATTTGGTAACATGTTAACCTATACTGCATAATTTATAGACGATGTATATTATTGCGACTTTAAAGTCATTCATGATCTTGATCCATGAGAGCATAAGATTGTACGAGGGTGGTTTGAGTATGATAAAATGATAATCCGAAAGAAATTAAAAGAAGAAAAAATCATGCTAAAATGTGAAAGTAAAAAAAAAAAAAGGTATATAGAATTTGAAATTTTAAAATATATGAATAACTATTGGATACTTTCTTATTAATTAGTCGACGTGTGTTTATTTATATATGAATTCCGAACAGATACAAAATTAGAAAATTATAATTTGGTAAGCATGTCTTGTTAGTCATTTTGAGCAGAAATATTACAAACTATTTTCGAATACTTTTGCAAATATTTTAGCCAATCTCTTCTCCTCTCATCTTACATATATGTACAAACACAATTACATCTCAAATATCTAAAGCTGTTAATAGTCACAAGGGCAAAATTTAAATGTATTGATTGATTCACTTGTAACATGCATATTTTTTTTTTTTCAAAAATACTTTTACTTATATGTTAGTATATCTTTGTGGTGGTAAATTAAAAGAGCACATGGACTTAGCATGCATATATGCTAAATTTGCCACCTTTTTTAAAATTTTTTTTATTTTCCCCTCCATCTTCCAGTAGTTTGTGTATGGACTCTATCACTTTTCCTTCTATCATTGAGCTCCAATTAGTGTGATCTTAGATTATATATTTATTTATATGAAACAAAAAGATTGATGTAATCATTAGTTGTCAAGGTCAATAGTATATAGTAGTATTGATAGTGTCTTCTTTGTGGGCTACAATTTTTTCACTAACTCCAATATATAACATGTTTTTGTACATTAACATAATCTCACTACTTATTGAATGATATTACTTGTTTTTGTTTTGGATTGACTGTTGAAATATAGTTATTGGTTAAAATCTATCCTACCTTTTTCAGATGGTTGGCTGAATTCAAACTGAAAATCCTAGCATGATTATCATCATAAATCATTGGACTTACGCATATTGTTTGTATCGCAGGTCAATATGCCAAATCAAACGAGACATTAGAAATCACACTACTCCACGAAGGTCAGAATTTTTGTATATGGTTTTTGCCTGATTAATTTTATTAGGCCATATGGAATAATAAAAATCTAATAAAAAAACTGTCAAATTTTTTTTTTTTTTGTATCTTTATATTCTTTTACAAAAAGGCTTTCACTCGCACCAGATGGCTCAATAGGACCAACATGAAACTAGTAAAACCACCATTGTTTACAACAGTTAAAGTGTTCCATTCAAAGTAAGGAGTTTCGAGTTCGAATATCGCTTTGCGTGAAAAAAGCGTGTACGTGTGATATACAGATATCTTTAGAAAAAAGAAAAAAAGATAAAAATAGTAGTAGTACATAGGCCTTTCATAGGCCCATTGGAGATGGTACATGCTAATTTGTTAACATGTGGGCCGTTAATGGGCCTAATGTCGGCCCATTAACAACAAAGCGGGTCTCCTCTCCTCTTCTCGGCTATACTCCCCACCCCATTCGTATCCACCGAGGAAACGCTCGATCAAACCCTAGAAACCCCCCCGGCGAACTCTACTCCGATCCCAATGCGCGCGTCTCTCTCGACCATTCTCATCAAAAGGTGCGATTTTCTGATCGATTTCGCCTCAATTCCTCACCATTTTAGTTGTTGATCGTGGCGTTGTTCTTCGGATTGGAACACATCAGAGGCGTCGCGAGGAGATCGGCGACGACCATTTTGGCCCAAAATGTTGTGCGTGGAAGGGGATTTTGCAATGATTCAGCGGGATCCGGGGCTAGTTCTCCACATAATGTGGAAAAAACCCTGGTATTGAATCTTACTACACTCGTCCCTTTCGAGGGCATCATTTATTGCTTACTATTTCTGACTAAAAGTTTAGTCTTTTGATTCTAGATGCTTGTAGATTGTAGAATGGCTGGTCAAATAGTTATTTTTCGAGCAAATGAGTAAGTGTTGCGGTTGCGATCTTAGGGATTAATGGTATAAAACTCTTTTTTTTTTTGAGTTAAATCGTTCTGAAACCCCCTCAACTATAGGTCTTTTGAAATTGGCTCCTCAATTCTATCTTTTTTTTTATTAGCTTTGGTAGTGTTGGAAATCAGAAAAATTGCAGTGTTTGTCGAAACTACTTGCTTTGTTGTACTACTAGAAACATAGGATGATTTAATTAAGTATTCCATGGACCATAATAAAGAATAGGAAGAGTGGCGTTTGATACAGAAGATGCTTTTTTGTGATGTATGAAACGAGTCTCCATAAGTAGCAATGGCTTTTCCAGAAAGTTCTATCATAGGTGTTAATATTAATCCGATTTATGCTGCCACAACTGCTATCGTCATCCTTTTAATTTCATACTCAAAATATACTTTTATCATAGATTTCTCGTTGTTATCTGCATGTTTTCTTTTAATACTTAATACATGATTTAAGAGCATTATTCGCAATTGATTCATTACACATGAAATTCTCGTGAATCTCGTTATAATGTTTTCAACACTTATATTCCATGAAGTTCGAATCATAAAAGTAGGGTTGATGATGTCACTAATGAGGCTGTCAAAACATAGGATTGCGAAGAGTCAGATAGGATGAAAGGCAGGCCTGCTCAGTGTGACATTGCTATCGTGGGTGGAGGCATGGTTGGTTTGGCTCTTGCGTGTGCATTGTGTAGGTATTGTTGTTTCCGTAATTGTTTTGTCATTTTTTTTTTCCTATCAAACACCATTAGCTGGTAACTAGCCGTCTCTCTTCAATTCATGCTTGGATTTTGCTTATGTTTATTTTTTAGTTTCCAGAACAGCTATGCAAACAATGTCTTTATAGTATCTTTGCCTTTTATAAAGGAATACAATGTACGTTGGTGCTGATGATTCCATCTTCTATTCTCTTTTCAAGATATTAGAATACAGATTGTTATCATGTAGACATGCGATTATAAAGAGACTTCATTAGTTTTGTTCTTCTTATGTAGAATTACATGGGATGAAAGTATGCTTTTCCATGCTATATACTCACGTATATAATAGGTTGAAGGGTTCTTGGACTTAAGCAAATAAGCTGAAATATATTACTACTGCCACATTTGAAACAACGTATGGCAGTTGTCTACTTGGCATCATCTAGTCCAATAGAGAAGGAAACAGGAAAACCATAAGTTTATCCTCTTGACATTCTTGGGACAGTTAGTTCTAGACCATACAAAAATCTAGTACCTATATTTTTGTTGTTTACTTTAATGTTCTCCCTTTAACACTAAGCTGATCTGTTGTATATTTTGTTTTGCATCTTGCAGCAAGTAAGCAATTGACTAAACAACTAAGTGTTGCCATTATTGATAATAACCCTGCGCTGAGATCAAGAAATTACTTGAAGAAAGATAATATACCGGATTCCAGGGTCAGTACAGTTACTCCTGGAACTATTTCCTTTTTCAAAGGTAATTCTTATAAATATCAGATGTGTACTTCATACAGTATATTGCTTTGTCATTTGTATTCCATCAATTTTCTTTCTGTTCTCTTAATTTCATGCCTTTTCAAAGAGATTGGTGCATGGGAGCACGTTCAACAACAACGACATGCTTTCTTCGATAAAATGCAGGTGCTAATTGTTTAAATGTTCTGGTATCACTATTTTGTTGCTTTAAATGGTTGGTTTTAACTATTTCTCAGAAATGCATATGACTTCAATTTGCTTAGTGAAGAGATTAAGGCAGGTTGAGAGTAAGTTTTGATGCTTATGCAGAGTATATTAGTAAAAACTGTACAAGTTATCTTCTTTCCATTTTTATGCTGAAAAATAAAACCATTAAATCCTTGTTGTTGGCATTGCTGAAAAATAAAATCATTAAATCCCTGTAGGTCGCATTGCTAATTAAAATTTGTTGCCTCAGATGATTTTTACTATGAGGAGAGGAATTGAATTATTACTGTAATGATATTTGGAACTTGGAACCAGTAAAACTAGTTCGCAAAACGTTCAGTAACATCTTTTATGCTCAGATGTCGATCTGTTCAGTTTTGACTTTTGATATCTACTCTGAAAGGAGGATTGCTTTACATAGCATGGTAGCAAGTTTAGATCTTTGATAAGCTATCAAAATGGTCTCATAGTTTTTTATAATTTCAACAGTTTCCAGGTGGATAATCGGATGAACTTAGAGAACTAAATTCATAGGAGGTTTACATAATGAACTTGTAGAGTGATTTCTTTGGCTATCTTTGTGAACCTTGTTCAAAGCATAATAGAAATACATCATTTTTTACATGATATTTGAACGTAAGATTAAACATATGAGTTTGACATGAAATGCTCTTAAATATTGTTGTATTATGGAGTAGGTGTTCAATATACCTTTCAACGTAAGATTAAACATATGAGTTTGACATGAAATGCTCTTAAATATTGTTGTATTATGGAGTAGGTGTTCAATATACCTTTTTCTTTTTCTTTATCTGCTCTTTAGAATTTGTAACCTTGTTTTATCCTTATTCATGATAGGTATGGGATTACACTGGTTTGGGTTACACAAGATATAATGCAAGAGATGTAGGAAAAGATTATCTCGGGTATATAGTCATATCTACTGTTCCCTATAATTTTCACTCGAATCCCTTCTTGATGGCTAACTATTCTAAATATATTTGTTGAACTAGATGCGTGGTGGAAAATAAGGTGCTTTGCAATTCTCTTTTGTTATCCTTACTGGTTAGTGCCCTTTCATAAACTTTCATATCTAGCAGTATAATCTCGTTTTGAAACTTTATTTTGTGATGGCATTTCTGAACTTGTATTCTCTTTTTGAGGATATCTGATTGTTTATTCGTGTTGGTTTCTTCATTCTTGAATGAACAGCCCCATATTTTATCCATTTTTATGGTTTGACATATTTTATTAATATGAAATCGATTAGCGATCGTTTGTCAAATAAGCAGACATTTTTCTAAGAACTAATCTGATCTATTTTAACAAATTAATTGCCAATTCCATAGAGGTAACTCCACAAGGGTAGAAATAGTCTTTGATCAATTGCTGCATAACTGTGTCTGTAATGTGTGGCCTGTTTCAGGTACAATCGACGTGTGTACTTTATTTATTTATTTATTTTTATTATTAGTTAGTTATTTTGCAAACAGTGTCTACTTATGTGCTGGAAACTACAAACACAGATTGGCTGTCATCCAATCTATTTCGCTAAGTAGCTGCCGACAGGCAAAATCTTATATGTTGCTTTTGGGTGTTTATCATGAATGGATAACAAATCACCAATGGATAACATTGTTTAGTAAATATACTTCTAAATGGTCATAAGACGAATGCTGAAACAGCTTTGCTCTTGTTTGTTGACTGCTGCTTTCGGTTTCAGCTATGTCTGTAACAATTTTATTTGGCAAAATTATACATTTTCTGTTCTCGTTAGTTGCCTTCATTCTCTTAATTTTTCAATGATATGAAAATCTATGAAACTGCTTGTCCGAACAGAAAGAAGACTACCAGCCGATAATATACCCTGCTAGATTGCACTCAATGACTTTCCAAAGGAAAAGCTCCCCTGATGGAATATCTATAGATCAAGAGGACACCATCAAGCAAAATTTGTCAGGAAAAGCTTCCTCTGGAAATAATACTATGCAGCAGACACAGCCTAGTAATTCAGTAAAGTTGGACCTGAGTGATGGACAGGGTCTTTATGCCAAGTTGGTGGTAATTGTTCGTTCTGGTTTTTGCATCTCTTTTATGTTAGTGTTTGTCTATGTAGATTATTCTAACGGAGAATTTTTAAGGAAATTAATTTTAAGTTCCCTCTGAGTGTGCTAATCATTGAGATTTTTACATTTTAAATACCCCAGGAATATTACCTATTTACAGGCATAATCCTGCAAAATCTTCATATATGCCCTTCAAAGCTTAATTTGTCAAATATATATATACCTTGCACTTACATAAATACCCATATTTAAAAGCTATTTTATGATGGAAAACCCATGTACCTGTGAAAAAATGGATGATCCCCAACAAAGAATAGGCTTCTTTTTTTTTCCTTTCTTTTTTTGGAGCTACATTTGTGAGGGATATACATTGAAAGATTTTATTTGGGTATATAAGCAAATAGACGATTTTGCAGGAACATGATTGAACTTATTTACTTGCTTATTTCAGGTCGGAGCTGATGGCGGTAAGTCTCGTGTCAGGGAGTTATCAGGGATAAAAACAACTGGGTGGAATTATTCCCAAAGTGCTGTAATTTGCACAGTGGAGCACACTGCAGAAAACCATTGTGCATGGCAAAGGTTTCTCCCTTCAGGTCCTATCGCACTTCTTCCTATAGGTGACAATTATAGCAATATTGTGTGGACAATGACCCCAGAGGGGGCTTCTCACCATAAATCAATGAGTGAGGAGGATTTCGTAAAATCGGTTAACCATGCATTGGACTATGGCTATGGCCCTCATCCCCAATCTGGTTCTCTTGATCATTATGTGGAAAACTTATTTTCGGGTTCTCGATTTGGGGCACAGTCTACGAAAGAGGGATTTGAAGTACCGCCAAAAGTCATTAATGTGGTTTCAGAGCGAATGGCTTTTCCTCTCTCTTTAATGCATGCTTATGACTATGCATCGAAAAGGGTGGCGCTTATTGGTGATGCAGCACATACTGTTCATCCTTTAGCTGGTCAAGGAGTCAATTTAGGTTTCGGTGATGCATCCGATTTAGCGAAGATTGTTGCTGAAGGGGTTTTGCTGGGTGCCGACATTGGAGAGGTAGAGTTTCCGGTACCGTTCTGGTTAAAAATATTTAGCCTTACTAATCGAGTACCGATTATTCTCTGAATCCTTGTTGATAGTTTTTGTTTTGTAATTGTTATGCTCTTTCCTAAATTGATCTTTTGGGTAAATAACATCCAATTCTATTTAGGAGATGCTATTGTGTTAACTATGATTTCTTTCCCCCTCCACTACATTTATTTGGGTCAATAATTTGAAGAATCAATGATTCTTGTTGCTTAATAAAATTTATATTTGTTTCTTTCTTTTTTATTTTTTTCAGCTTTCCTTACTAAAAAAATACGAGAAGGAAAGGAAGGCTGCTAATATAGCTATGATGGCAATTCTTGATGGCTTCCAGAAGGCTTACTCAGTTGATATCGGACCGGTCAATCTTTTAAGAGCCGCCGCATTCCACGGTGCTCAATATATTGCGCCTCTCAAAAGGAACATAATTTCATATGCAATGGGTGAGCAAAAATGGCCACTTGCTTTATAAACATTGAAAGGTTAGCAATTGCGCCTCTCAAAAGTACCTTCGTTCCCTTTATATAACTGCAATTGTGCCTGTACAGTAGGAAGGCCCATAATACGATCTTTTGTTCCTTAAGCATTTCATAGTATAGTATGACAGTTTAGAGGTACTTGTATATGTTCAAATGTTTGAGAATTATGCAACATTCTGGACTGAGCCGTTTCAAACAGTATTTCACTTACGCTGTCCATTCTGTTTGTTATGTGCTTGGTAATTTTGTTTGTTGTGAGGGTTTCTTGGCATAGGATTTCATGCTGTGTACTCATGCTATGCTTCATGAATATTCAATTATGTACTATGTATAATCTAACAATTAAAAAAAAAGAAGGTTGTAGATTTTGGAGTTTTTGCCTTTTTGGGTTGAGAATCTCATTTAGGTTCCCGTTGTAGCAAAATCGTAAAAAAGAAAAAAAAGAAAAAAAAAAGAAGCTTGAATGCTGCCTCTTGGAGTAACGAAGATGTTCAAGTAGCCAGAGCCCAAACAGTTACTAAACTGCTAATTAGGAGCACAAAAGTAGATTGCCATATTGATCTAGTGTTTAACTAAATTTATTGCTTGAATATATTGACGTGCTTGTTACATATCCAATCTTGATGTGGGCGAAATCAAAATGCATGTCACAATTTTCACTCTCATATTTACCTGGTTGCAGGTTAAATTGCATATTCTGCCAGATTCTGGCACTGTATGTATATAAGTGTAAGACTTTGGAGTAGGTATATCTGTAATTATAGCTTGTTTTAATATTTTTCTCGAAAAATATATTTGGACATTTTAGCTTCCGTCAGCATGGCTCTTTGAAATGTGGTTTATGGAGAATTCTTTGTAGTCAAATACATTCTTTGACTGTTAATCAAACTCTTTTATTGCCCTTATTTCCTCTTTTTTCCTTTATTCTGGTATTTGAAGCCAATGAAAAGGTGAAAACACAACAACAGAGTACAAACATTTCCATTCATAGTGCCCCAGAATCAAAGTTTAGACTCAATCAAATCTACAATTTTGGACTCATCTTTAGTCATATAACTTAGCAACCATGATTGAACTTTCAATAGAAAAAGGGGGCCCAGGTAGTTCCAATTTGACTGACTTTTTTCTCTAAGTCTTAGAAAATGTTGACTTTAGAGAATTACATGACCAAGCCCTGCGTAGACTTATAATTTTGGAAATTTATCACCCTTCCCTCTGTAGTACAGCTTTGGAAGTCAATGACTTAAAAAAATTGGGTCAATAAATACTGAGAGAATAACAGCTAACTGCAATTGGACATGTTAACAATATTTATAATGCTTATTTTGCGTATTTTTGGTTGTATGTGAGAAGCATAAATCTGGTTTTGACAAATACAAGTCTAGCCTCTAGCGCATCTGGTTGTAAAGAGAAAGTGAAATGAGTTTTTGATTCTCAAAAGTAGAAGAAGCATCAATTTGAACCTTTTACTTCTAGTTACAACAAGAAGCTATTGAAGGTGTTTAAATTAAATAGCTTTTAGAGATTATTCAAAAAGCTCTAGCTGGTCCAAATAGGAGGTAGTAAACTCGGAAGTGCATCTTTTAGTTAAAAGGCCAGATTAAGCATTAACCGAAATGTTCTAACAGGTTAAAGATGATTTTGCATGTTTAGTGTCATTTGTAATTGTTTGTTGGCAGATGAGACTCAATCACTTCATAAATGATTCAGTCGTCGAGTCAACTTATGCATGAGGGAACAAGTCAAAACCAGGGTTCATAAATTAGTGCAACTCTCTGATGCACTAACAAGTCAATAATATTACCAACCACCCCTTTGTCAGAACCTAGGGATGGCAACAGGGTGGTGCCGGGCGGGGCGGTCTATGTCCGTACCCCCGCCTTGCTAAGAAAAATGGGATCCTATACTGACCTCGTCTCTCATCAGGTTGAAACTTTTCAACTCCATACCCTGCCCGATGGGTCTGAGAAGTGAATTGTGAATACATGAATCAGTAATTGGTAAATTGGGAGACAGAAAATGAAGTGTTCTAATCCTGGACACGCTATAAACTTATAAAACTTTTCTTCATTAGAAGCTTATGGATTAAAGGATCTGATTAGGATAATACGACACTGCAATAATGTGGAAAGCACTTTTTATTCACTGGTCAAACACCAAGATCAGATATGATGATTTGTTGCTGTAGAATATCAACATCTTGCTGCAGAAGTCGAGAAGATCATATTAAATGTGCATAATTTTAAACACATCCTTATCACATGAGCTAATGCTTTGAGGATTGTGTACTTGACTACATTATAGTTTCCAATTTTTGGGGCAACAATCTTTGGTTCAATAGTTGATCTGACTATCGAGAAATGCTCAGATTATTGATCGAAGGACATCCGACTGCTGAACCAATCATGGGTTTGTTCCAAGGATAGCTCCATTAGAGCTGTAACTTTTTTACTGATTTTCCAGTCACCCTTTTTGACTCGATTCGACCCAGATGCTAATACCCATGGACCAGGTCCAGGTCCATGATAGAATATCCATCAAACTTGCCGACCCGGTTTGATGTTTACTTGATAAAAACAATGCCTAATCCGAAGCCGACCTGGACCTGATTTTCTTTCCTAATCCTTGTAATAATGCTTCTTAGTTAGCTAATTTTGTGCTATTTGTGACATGTTATTGGTCTTTTCTTTTGTCATTTATCCTTTACAGGTGTAGTTGCTATTGAATATGTAATGTAATCTATTTCCTACTTATTGAAGGCTTCCTGAGTAAATTAGGTAGCCATATATACTTCACACAGGACCACCACATGCTTCTTTTTGTAGCATATCTCTAGAAGGGGGAGTGAACATCCATGTTGATAGTTTGACATGCACCGAACTTTTTGATCTACTTTGTTAAAAAGCATCAGATCCATCACTAGGGATGTTAGCCTTTCAATTCCATTCAATGATTAAAAGATTACACCTTCTTCGTAGATGTCATGTATATTAGATCCTACTTAAAAACCAACAAATATTTCTGGGCCTTCGACCGACACTTTCCGATTAGAAGAGGCTTTCTGTATCTCAAATGGATGGAACAGATCATCTGACATATTAAGAACCCCCTGTTTGTTTAATGGATTACTGAAGGAAAAAAAAATTCATTTAATAAGGTGGTCCATAATAGGAGACAATACAATGAGAATTTAGTGGCTACACTATATATCATTATGTTATTTTTGACTCAAAAGAGGATAAAGACTTAACTAGGTTAATATTTTATGACTTTCCTGCCTTTTTTCCTGCTACAATTTTTTTTTCCTCTTTTATTTTTTTCGACTATGTGATTCAATGAGAAGTTGGATTTATTGCAAAATCTGATGATTATTGTTCTTTGGTTATTGAATTGATTTTCCTTTTGACAATTAGATTAAGAAGAAAATGAAATGATACTCAGCCTAGAAAAGCAAAAAAAATTCATTAAAAAATGAAAGCAATTAAATGGTGGGTCTTTCACATAGGATATCTAATCACTATCACTATTCCATCCTTCAAATGATTCATTCCTCTTCTTTGTATTGGTTTCTCATCTCTCTCTCATTGATGGTCTTCTTTTTGCACTTATGTTCATTTAAATTTCATGTAGAGATAGCATGTGATTAAGGCAAAGTTAACCACACAGGATGTGATGTGTCCTCTTTTTGTTTGTATCTTATTTTATTTTATTTGAAGTTGAATGATGTGTTTTCTGTTCATAGTAATCAGTGTTTGTATTCAATTCCTCTTGTTGGCAATGTTAGTGTAAATAATGAACTAACACCCCAATCATGTCGAAGAAAATTGCTTAATTATAACTGACTCACCTTATCACTTAATTTAGCTTAGTTAAAAATTCTTTGTGTCAGCATTTAGAAGGTCAAGCTTCTTATATCATCAAATAGGTTATAATAAGGAGTAAACATCTTTGAAACTTCTTGTATAATCGCGATTTCGTCGTATGAACGACACATGGATCCTTAAAAATAGATCGATGACTGCACGAAATCGCAGGGTGATGTACACAAATTTTGCCATCTTTACATTAGTCACTCATTGAACATTGGAACTAATGATAGTTTCTAATAAGATGGAAAAATACAAGTACTTAGAGGAGGATTACATTATTGCTTTTAGTAGGCAATTATATGAAGCTTCATCATATCTTTTGGGTGTGCCAGATGGATCTAATTCCTGTAATGTCTCTTGGTACACCTAATTCTTCAGTTAGCCAAATTAGAGAGAAATTTAAATGAAGAGCAAAATGTATGGATGCTCCCTGATCTATCTTGATTTTGTATGTTGGTACTTTTACTTTCATTTCAACAATATAGTCCCTGCACTTAGAAGAACATTGACAAAAATTGTACTTTTTTTTTTTTTTTTTTTTTTTTTTTTTTGTAAAATAGCCATTTTAATCATGCTTGGATTAACTAAGATAAGAAAAAATAATTGTAATAATTAGGGATTCAAAGTATAATATGTGTAAAAATTTACGAAAACAAAAAAAGGATTTGAGCCTCTGGCTTCTCAGATAATATAATAGTACAAAAAAGGTTTAAATTAAAAGTGCAGGACCAAGTTGCAATATTGAGATAGCAAAGGGACTAAACCATGCATTTTTTTACTCTTTACATTCAAAAAAGAAATGAGGGGGAGGCCAACTTATCAAGTGGGTCACATGTTGAGAAAGGGATGTGGAGAAAGATGACACCCCTTCATTACATTATGCTTTGTCCTTCATGGATGGTTGGACAAAATGGTAGGTATGAGGGGATGGCCAAGCAACCATATTCATGCCCTAATTATCTATATATAAAAAAAAGAATTTGCCCATCACTAGTTCAGAGATTCAAGCATTGATTAGAGTTAAAAAATTAGGCTACTTGATGTACTCCTATTATATCATTCAAGTATTATTTTTAAGAGGGGAGTGGAAAAGGGTTGATAGTGATACTCTCTTTGCCTAACTTAAACAAACCTTTATCTTAGCTAGGAATGGTATGTGTGTGATTGTGTATTGGGTGGTCATCTAGAATCTAGTTACTTAAAGATAAATCAAGTTATTATCATAGTTATCATAATATGGATAAAATGTATTAATATCCTTCCACCGTCTCGATACTGCGATATGGTCCTTATACTTTTAGCATAAAATATACTGGGGACTGTAAACTCTCATATATGTTGCAATTTAGTAGCTAACATTTTCATTCTCTTTGAAGAAAATTCAAGTAAGAAAATCATTTTATAGGTGTTTGCATACCAGAGATTATAGTGCAATGTATGTTAGAACTTGGGGGGGGTAAAGTATTTAAGTGAAAAGTGTTGAGGACTGATCCGCGATATCGAAAAAGTAGATGGATGTACGGAATGGTGTACATTAGGAATAAGACTAGATTCATGTTTTGGGGGAAAAGAGGGAGGGGGGGTATAATTAATTGGTAGTTGTGTTTGTATGATGCAATCAAGCTACCAACCTCCAACTACCACCTCCTTTTGTTGCTCTCTTCTCTCTCTCTCTCTCTCTCTTCTCCGACTATCATACATATATATATATAGAGTTCGGCGGTATATTATCGTAAGTGCGGGAAGCCTTCGTGCTACCAAGTTGTTTTCGATGATGCGGTTTCCAAATCGAGATCGGCTCCGTTAGGCTTGATCTATACTATTAAAAGTATTGAAAATCAAAATTTATAATTTTTGTTCTTCATTTACCTATCAAACGAGTAGTTCTAAAAATGAACGGCTGAAAATAAAAATTTCATAAAAAAAATGATAAAAGACTTGAATTAAAATCAGGAGTACTGATCTTATTCTAAATACGTAAAAAAAAATTTATAAAAAATTTATCAGATTTGAATTGTTTACACGTTAAATTCACAAACGTATCACATCAGGCCATTAAAATTGTCATTTTGAGACCCTTGATCACTAGCCAAATAATGTCGAAAATTATGAAATTTAGTTTCCAAATATTTTCAATAGTGTAGATTAAGTCGAACAGAGCGATCGTTGATTGAAAGCGGCATCATCGAAAACAATTGGTAGTACGGAGGTTCGTACTACCGATCATATACCAGCTATATGTATATATATATATATATATATATATATATATAATTCCAATAAAAAAAATATTTTAATTTCCCACAAAAAAATTAAAATAAAAAAGACTAATGGCAACATCTACCAAGTGGTGGGGAGAGCTAGGGCTTGGAATGGACCCCCACCAAAGGAAAAATAAAAAAAAACAAGAATATAAAAAAACAACAAAAAAAAGAAAAAGAAAAACACTTGAATGATTGACAGGTAGAGGCCAAAAACATGAAAGAGAAAACACTTGGATGTTTGTATCTTATTTAATATTTAAATTCAACCTGTATAACATGTTTCAAGAATATGGCATAGTTCTAAAATTCTTACCTAATCTAAGTTGTATTAAAAAACTAAATTTACATTCATATGTTATAGATTGCCTCACATGGCTAGGATTATACCCAGTGGAAGGAATATAACATAACCCACAAGAAATATTATTAAAAATCCTTATAAACAATAATATTTAAGTTTGCTATTTTTTGTTTTTGTTTTTTTTTTTCAGAGGGGGAAGCATGAGGTAGGTCTTAACTAATATTGGCCCAACTGCAATCTATGTATGTTAAATGCTTTACTTGACATCATATATTCATATGGGGAACTTTGATTATATGTGGATGAGAGAGTTGATTGTGACCTTTACCATCTATGAAACTATTTAATACTAAACATTGCTTACATTTTTATTTATTATTTCTCAAGTGTTAACTTATGCGACTCTTGATCTTGACCTTCATGCATGGCTTCATCTCCATGCTACCTTTACTTGTCAATGTAGAACATTATGTAAACCTCCCCTCACCCCCCAAAAAAACCAATATTTATATATTTTGTTCATTTTGTGTTCGAAAACCATGCAAAAAAAAAAAACATTAAAAAGTATATATAAATAGAAACAAAGAGTCCTGCATAATTTCAATTTATTATTCCTTTTACTCAAAAAACAAAAGACAAGTGATCAAAATTATTACATTATATTATGTTTACTAGTTATATGTGTGAACCTACGGCAAGAGTAGCACTGATATACACATGAAGTCAAATTTGTTTCCCAAAATTATTGGCCAAATTACAGGATCCATGCAATTGAGGGACAAGGACTAATTAACTAATCCCCTATTTTCATGACATCAATCGCAAAGCTCGCGATGATAAATTTTTTACATAATTTTTCTATGATTTTTCGGATATTGTATTACTTTGTGGACCACCAAGAAACTTTCCAGATCAAAAGCTACTGATAGTATATTTTTGATGTTAATATTTTATGACACACTTGATTTATCTGTCATTAAGATAGAATCTTCTGTACGGGAACTTTGCAGGTACATCTTAGTTAATGATTTCCTCTGGTTTACATCTCATGATAGGAAGAATTCAAAACCTAGGTTAGGCAAATGTCCTCAAATTAAGCATGCGGTTTCCGCCTTTTTCGAACAGGCGCACTTTGAAAAAATCACATAGATTCAATGTTACATTATGCAGGATTGGATATTAATCAAAGGAAAGTTTGTTATCTAGTTTCCTATCTAGTCAATTATTAGCTAATTCCTTGTTTCATCCTAAGTAATCTTATTTGAATATTTCAGGGCTCATGAATATTTACAACATGCTTTCCATGGTGACAATATGAGCTGTAAGGTACATTTTGTCAAAGTTTGATTATAATTATGATATCATACTCTTAACTATTTACCTGTTTAGCTAGGCTCCAATTATCATAATTATTCAAACATATGAGCTAGCTTGTCTTTAAGTTCATCTACACATGTTTTGTATGATTGATGTTTCTTTTTGCATGTTTAGTCTTTGTTTTTGCACTTGATTTATACCTTACATTCCTGATATCTGTGCAGTTCCACCCTTTCACTACCTTTTATACATAAAACCTACTTCATTAATAAGATTCTAACTTTATCATAGAGTGAAGCCAAAGTGCATCCATCATACAATCCATAAAGGTAGTACCATAAAAACTCCCAACCCTACCAAGCTCCACAAAATCACCCTTCACATGACATGATATATGTATGTATTACTTAATTTAGACCCTTCCCTAACTAACCAAACTCCATGTTTTTAAATCACCCCCACCCCTCCTTTATTCTTTATTGTGATTTGGTTACCTACCCAAAAACACCTCACATGCTCTCCCCCCAAACTAACCCTACATGACAAAAGAAAAGACTCCAAAAGAGAATCAGATTCACAAAACTAACCCTTCTCTTTCCACACCAACCCTTATCACCTTGTCCCTCCATAGGGAATTAAACAAAAGGAAAAAAAAAAAGAAAAAGAAAGTACCCCATTAACATTTTTTGTGACAAATGACCCATTAACAAATCTAATCATGTGTGGACAAAGATATACCTAACATGTGGAGTACATCTTGGAACATAGTGACTCCTCTTCTTCTTCTTCTTCTTCTTCTCCATTAGAAAATTTTAATGACATGAAGTAACAAGATGAATACAATGCTAACTATTCTATGTATTGCCCTTCTTCCAAGGGTCTGTAGTATCTAAAAACATGTGGGTTTTTGCTAGTTTGGCAATTACAAGGCTTCTTGCTTTGGAAACCTAGGTGGTAGCACAAGCAAATGGGTGTGGTGCTATAAGTTGGTATAAGTGAAATTGGTGTTGTAACTTCTTGCGGAGCGTTTGGCGGTGTAAGCGATTCAGAGGAAGCTGAAGTTTTCGGCGAGGAGCAATTCGGGAGGCTTATTGAGAGGTCGAGGTTGAGGTCGGGGCACCGGTCTTCGTCTAGGTTGGCAGTGCCGCCGCTGTGCTGGCAGCAGTCCTCGGTGGAGAGGTCGGTGGAGGGCTTTAACTCCATGGGAGTGACTTCGCGGTGGAGAGAGGGGGTGGCAACAGCGATGGCAGTGGCGGCGGTAGCAGTGGCGGCGGCAGCAGCGGTGGATAACGGTCGGTGAGTTTGTGGGTCGAGGCCACGGCTAATGAGCTTGCGCTTTATGTGGGTGTTCCAGTAGTTCTTGATTTCGTTATCCGTCCTGCCCGGTAACTGCCCCGCGATAAGGGACCATCTGTTGATCACGTAAAATGACGACGAACCATTAGAACAAATTAACTCGTTGGTATAAAAAGGTGCAACTCCATAATTCATCAGATACTCTTTATGAATGTCAAACTAAACATCCTAAGTACACAAATCGATTCCAATTGTTCAATCATTTGATAACCAAATCAACCCTCGAAACAAAATTCTTTCTAACTTGTCAACCAATAATAATATATTTCACAACTTACAATACATATATATATATATATAGAGAGAGAGAGAGAGAGAGAGTTCGGCTCAGATACTATTGATAGTACATACTCTTTGCGCACATGAATACTTTTGCTATGTAAGTAATAGTAAAGAAGAAGAAGAAGAGAATCATACTTATTCCCAAGCAAGCCATGGAGCTTGATGATGAGCTCATCCTCCTCGTCCGTAAAGTTACCGCGCTTGAGGTCGGGGCGGAGATAGTTCATCCACCGGAGTCGGCAACTCTTTCCGCATCGAAGCAAGCCTATGAAACACCCCAGCAAGAGGAGCAAGAGATATATAAGAAACATATCCCAATCACCTGGAGAGCTAGCAGCTACAAATATGCGAGATCAAAGATATATACCTGCGGCTTTCGGAAGAGAGCGCCAACACCCCTCTCCATGGGCTTTGATGTATGCTATGAGGCGTTGGTCCTCTTCCTTAGTCCATGCTCCTTTGTTTGTGTGCGCCTTTTCACAACATGGAGACCTCCCCATGGTTCTCTATAGAGAGAAAGCGAGAGAGAGATGGCTTTGTGTTATCTTGTTATATTTGTAGGTTGGTATAAGAGAGAGAGAGATATATATAGAGAGATATATAGAAAGAGAGAGAGAGAGAGAGAGAAAGAGAGGATTGGAAGGGGATAGAGAGGATGTGTGGGAGGGTTTATATGGGAGAAGGAACTAGAGAGAGAGAGAGAGAGAGAGAGAGAGAGAGAGAGAGAGAGATGTGGAGATGTAGAAGGAGAGAGAGAGAGAGAGAGAGAGAGAGGAAAACAGTGAAGGTCCCTCATTGACTCGATCCCATTTGGCCTGTTTGACCGAGTTGGTGCAAAAGACTCAAGTGGTTGTTAAAATTAAAAAGAAAAAAAAAAGGAAAAAAAAAGAAAAAAAGAAAAAGCAAAGGAATAAAATATAACTAAATGAAAAAAGTGCCAGGTTTTCGAATGTGGTTGTTGGTAGTTAGCTCTACTTTTACCCGGGACTTCCTTTTTCATTTTCCTCTAATTTCTCTTACGCACGCATATTTTGAGCTTTTATGATTTTATAAGTACGTGAGCATTTCGTCTCAAAATTCGTACAGTGCTAATAAAGAAGACTTAATGGAATATACAGTTAATAGCGCTGTACGAATTTTGAGGTGATTCGACGGTTAAAAAGTTACAAGCTCAAATATTCTTGTCCTTTTAAAAACATAGAAACTCAACTCTCTCTCTCTCTCTCTCTATTTGTTAATATTTATTTTCTCTCTCTATATCTCTCTCAATACCCATATCATGTGGGTTGGAACCTGGGAATGGATTAGGTATGAATCAGTTCCATTTAGGAACAGGATGTTTGGTTGGGGGTTAAAAATAATTAAAAGGGCTAATAACTCCCCTTGATTTTTTCCTCTTACCGTGCCAAAAATGGTGGAGGGGGTTTGGGATTAATTGCTACTTCTAATTAAAGTTAAGTTATTTTGGTAGCCAATTTCTAAAAGTATTGTACCTAACTATGTTGCTAAATTCTTTGTGATTTCTTAATAGTTTCATTTTTTTTATAAAAATTACAAATTGAGGTAAAAATATTTGTACACAAGTGATCCCAAGTGATCAGGTTGATCGGTCCCCGTGTTAGTCGTCGATGATAACATTATTTCTGCGCCATTCTACATCGATTATATATATAGAGAGAGAGAGCGAAAGAGGAAGGTAGCCTTTTCGCAAATTTATTTATTTTTTAGGAATGAATGAAGCCAACTAGTTAAAGTAATTAGATTTTGAATTTGAAACCTCAGGTATCGATGATCGAGTTCTTAACCAGCTGCACTAGATATGATTGGTGCACGAACATGTATATTAAGATTAATTATCAGATTGATTTAGCAGGTGGGTTTACACTTTAGACTCCATGATCACACCACCCTCTCCCTTCTCCATTTGTTCCTCTCTCTCTCTCTCTCTCTCTCTCTCTCTCTCTGCCTTTTAAGATTCTACAATGCTTAACTTTTGTACTGTTAAGTGTACCATATTGTCACAGGAATCTAAGGTATTGTAGAGAGAGGAGAGAGAGAGAGAGAGAGAGAGAGGGTACTTTTGTACTGTTGAGTATACCATATTGTCACGGGAACTTGAGATACTGTNTAATAGTAAAGAAGAAGAAGAGAATCATACTTATTCCCAAGCAAGCCATGGAGCTTGATGATGAGCTCATCCTCCTCGTCCGTAAAGTTACCGCGCTTGAGGTCGGGGCGGAGATAGTTCATCCACCGGAGTCGGCAACTCTTTCCGCAACGAAGCAAGCCTAAGAAACACCCCAGCAAGAGGAGCAAGAGATATATAAGAAACATATCCCAATCACCTAGAGAGCTAGCAGCTACAAATATGCGAGATCAAAGATATATATATACCTGCGGCTTTCGGAAGAGAGCGCCAACACCCCTCTCCATGGGCTTTGATGTATGCTATGAGGCGTTGGTCCTCTTCCTTAGTCCATGCTCCTTTGTTTGTGTGTGCCTTTTCACAACATGGAGACCTCCCCATGGTTCTCTATACAGAGAAAGAGAGAGAGAGAGATGGCTTTGTGTTATCTTGTTATATATGTAGGTTGGTATAAGAGATAGATGGAGAGATATATAGAGAGATATATATAGAGAGATATATAGAAAGAGAGAGAGAGAGAGAGAGAGAGAGAGAGAGAGAGAGAGAGAAAGAGAGGATTGGAAGGGGATAAAGAGGATGTGTGGGAGGGTTTATATGGGAGAATGAACTATAGAGAGAGAGAGAGAGAGAGAGAGAGAGAGAGAGAGAGAGAGAGAGATGTGGAGATGTAGAAGGAGAGAGAGAGAGAGAGAGAGAGACAGAGGGAAACAGTGAAAGTCCCTCATTGACTCGATCCCATTTGGCCTGTTTGACCGAGTTGGTGCAAAAGACTCTAGTGGTTGTTAAAATTAAAAAGAAAAAAAAAAGAGGAAAAAAAGAAGAAAAAAAGAAGAAGCAAATGAATAAAATATAACTAAATGAAAAAAGTGCCAGGTTTTCGAATGTGGTTGTTGGTAGTTAGCTCTACTTTTACCCGGGACTTCCTTTTTCATTTTCCTCTAATTTCTCTTACGCACGCATATTTTGAGCCTTTATGATTTTATAAGTACGTGAGCATTTCGTCTCAAAATTCGTACAGTACTAATAAAAAAGACTTAATGGAATATACAGTTAATAGCGCCGTATGAATTTTGAGGTGATCCGACGGCTAAAAAGTTACAAGCTCAAATGTTCTTGTCCTTTTAAAAGCACAGAAACTCAACTCTCTCTCTCTCTATATATATATATATGTTAATATTTATTTTCTCTCTCTATATCTCTCTTAATACCCATATCATGTGGGTTGGAACCTGGGAATGGATTAGGTATGAATCAGTTCCATTTAGGAACAGGATGTTTGGTTGGGGGTTAAAAATAATTAAAAGGGCTAATAACTCCCCTTGATTTTTTCCTCTTACCGTGCCAAAAATGGTGGAGGGGGTTTGGGATTAATTGCTACTTCTAATTAAAGTTAAGTTATTTTGGTAGCCAATTTCTAAAAGTATTGTACCTAACTATGTTGCTAAATTCTTTGTGATTTCTTAATAGTTTCATATTTTTTATAAAAATTACAAATT
This sequence comes from Ananas comosus, assembly GCF_001540865.1. Taxonomy (NCBI): domain Eukaryota; kingdom Viridiplantae; phylum Streptophyta; class Magnoliopsida; order Poales; family Bromeliaceae; genus Ananas; species Ananas comosus. Next base: position 13,161,077 of record NC_033621.1, read on the forward strand.
GAGGTAAAAATATTTGTACACAAGTGATCCCAAGTGATCAGGTTGATCGGTCCCAGTGTTAGTCATCGGTGATAACATTATTTCTGCGTCATTCTACATCGATTATATATATATAGAGAGAGAGAGCGAAAGAGGAAGGTAGCCTTTTCGCAAATTTATTTATTTTTTAGGAATGAATGAAGCCAACTAGTTAAAGTAATTAGATTTTGAATTTGAAACCTCTCGATGATCGAGTTCTTAGCCCGCTGCACTAGATATGATTGGTGAACGAATATGTACATTAAGATTGATTATCAGATTGATTTAGCAGGTGGGTTTACACTTTAGACTCCATGATCACACCTCCCTTTCCCTTCTCCATTTGTTCCTCTCTCTCTCTCTCTCTCTCTCTCTCTCTGCCTTTTAAGATTCTACAATGCTTGCTTAACTTTTGTACTGTTAAGTGTACCATATTGTCACAGGAATCTAAGGTATTGTAGAGAGAGAGAGAGAGAGAGAGAGAGAGAGGGTACTTTTGTACTGTTGAGTATACCATATTGTCACGGGAACCTGAGATACTGTATACTGTAGAGAGAGAGAGAGAGAGAGAGAGAGAGAGGGGGAGAGGATTTACCCCCTTTTTTTTTTTTTAGTGAGCATTGCACCAGTAGTTTCTTTTTGGCCAACTTGTATAAAAATTTACTGATTTTATATTTTTATAAAAATTAATCACTCGTTTAGATTTTGTATATTAAATCTGAATTTTTAGTAAACTGGCTAAAATATGTCCTTATTTTTCTTTCTCTTTTCTTTCTTTTTCGTTTGTTTTTCGTCTTCCTCTTCGTCTTCCTTCTTTACACCGTTCCTTTATCTGTATTTCCTTCCACTTTTTCTCTCTCCTTCTCCTCCCCTGTCTTTATGTTGACACCACACTCCTCCGTCCTACCTTCTCCATACCTCCACTGATGTCTGTTACGGTGACATGGGCTTAAATATAGCACAGATCATAAAGGTGAGGTTGTGGCTAAAAATGTGGTCGTGGACGGCAATGACGATAAGAGTACTGTAGGATTTGAAAATGACAGAGAGGGAAACAAGTTAGAGGAAAAGGGCAAGGGAGGAATGCGATAGTGAAAATGGAAGCATCGGGTGAAAGGAAAAGGAGGAGGAAAAAGAAAAAAAAAATATTTATTTCTTCTTCGGAAGGTCATCATATATCGTAATCGCTACAGAAAAGAGTACGAAACAGAAGAAAAGAAAAATTATACTATTTAAGATTAAGTTGTACCATTTAAAATTATTTGAGGCGAAGTTGCACTATAAAAAATAAAAATATATTGTCTGAGACTAAGTTGTACTGTTTGAAACTTTAAGTTACATTGTTTGAGAAGTTGTAACTTAGTTTCAAATAGTTTTAAATGGTACAACTTAATTTTTAAATAGTATAATTTAGTCTCAAGCATTATGACTTTTATTTTTTATGATGCAACTTATTATATTTTTTTTAAAATTTTTTCTTTTCTTTTTCTTTCACCATCTGCATCATTTCACTATCGTGCCCCCTCTCTTGCACTTTGCCATAGTAGCCGTCCTCATCCCGTTGAGCTCTGCCTTCCGGTCATCCTCAAATCTTGCAATACCCTTGTCGTTGTCGCCGCCCATGGATACGTCCTCCGCCGCAATCTCACCTGCGATCGATGTCATATCCAGGCTCATGTTGCCACCGCCAACGTCGGCAGAGGTATAAGCAAGGTAGGAGAGAATAGCACCGCATCGACATGGGAGCAGTGGAGGAGGGAGATGAGAAAGAGAGAGAGGAACGGCGGGAAAAGAGATGAAGCGGGAGGAGAAAAATAAACAAAAGAGAAAGAAGAGAAAAAAAAAATAGTATTTTGATCAATTTATTAAAAATTTAGACCTAATCTGCCAAATTAATTTTTTTTATTTTATTTAAAAAAAAAAAACACAAAACCCGTTGATTTTTTATGGAAATTGGCCTTTCATTTTTCACAGTTCAGTTACCAGTGATCTGTTAATTTAAATATATATTCTTTTGTATAGATACAGTGTTTTCCTTAGTTATTGTTTGATCAAAAGTATATTGCTTTAGAGCTAATAAAAATCTAACTCCTTTGTACTATATTCACATGGGAATAAAGGCTGCGTCTATATATATATATATATATATATATATATATAGAGTCCGGCTATTATACTCTTATGAGTACGATCGCCCTCGTACTCATAAGTTGTTTTCGATGATAGAGCTTCCAAATTTACGATCCACACCGTTAAACATTATTTATAGCATTTAAAACTTCTAGAAATCAAATTTCATAATTTTTCGACATCATTTACCTTACGATAAAAAGCTCACAAAATTGACAATTTTTAACGGCCGGTATGGAATACTTGCTGGTTTAACGGTGGAAAAGAATCGGAATAGGTTTAATTTTTGATAGAAAATTCTATTCACTACCTAGATAAAGATCAATAACTCCGATCTTAAATTGAAGGATCCAATCATCCATTTTTAGGGCGTCGTTCGATTTTGACCGTTCATTTTATGCCCGCTTGATGGACTTTATTATGATTTCGAAAAATTACGAAATTTATTTTCTAGAAGTTTCAAATACTCTAGATCATATTTAACGGAGTGGATCGTCGATTCGGAAGCTCCATCATCGAAAACAACTTATGAGTACTAAGGGCCCACTACTCATAAGAGTATAGTAGCCCTACTCTATATATATATATATATATATATATA